>NW_027512543.1:2976335-3291526 GCF_048772815.1 Callospermophilus lateralis | reverse complement strand
GTAGTCCATACCTGCAAACCCAGTGAAGAGACTTAATCTACTTGGAGCTTTGACTTGTACCTAGAGGGGAAATAAATACCCAAGAGCAGCAGAACATTTTCTGGACACCACCTGGGAGCAGTGAGTGGGAAGTGGATAGAAGGTGAAACACAGGAGGGAGAACTACCTGCAAAAGAAGTGATATCACCATCACTGTGCTTGGAGAAAGACAGAATTGGGCCTGAGGCCCAGAGGATGAGATAGCACCTGCTGCAAGGAGCAGGGAGGGGGCTTAGGAAGTGCAGGGAGCTCTTCTGCAGGCTCCTTGGTATTGGACCTCCAGCCTGCAGAGCTGCAAAGTAGATGTCCGTCACTTAAGCTACCCAGTCTCTGGCATTTTGTAATGACAACCCAAGCAAATTGATGGACTACTTTATCATGACAGAAAAAGGAACGCAGCAACTGTACGAAGCTATTAAAAACAGAAAACAAAATGAGAAAATCTTTCAGCACTGAAAATACTTCTCATAAAACCAACACATTACAGAGAAAAATAATAACATACTCCAACATGAATTAAATTAAATCAAGGAAATGAAGATGTTTAGCACCCAATATTTCCAATAAGATAAACCAGCACTCTTTAGAGAAACACTTGATTCCGAACCCGAAGCAAGAAATACAGATGAGTCCAGAATATCCTTGTGCCTAAAACAACTGAGCACTCAATGATTAATTGGTAAATATAACAAAAACAGTTTCAACTTAAAAGGGCTTCATATGGCTATAGTTGGAACAATTTGAGAATCCAAAAGAGAGCTGGTTTCTTACTCCATTCAAGCAGCTATATCAAACTACCACAAACTGGGTACTTTATAAAACAATAGGACATTACTTCTCACAATCCTAGAGATTGAAAAGTCCAGGATCAAGGAAGGTTTCACATCTGGTGAATGTCTGCTCTCGGCCTCATAGATGGTAGCTTCTTCCTGTGTCATCTCAGAGCAGAGGGGACCAGCCAGCACTTTGGGGGTTTATAAGGATACTAATCCCAGTCAAAAGGGTGTTTCTCTCTTGAACTAATCACCTCCCAAAAGCCTCACCCCAGAACCATCCCCCGAGTGGTAGGATTTCAGCCTGTGAACTTTGGGGGCACAAATACTAGACCACAGAAGATAATTGTTCATTAATAACAGATTGAAAGGATTCACTCATAAGTCTATAACATTACTCAACAGAAAAAGAGAAAAATAATGAAAAATTAATTTAAGAAGGCAGGAGAACGCTTGTTAATTAATGTAACATAATAGTAGAACTAGAAATTTTGCAACTACCAATTATGATAATGCTAATTACTTCACATAAAGATCACCAATGAGTGTCAAAATCATTGGATACTATTTTTGAAGAACACAATAATATCCAGGGTTATCCTACAAATCATTCACTAATTTCAAATTGAGTACAGTTTTATATTTGAGAAAGCTGAAGCTCACATCTTAACCAAGTGTTCACATTCGGCCTCACTAACAGGAATCATTGTATTTCTCTGGATATGAAGCAGGAAGGTGTCATTGTAATCCATTCATTATTCTCAATAAAATTTAACCTCAGTGTAATCTAGTTTTTCCATCAAAAACTCTTACCCAGGATGGTTTTTCCTGAAGGAGACATTTAGCAAACTCTTGGTGAAGAGGTCCTCTGGCATCCCAAAGGTAGAAGCCCAGAGTACTGCCAACTGTCCTATGTTCATGGGGCAACACCAAAACATGTCAGTGGAGCAGAGTTTGGAGATCTCTGTCCTAGGCTTAACTTTCCTGTCTATAGGAAACACAAGACATAGAGGAAGAAAAGATACTGTCACAGAGGTCACCCGTTTATGCAGCCAAAGTGACTGGAGAGGTCCATAGCTATCAGTTCTCTCAATCTTGTAGGAAGAATCTCAATTGTGATACAGAGTAGTGAGCAGGAGTGTATGATAGAGAGGGAAAGTATAGATCCAGCCTAGGTATTCTTCAGTAGATGAATAGATAAATAAAAAATGGTATACATACACAATGAATTATTACTCAGCAACATGAATTGCTGACCTTCTCACCAGTGCCAGAGTCCTGCTTCCAAAATTTCAGTTACATTCTTGCAGAATTAGACAACATTCTTTTTTATAGAGAGAGAGAATTTTTTAATATTTATTTTTTAGTTTTTAATGGACACAACATCTTTATTTTACTTTTTCTTATGTGGTGGTGAGGATCGAACCCAGTGCTCCACGCATGCCAGGTGAGCGCCCTACCGCTTGTGCCACATCCCCAGCCCAAGACAACATTCTTGATTAAAAAAAAATGCTTTCCCACTGTAATGTATAGATAGATAATGACTAATGTGTTTTTATTTAGTTGGTAAGGTTAAAAGCTTAGGATGTTTTACAAAAAATACAATTTTAGTTTTGATAACAACATTGAAAGTGCACTTAGGTATGACTTTATATCTGTAGTTGAAGTTTTCTCTTCTAGAAGAAGAATATTTCTCAAGTGTGAGTCCCTTAAAAAGATCGATTACTCAAATATGTCAGTGAGCCAGAGTTCAACGCGAACATTTGTCCAAATTCAAAAACAAATGTCAATGTCTATGGATCGATTATGTAAGAATCTTCTGCTCACCTGACCTTTTACAGAAAAGTTCTAGACATTTATGGGAGAGGAAAGAATTCCCCAGAAGATTTGATAAAGGTCAAAGGATAAACTTGAGTGCTATTTGAAATTTTGTTTCGGGTGATTACATATGACCAGAATTCAAAATCATTTGTGAGAAAAGTTTAAGTGGCTCTCGTCTGGAAGCCGACAGGTCTCCTTGGAGTTGCCCAGAATACCTGTTTTACTTTGGCTCCCCATCCCACAGGTGGTCACCTCCCAGAGTAAAAGGGATGGGAGAAGGAGGGGCCTCCACTCGCCCCTTCTTCCCTGCCTCCAGTGCTGGCAACCAGGTCAAATAAAGGGACGGGCTGGATGGAAACCAGGATGAACCATATGTAGGGACATGAGGAGACCAGGCTGCTGACCCTGAGGAGAGGCAGTGTAGGACCAGTACAGGAAAGTGACCAGGACTATCAAATAGCCTTATAAAAGTCACAGTGCCATAACAATGACAGCAGGAAAATGATGAGCTTCTATGAGCAAATTATTAGAGAATAGAAACAATTTGTGGGGGTCCTTGTGAAATCAGTGAGTATCAGATTAAATAATAAGGATACAATAAACAGGACATTATGAATTCTCCTGATCAATGAATAAGATTACAGTATTATAAGGGACAACAAGTAAGTGTCATATCTTTGAGATATGTTATTAGCTACCTGAAATTTTTTCCCAGAACAAGATTTTCTAGGGACCCAGGGAAAAAACATTTGTTTTATTAGAAAAAACAAGCATTGAAAATGTAAAATGATGCAAGTGTCTTAAAGCATATGTTGGGGATATTTTTAAGCTTATTAAATAATTTAGGTTTTTACATAAGAAAGTTCAACAGAAGGCTTTCTTCTATTTTAAAATTAATTTCGACTGTAGGTTCAGATCACTCTTTTGTTGTTTTTAGAATCCTGCTTTCTATAGCCACATCACAGGAATATATGCTAATGATAGGTCTTCTTACATTTCTATTGTATATGGAAAAAAGTATTCCTCGATACTTGTACACATATTATGGGTTTCTACTTCCTACCCTTTATACTGCCCTGAGGATTTTCGAATTTCATTCTTTACTTGCCGCAGCCCAACTGGCTGCAGCAAAATAACCAGGGGGGTGAGGAGCAACTTGTGTAGATTGATACAGCAGGAGTAAGAGCCGTTTATTGTAGGACCTGAGCGATATTTATACATTCCACACAGCTTATCTTAATTAACATAAACTAGATACATCAGTCAACCAATTAGGAATCTCCACACTTAATGGCTCGTTTTTGTTACTTTACAAATTACTCCCTCTGTCATTTTGCCAGGTGCCATCCTGACTTGTTTACAGACTCTAACATTTACTTATTTACTATTTGTTGCAAATTAATTGTATCTTCTTTCCAAAATTTGGTATGAATAAAGAAAGCAATACCCTGTCTCAGATTGGTTATCAGATAATGTATTAATAACAAAAAATAAAAATATAATTTGTTTTAAAAATAAAAATATGATGCTGCTGAACATTTAATGTTTGTGTGTGATTTGTATAATATCACACTTCTCTTAAAGTGAGGACCCATCTTCTCCTGACAATGGCTTGGACACACAATATGGCACTATGGGCTATGATATGTCATCTATGAAAACTATTATACTGATCCTTGATATATAAATGGGAATAAATTTTTTGAAATTAGTTTAATGATACATTTCAAATGTCACAAAAATATGCATAGTCTTAGATACATTTCCTCATTCATTCAGAAATTTATTCAGGAGACCTAATTTAATGAATTATATAAGAAGAAAACAGATTCTTTTCAAGGACAACTATAGTAATGAATAACAGAAACTTGTATTTATATTCATATAAATGTGGCACCTTTTAATTTTTGAAATAGTGTGAAAAGTTTTCAATGAAAAGTTTACTTTCCACTTTCCTCTCTCCAAATCCCCCACACAGGCCAACTCTAACATCTTAACAGAGAACATGGTACATAGTCTGTCTGAATGTTGTAAAGAAAAATTTACAGATGCTCTATACAATTTACTAAATTGTATGTATTTTGTTATATATTTTTAACTTACTGAACTTACACAGTACCTTAGATTATCCTTTGCATAGTTTTCAATAATATGGAACATTCCAAATGGAAGTAAAAATTTCCTAGAAATACCAGTGATCCCAGAAAACTATTTGTGGATATCATTTATAGATGACATTCACTTGACATTGAGTTTCCCCAGAATTCTCAAAACACTGTTGTAGTCCTTCTTACTTAATTCAATTCCCTCTTATGTTTCTTAAGTTATTTTGTGAACTAGAAAGAGATTACCACAACTGGTATTTTTTTTTGAGATTTTGTATGAATTAAAGTGCTTTGTTCTATATTTTATTGGATATTAGATGCAAACAGAATTCTAAGATGTAAATCATTTTCCTTCAGAGTTTTGAAAATTTAGTTCCATTGTTTTACAGTTTCTGTAACTTCCAGTCTTCCTCTATAGAAAGTCAAGCATAATCACTGGCTGGCTTCAAAAGAGGAAGAAAGGGATCAGTGATTGAAAACTTCTTGCACACATTTCAACCGCTGCTATTCAATCCTGCCTTGAGTCCTGCTATTTCCTATTCCTGTTACTCTGCAGTTTTGAAGAGAAAGTACAGGGACATGTCTATGCTCAATTTGCTGGATGTAAAGGATTAATCTTCTTTGGCTTCTCTTGAAAATGAGGCAATCCCTTTATCAGGCTTGTAAGATTAACAATTAGCTTTTTGTACTAGATAGAAAGGAAAACCCTAAAATAAAATACATGCTTGAAATAATGGTGATATTCTGGGTTTACTAAGGAACTAAATCGAATAAATGGATTAAATGTGTCATTCATTTACCCAATTTATATCTAATGTTACCATACACCACTTTTGATTCTAGAAATAAATCAATGAATAGAGTAGCAAGAATCCATCTGCTTAAATGCAGGGCTTGATGTGAGGGGAGAACAACAACAGGATATTTCACCACCAGTTGCCACTGTCTTGGCTCATTTCTCCACCAGCATTTGGAGCTTGAAGATTAAGCAAATGAGAACAATCAAACTTGCTTAGGAGAAGGATCATATAAATAAAGTATTGGCCCAAAGAAATGCTGGAATTGAACTTGTCATTTGCTTTCTTTGTGTCACAACACATGAATTTACAATATTTGTGTGACAAAAAAGTTTTTTGTTTATTTGCATTTTTTTTCAAATGCCTCTAATTCAAATTTTATGAAGTGAAGCATGCAAAGTCCATTCTTGCAGAGCAAATTATGATTGGTTCTTTCAGGACACTTAATGATTTTTATTACTGAAATAATAATGTGGTTAAAGGCTTTTAAAATTATTTTTTGAAAAAATGAAGTTTTCCCATAATCACACATTGCCTCCTTATGTGTTCACAGCATAGAAGGCATCTCTCTCTCTCTCTCTCTCTCTCTCTCTCTCTCTCTGTATGTGTGTGTGTGTGTGTGTGTGTATATATATATATATATATATATATATATATATATAATACTAAGCAATTATATATAATTGCTTAGTATTCTAGGAGAGAAAAATTATGTTTCTAAGATAAGCAAATAAACTAATTACAAAACAATAAGATAAATTAATACTTAAAATATTTATTTAATTTTTGGTGGTATAAAGCAGCATCTTATGGTGATCAAAGTAGTGTTGGTTAATTCTAACTCAGCCATTTGCCTTGGACATGTCACTTTATGACTCTGTTTCCTGCTGTCAGATTTTTTAAAAAGAAAAAAATGTATATGATACAGTATACATTACAATTCACTAAAGAAATAGAATGAATAAATATATATATATACATATATGCATACATACATATGACAGTGGGAGGGAGGCAGGAAAAAGAAGTGGGTAGAAGGAAGATGAGAGAGAAAGAAATAATGAATTGGCTTACAAAATTTGGAGACTATGAAGATTTCTGTAGCCATCAAGTTGGATATTTCATAATATTTGATGTTTCAGACTGTGCTAGTCAGCTTTCACTGCTGTGACCAAAATATCCAGTAAGAACAGCATGGAGTTCTTTACATGTCTCAGCATTAAAAGAGAATAAAATCATGGCATTGCAGGTAAATATATGGAGTTGGAGAATATCATGCTATCATGCTAAACGAAGTAAGCCAATCCCCCCCAAAACCAAAGGCCAAATGTTTCTCTGGTATGTGAATGTGATCCATAATGGGGGTGGGGGCAGCATGGGAGGAATGGAGGAACTTTGGATAGGGCGAAGGGGAGGGAGGGAAATGGAAGGGGCACAGGTAGGAAAGATGGTGGAATGAGATGGTCATCATTACCCTAAGTACATGTATGAAGACACGAATGGTGTGACTCTACTTTGTGTACAACCAGAAAAACAAAAAACTGTGCTCTATATGTGTGCTATGATTTGAAATGCATTCTGCTGTTATGTATAAGAAAAATCAAAATAAATTTTAAAAAGAACAGCAAGGAGGAGGAAAAGTGTATTTGGGGCTTACAGTTTCATCAGTTCAGTCCGTGGTCGGCTTACTCCATTGCTCTGAGCCTGAGGGGAGGAAGCACATCATGGCAGAAGGGTGTGGGGAGGAAAACTGCTCAGATACTGTCAGTCAGGTAGCAGAATGATGGATGGAGACTCCAGGAACAAAATATAAATCTTAAAACCCCACCCCCAGCACCTAATTCCTCCAGCCATGCCTCACCTACCTACAGTTATCACACACTTGATCCCTTTAAATTTGTAACTCATTAAATGGATTGATCCACTGACAAGGCTTCAGCTCCATAACCTAATCATTTCACCTATGAATGTTCCAGCCTGAACAGAGAAGCTTTGGGAGAAGACCTCATACCCAAACCGTAACACACCCCACGTCTGAACATTCAGAAGACTGATGCCCCAGCTCCCACAGTCGTGGCCACATTCTCAGTCTTTTAGTTTTCTTCTTCTTCTTCTTCTTCTTCTTCTTCTTCTTCTTCTTCTTCTTCTTCTTCTTCTTCTTCTTCTTCCTCTCTCCTCCTCCTCCTCCTCCTCCTCCTCCTCCTCCTCCTCCTCCTCTTCTTCTTCTTCTCTTCTTCTTCTTCTTCTTCTTCTTCTTCTTCTTCTTCTTCTTCTTCTTCTTCTTCTTCTTCTTCTTCTTCTTCTTCTTCTTCTTCTTCTTCTTTTTTGGTCTCCAACAGATTGGAAAAGACTCACCCACATTAGGGAGGGTAATCTTCTCTACTCAGTCCGTCAGTGAAATGTTCCCCTCATCCACAGCACCCTCACACACACACACACACACACACACACACACACACACACACTCAGACAAGTGTTTCCTCAAAAGACTGGGAACCCCATGGCCCAAACAAATTGGCTCCTGAAATTCACCATCACACCACCTCACAAGATTGATATGCTAAGTAAATGAGATCTGAAGTGTGAGGTACTTAACAAGACACCTAGAACCATAAAGCCTCCATGAAATTTACTATAAATACCTACTGAGATTCAATCTGAAGAAAAACAGATTTCAATAGTCACTTATGCACCTCCCATTACTTTTCAGCATTTACTGCAGAAGTGTATCTATTATGTAGCTTCTCTTCCTTTCCCTTTTGGCCTGAGTTTTCCCCTCTGTCCCCTTTCATGTCCAAATGGTGTCCTCCACTCATTGGTTGATAAAAGTTTTCAGAAGAATAATTGTTTTGATATATCACTGCTCTTATTTATTTCTGTGGCTAAGCAATTTCTATTGTAGAGTTTTCTAGAAAGACTAAAATCAGAGACTCGATTTTTTTTCTCTTTTCTATGATATTTGAATCATTGCTAAACACACAGAAAAAAAAGTCCCTCAGGCTATAATACTCAATTCCAGAACAGCTGTTTTGAACTTGAACAAATCAATATTAAAAATGAAAACCAATATGGTTTATCACTGTTAAAAATAATTGTTCCAAAAGCCACTCCACCTGCACCTACCAGGATGAAAAATAAATCAAAGTTTCACTGATTCATAAATGTATAGAAATTATCTAATTAACATCTTTGTGCACTGCTTTAGATATTTAAAATACAGAAGGATTTCTAGTAGTATTTGAGAGAACAATCTTACTCTATTAAAGAAGTATCAAATTCAATGAGATGTAGAGGCCACTGAATTTATTCAATTAATCACTGAAAGTAGAGTTATTCTTAGAAAATGAGACTTATCTTTATTACTTAGTTGTCTACTTATTATTTTTTTTATATTCTTATCTTTTTTTATATTCTTTTAGGGAAAAGATTACCCTTATCTATTCATATTAATAACAACCTCAGTCTTTCAGGCTGCTGTAACAAAATACCATAAACTGGGCACTTTATAAGCAACAGAAGTTAACAAATGCAAGAATGAGATGCAGTGTGCATGGTGTCCAATGAGGACCTGTTTTCCGTTTCATGGATGGTGCTTTCTCCGTGAAAGCTAATAAGGTAGATGAGAAGAGCTAGCTCTCTGGAGAGTTCTTTATAAGGCCACTATTCTCATTCTTGAGGATCCTACCCTAATGACCTAATTACCTCCAAAAGGCCTGTCCCTAACTGCTTCACCTTGGGGTTAGGAATTCAGGGTATGGATGGGGGGGCACAAACATTCAAATCATAAGGATGACCAATGGATGCAGTCAATTACAGAACACATCAAACCACATTCCAAATTCCAAATGAATCTAAAAAGCAATTTCCTCCCTCCATTTTGACTTTTTCCCCCTAAACTCATAAAGGTTAAAATAGAAGCCTCCCTTTCTTTATTATCTGCTTTATCTTTTCCACATCCATTCAATGACCATTTGCTGAGCACCTATTACAGGTTAAACATCCCTAATTTGAAAAATCTAAAGTCCAAAATTCTCCATAACCTGAAACTTTTTGAGAGCACAGTGGAAAATTCCACACCATTAAATTTGTTTCATGATAAAATTATTTTAAAACTTACTTTTAAAATTATATAAACTTACTTTTAGGATTTGGATATAAGGTATATATGAAACATAAATTAATTATCATGCTTAGGCTCAGATTCCATCTCCAAGATAGATAGATAGGTAGATAGATATTTTTCCCCTAAAATTTGAAAAAAATATCTGGAGTTAAAAACATTTCTGGTCCAAAGCATTTTGAATTAAAAAAATACTCAGCCAGTATAATCCAGTATAATGCAGAATGAAGGTAAGAATTCTAGCATCTAAAGTGACAGGCCTTTTTATGTCCTGTTTTTATTAACTTGGGATTTTGGCAAAAGAAAACAAGTGCAATTGCCCGTTTGGTTTAAGGCCCATATTATCAGAAGTTCTGTTTGTATGAAAATATGTTTCCCAAGGGAAATGTTTTTGAGAATAATAATGGGAAAGTTCTGAAACAACTTCCTCTAAAATGTAACAGAATATTTATTTTACTAGGACTTTGTGGCTTTGTCAAACACAACTGTACTCTAATGGTTTTAGTAAATTGGTTTTGAGTTCAAAGCTTTGGGAGGAATGGTTGACAATGAGGACAGGGAAACGTAGAGGGCATCTTGGTGCAAATGTGTCGTGTCTGACTGTGGCCCCGCAGCAGGCATGACTCGTACTGTGTGCCCTCAAAGGACCAGAAACACACAGAGAGGGTGAGAGCTGGAGGGCATCACTGGGCAGGTCTTGTGGAGGAAGGTCTTCCGTGGACGGTGCTCTGGGGTGGGCTCTACAGTGTGCAGGACTTTGAAGAGAAGTGGACGAACCTAAGAAAACCTATCATTTTAAACAGTTTAAACTAATGTAATCCCTTCTATTCCCATCACGTCATCCAGCAGAAGCAAGTTAAAAAAAAAAAAAAAACTGCTAATGGCAATAAACTTCAGATTGTAATTAAGTAAGTAAACTTAGCTAGAGACCTTTTCCACAGACATGGCTCACAAAGAATGCCTACTTTTTTTTTTTTTTTTTTTAGTACTGGGGACTGAATTCAGAGGCACTAGACCACTGAGCCACATCCCCAGCCCTATTTTGATTTTATTTAGAGACAGGGTCTCACTGAGTTGCTTAGCACCTCGCTTTTGCTGAGGCTGGCTTTGAACTCGAGATCCTCCTGCCTCAGCCTCCTGAGCCTCTGGGATTACAGGCATGTGCATCACCACACCTGGCCAAGAATGACTACTCCTGATGGAATGTCTGAAAAAAGAAGTTTTAAGGACTTTAATGCACTCCACATGGTTCACAACTTTTCTTGAAAGAAATGTATCATTCAAGACATCTGATAATTCCTGGATAAATTATCCCACAGGGTTTCACCCAGTATTCAAGTTTGTATCTATCAGATTTTAGTGAATGCAGGATAAGTGATAGTCTCAGCCTTGGACAACTACAGTATTTAGGCTTGTGTGTACCTAGTGCACGGAAAGCATATCCATCTGTGACAGTGTGACTTTCAGTTTCCCCAGGCTGTTGTTTTGCTCTAAGGGTTTACTTGTACCAAATTTCCTTTTATAGATTTTGTTCCCTACGTTCTGTAAATATGAACTCGGAATGTTTAAGTCCATATCACTAACAGGCTTCTGAATGAACCTCTTACAAATGACAGTATCATGTGTCAAAACTGTGTAATCATTTCTGACACATTCTTAGTGTTCTCAGCAATCTAAATCTCTTTGCTAAAATGTGTATATCAGTAAGAGGAATCAAGGTATGAGAGATGTACATCATTTCAGATCAACACCTACTGTGACTATCTCAGAAAATTAAAGTATAATGATACCAGAGTTCTAATCATGCAATACCTGTTTAGTCAAAGATGATATTATTTAACCGTATCAGTAAATAAAATCTCCAGTGTATCATCTCTGATTTCTTTTTTTTTATTATTAGTTGTTCAAAAAATCACAAAGCTCTTGACATATCATATTTCATAGATTTGATTCAAGCAGATTATGAACTCCCAATTTTACCCCGTATACATATTGCAGATTCACATCGGTTCCACATCCACTTTTTTACATACTGCCATACTAGTGTCTGTTGTATTCTGCTGCCATTCCTATCCTCTGCTATCCCCCCTCCCCTCCCCTCCCCTCTTCTCCCATCTTCTCTCTCTACCCCATCTACTGTAATTCATTTCCCTCTCTTGTTTTTTTTCCCTTTCCCCTCACTTCCTCTTATATGTAATTTTGTATAACAGTGAGGGTCTCCTTCCTTTACCATGCAATTTCCCTTCTCTCTCTCTTTCCCTCCCCCCTCTCAACCCTATTTAATGGTGATCTTCTTCTCATGCTCTTACTCCCTATTCTGTTCAGTGGACCCAGCTATTGCCCTTCTCGGAGCATCTCTGGTTTCTGACTAAGCCAATCCTCCTACTCCCAGGCCCATCTGGTATGTAGCTTCAGTAAAGTGGGAAAGGTGCCCTTAGGATTTTGAGGAATACCACGTCCCTCCCTGAAGGCAGTTCTTTGAGGGCAGGACCATTTCTACCACACTCTTGAATTATTAGATCCTAACACATTAGGTACCCTACAATATTTGAAGTATTAAAGAGAGAGTTCATAATTTAAGAAAACATTTTTAAGATATTTTTTTTCATTTTTAACACAAATAAAAACATTTTTCTGCCTTCAGCATTTTTCTTCAGCTTAAAATAAAAACGGTGTGTTCTTCGGATTTTCAAAGTATTCCTCACATCAACATTTCCTAACATCTACAGTAGTACAAGAGGGCGAGGAAGGGCTTTTTGTTTCACCATCAGTACTCAAAGTGCCCGCCTTCTGTAGTGTTGATTTCCTACTACTGACCTGCAGTCTCACTGTCTCTTTTCCTACCCTCCGTCACATGCCTGCCTCTGTACCTCACTATATGAAGGCAGTTCAGCTTTCTCAGTTGACTGTCTCTTTGTGCTTGCACAGATCTCTCTACCTTACCTATCAGGCATGACACACCACTTTCCTCTCTGGCTTGTTTGTGTATCCACCTGTGGCCACCCTGCATCCCAAAGACCTCAGTGCTTGATCTTGACACCAAACCACCCTAGGGAGTCCTCACTGCTTGATCGCAGTATCAAACACATGGAAGACGTTGGAGAAGTAGTTGTTGAAAAAATGACTGAATGAGACCTTGGATGAATGAGAATGCACCTTGTTATTTTCCATGCTGATGCTTGGGGTGGTTTTCTTACAACGCCTTTGTTGCTGCATTTTGTCTATGTACGTAGAAAGGCACTCATGTGGAGAAAATCCCCTTTCTAAGACCTGACCAGTAATACAATATTACTGGATGTAAAAAAAAAAAAGTAGCAAAAGGTTTATGTCTTCTCTTGCATAAGCAAAATAAAGAAGACTACTTTTATAATCACAAGTTAAATTTAACATCTTACCTATTTGAGTATTTTGTTTCCAATTTGGAAGCAGCATTTTAAAGGGGATAACTATAGACATTCTGAAAGTGAGGAAAAAATGATGCATTTGGTACCTTCAATTTATATCATACTGCATTTATTTAGGATTGGGAAGAAAACATTTTAATAACATTTTATTGCACTATGTGAAAAGACTTAAATACAAAGTATCAGACAAAATGTACCACTGAGAGATCACTCAAGGAGAGCCCACTGTGGGTGGTTCATTAATATCAGAACAGGCATTTGAAACAAGGAATTGTACCTTAGGTTCTTTCCAGTTCAAGACATTCATAGTCTTTGTCCAAAAAATTCTCAAAGATTAGCCTATGGATCAACACATAACCTATGCATGGAGGATGGTATATGAATCTGGCTTGGGAAAAAAATATAATACCAGGAGAGTGTATTTGGTACCCAAAACTGCAGGAATTGCACTTGCTATAAGACAGTACCTTTACACTCAGAATAGCCTACAATTGAGCGGAGTTTAAGTAAACACAGGGACATGGAAGCATTCTGACAAGTATACGTATAATGTCACTAAAATCTCAGAATCTGGATAGTCTGGCCAATGTAGAATATACTAAATGAAATGTGAATGGAAAGAGAGACATATTTATTGAGTACCTACTACATGTAGTGTCCCACTTTTACTTATTACATATAAGAATCAATTCATCTTTTAGATAAGCTGTTAACACCAGTTTGCAAACAAACTCATAAGCAAACAATCTTAGACAGCCTGTGTAATTACTGAGAAGCCAAACACTAGATACTGTTAAGATAAAAACTTAGACCTGGCTCTCTTGGATCCTGGAATGGTAAGAAAATGTGGGAGGCATATTTTTAGAAAAGTACATGAAAAGGTGGAACTTGGCATACATTTGGAAGAGGACTAGGGTGTTTGAAATGAATTTTTGTTCTGAGATAATTTGCCCATTCACAGGCATTTGCAAGGTATATAGGTAAATCCATGTGTCTCTTCCCCTGTTTTCCCCAGCGATGACACCTTGCAACTCCAGCACACACCCCAACCCAACATGGACAAGGCAGTCAAAAGGCAGAGGGTTCCCATCACCACAAAGGGTCACATCGGCCACTCCTACACACCTGCCTCCCTGGTAACCGCAAATCTATCTCTGTTTCTAAATTTGCTGCTTCAAAAATTATTCTGTAAATAAAATCACAGACTATGCAGTCTTTGGGACTAACAATCCCCACTCCGTGTACTTCTCTGGAGGCTCTTTGAGATGGTTCGCGAATGGGGAGTTCACTCTGTTCTATTGCTGAAGAATATTCAGCTACAGTTTGTTTGATTTTTCACTCATTGAAGGTCTTAAGTATTGTTTCCAGGTTTTGGAATTTACGAATTAAATCCATATACAGATTCACCTACAGTTTCATGTGAATCTAAGTTTCTTTCCTAAGAACGTAAATGCCCAGGTGTTCTCTGCTTCATCAGAGGATAGTTGTTATGCTGGAAATGGGCAAACTCTTCTCCACTGTGCTCTCATCAGTTCATGCTCCCCTAACAACAGATGAGTGGCCCATGGCTTTGCTTCTTCACTGGTACGTAGTGCTGTGGCTATTTTATTCTAATTTTAGCCACCCTGTAGTTACATCTCATGGTCCTTCTAGTTTGAATTTTCTTGATGACACATTTTCACATGCTGATTTGCTAGAGTCACATTCCTTTTGCTCTCCGGGTGTCCTCAAGAACCTTTCATCAGGCACTGCGTGTTCAGCCAGCCGGTCTTTTACACTTGAACACTGGCATGCTGCTTCTGTCTTGACCTCCACGGTTTCTGGTGGGACGTGCCATGCCTGCTGAATGCTCGTCCCTGCAGTGGGGCAAGGCTTTGGCCATGATGAGGTCAAGATGTTTCCCCTAGATTCTCTTGAGCTTGACTACCATGTGGCTTGATGATGGGTGTCTTTGGATTTATGCTCCTTGGAGTCTGCTGAGCTTCTGGGCTATAATTTTGATCCTTTCCCTTTTCCAGAATATCGTGCGGTTAGAATATACAGTGTGTTGTATTTTCTGATGGACTTCTTCAACTGAGCAATATGTATTTAAGGTTCATTGACATCCTTTTTGGGTGGCTTGATAGTTCATTTCTCTTTAGTGGTGAATAATATCACATTGTCTAGATATACCACGTTTTGTTTATCTCTTCACCTTTTGAAAAGTATCTCTATTTCTTTCCTATTTTTTCTAGTATACATAAAGCTCCTAAAAATTTTTTTCTGCAAGTTTTCAAGTGGAAATAAGTTTCAACTCCTTTGGATTAATACTAAGGATGTCTATTGCTGAATCATATGGTAATTAGAGGTTCAGTTTTGTACGAGACTGACAAACTGTCTTCCAAAGTGGCTGAAGCTCTTTGCATTTGCTCCACATCCTCACCAGAATTTGATGCTTGGATTTTGGAAATTCTAGTGGTTTTGCAGGGGCATGTCATTGTGGTTATAGTCTAAAGTTTCCTAGTCAAGTGGGATACTGATGTTTGTTCCTATGCCTGTTTGTTATCTTGTCATCTGTGATGGGTTTTGTGTTCATATCTTTTGTCAACTCTTAAGTAAGCTTGTTTATTTTCTTATGATTGGGCTTTAAGAGTTCTTTGTGTATTTTGTTTAACAGTGAGCTGCCAGATCTGTGTTTTGCTAATATTTTCTCCTAAACACATAAAACTTCAAGAGTATGCATTAAAGAGGGTCAAATGTAAATAAAATTTGCAATATTTTTTAAATGTTAACAACTTTAGCTCAAAGAAGTTAATAATAATAAATCTTTTGAAAAATGATGTGATTATTTTAGGATGATCATATCCAATTGTTTTATTTTAAACATTTCCATATCTAAGCATGTTTATTATAGAAATAATTGGAAAGTATAGAGAAGTAAAAAAGAAAAAACATATACATATTAATGTATTTGATTTATATATATAAATAGATATACTATATATATATATATATATATATATATATATATATATATAAATGTATATGGTTTCTTAAAATTATACTTTTTTATGTTCACATAAAATTGTGTAATTATATCAATTTTATTAAAATATAAACCATTTTTAAAAAATGGGTTCTTGCTTTTAGATATACAATCAACACTGTAATAAGTAGCCTCATGCAAACACATACATTTAAAAATGGCTTAAATTCCTCGAAGTAGAATGGCTTGGTCAAGAGGATGTTTATTTTTGAAATCTTTTGTACACACTGCCAAGTGCTCCATTAGAAACATTATATCAATTTACATTTTCACTAAGTAGATCTAAAAACTCTATTATTCACAAAGCAAACATTAAAGACTCAGTAAAAGAGCAGAGGCTTTCCACCTAGGCAACCTGGGAAACAACTGGCAGTCTGCTGTGCTCCTGGGGTTTTCTTTGGGCTGTATATACACCACAAAGATGTTAGCCGTCTGGGAACACCAATCAGTGGAGACAGATGAAGAAACAAAAGCCATAATGAAAATGTAACCTAAGTCGGTTTGCTTTTGTCAAAGGACCTGGGAAGATCAAAAGTTTGAGGAGAGTTATGCTTGAATCCAGCCAAACTCCCAGAAAAAAAAAAAAAAAAAAAAGAGCCCCACCTCCACTCCTGCTAGCAGAGGCTGAGTCGGGAGGACATCATTTCATCCTGGTCAGGTGGTAAGAAGTTCCCCAATCCTCCTTGGGAGGATTGTTATGGTTTAGATGAGGTGTCCTCCAAATTCTCATGTGGAGACATGCTAGAATTTCCAGAGGTGAAGTGATGAGATCATGAGATACTTAACCTAATTCATGGAGTGGATTAATCCACTGAAATAGATTAATTGGTTGGTAACTATACGCAGGTAGGGTGTGTCTAGAGGAAGTAGGTCATTGGGAGTGTGCCTTTGGGGTCTATATTTTGTCCTTGGGTAGAGGAGCTCTCTCTGCTTCCTGGCTGTCATGTTCTGAGGAGGTCTCTTCTGTCACCCTCCTGCCATGATCTTCTGCCTCGCCTCAGACCCGGAGATTTGGAGTCAGCTAACCATGTGATGAACCTTTGAAACCACGATCCAAAGTAAACCTTTCCTCCTCTATGTTATTCTCGTCAGGTTATTTGGTCACGGCCACAAAGAAGGTAACTAAATAGACTTCCATTGCTAGTTGGCACTAATGAGGCCCCCCAAGCTCTGGTGGTGCCAGAGGAAACCCCATGCAGAACTATCTGGATGAGGTCCAGCAGGCAGAAAAAACTGCTGTCACTGCCCAGCAGTGAAAGGAGACCCTCAGTTGGACCTCAGGGAGGCCAAGTGGCAAGTCAACCTTTCATCTTCCAGGGGTTTTCAGTAGGACTCTTCCATAGGGTCCAGTTTTGTGTGACATAATACCCCACATATGCAGAAAGCAATGAATGTTACTCATTGAATGTTACGAATTGAATGTTACTCATCCTATCTCAAAGCAATCAATCAACAGATGCCACCCCTGAAATGGCAACAATGTTTAATTATTTGGCAAGAATTTTGGACAACACTCAGTAAGCAACTAGAAGTTAAATACATTTCTTAAAAAAACAGTAAGCCTTTTAGTAAAGAAATTGAAAGTTGCAGCAAATAAATGGAATATGTAATCAAAGAAACAATGGAAAACTTAGGCACAAAGAGCACACTGAAAATTTTAAAATTAAGAATGGAGGAGACAAAAGAGAATCAATGAACTTGAAGGCAGACTAGTAGAAATGATCCTGTCTGAACACAAGAAGAAAGTTGGCTACAAAAAAAAATGCATCCTTGGGGACACGTGGAATATATAACAAAAAATATGTGTATTGGCGGTCATTATCAGAGAAGTAGCACTGGAGGGGAGAGTACAGATCCAGATGAGAAAGGTGACTATTGAAAACAACCGCTTTTCAGTCAAAGGAGAAAAGGATGGCTTTTTACAGGAGTTTTATACAGGAGTTTTAGGATAGATGCTTGTGACTAGACATTTGCCAAAACCTACAGAATGTACAACAAATAGTGAAACCTAATGGAAACCCTGGACTCAGCTGATAATGTGTGGACGTTGGTTCATCGATTTTACTAAGCACCATAATCCTGAGAGATGTCCTACAGACAGGGGTGAATATATAAACTCTATTTCCTGCCAAATTCTGCAGTAAAACTAAAACTGCTCTTTAAAAACATTACACACGCGCGCGTGTATGCACCCACACCCCTGGTTTTGAGGAGAGCTACAGGAAGCAGTCTGACAGGTCTCCTCCTCTGTTTCTGGTGTTAGGTGCACGTCCAGCAGTGCTTTATCAAAGGTGCTCTAGAGAGCGCAGAGCCCAGGGAAAGCGGCAGCTGACCTGAGGATTGGAAGCCTCTTAGAAACAAAAGGCACAAGAGCCGTTCTTTTCTCCTTTGACTGAAAAGCGGTTGTTTTCAATAGTCACCTTCTCATCTGGATCTGTTGGTGCATATTCCTGGTCCCAACACCTGCAAGGCGTCTTGAGGAGGAAGGGTAAGGACAGCCCGGCAGCAGGGAGAGGCAGTGAAGGCAAGACCTGAAGCCCCGACTTTCCAGAACAGCTGGGCTGAGTACCAAAGTACAAGAACTCTTCTCCACCAAGTACTCCCCAGGCACATTTTTATTTTTAAAGCCCCTATGTAATGACTGTGACTATTATCACTCCCATCTCTGTAAACTCAGACACAGAGGGGCTTCAGGAATTCAAGAAAATAATCAGAAGATGATTCTGCTGCTTCTGACTCCCAAATCTACGCACTTCCCAATGCACTTGGTTCATCTGACATAAAATACACTCCAGCATGAGCTCTGTCTTTGAAGAGTTTTATAGGAAACAAAATGCCTCATCCAAATCACCTTCCCCCCAGCCTATATTTTCAACAACTTCTTTTCCATTTCCTAACTTGTTCCTACACATTTGTATCCAAAGCATTTGTCCAGAATCACCCGTTATAAAATAAATAATTTGCTATTTTCTATTTTTAACGCAACGCAGTTTTCAATGAAATATAAATAATTCAACCCCTCCTCCTATGTCCAGGAATAATAATTTCTGCTTTGTATCTAAGACAGGACAAACACTCTGAGTTTACAAATCCATGAAAATTTATTGGTTGCAGTTGCTAGTCAGAACAGAAAATAAATCAATTAGCTATAACCAATGTGAATTTATCCTATATCTCAGTGTTGTTAGCTGCTAATAGCGTTGGTAATGTCACCAGAATCCACATGCCACATATTTTGTATGTCATTGTTTCTAAAAATAAGTTAACATTATGTTCCGTCAGATGATTGAACTTTCAATAGATATTTACTCACAATAAGACTTGCATTGTCAGGCTGGGGATGTGGCTCAAGTGGTAGCCCGCTCGCCTGGCATGCGTGCGGCCCGGGTTCGATCCTCAGCACCACATACAAACAAAGATGTTGTGTCTGCCGAAAACTAAAATAAATAAATATTAAAAAAAATAAAAAAGGCTTTTCATGACACTTAAAAAAAAAAAAAGACTTGCATTGTCTATTGGATTGCTCAGATAGCTCACATCTATTTAGGAGTATCATTCCAAAGAATCTTACATAAAGTATATAAGCTTATTACTATACAAGCAGCACTCACCTTCATAAGTAATCTCACTTGTGCAATTTAAAATGGTATATAATTTAGTAATTTTCAAGTGTGATTTAATAATGTTACACCCTTTATCCAATACCTTACCTCTGCTCTTAGCTCACAGATGACTCTATCCTTGCTGTTTTGAGGTGTAGATTTTTCCTTTATATCTCCTGAAATTCCTCCTGTTTCACTTTCATGTTGACTGTGAAGAATGTCACGCTGAAAAGCAAAGTTGGAACTATAATCACAACACGCTACAAAAGCTAGCTGGTTCCAGACTAATGCCCATTAATCTTTCCGATTTTGTAAAATCTTTTTTATTTTCCATGTGGATTCTGACAGGCCTTGTTGTTGCTATTATAACTATTATAGTTGGACAACTTATTACAATGCTTGTAGTTGAAAAATACTGATTTGTTAGGAAAAAAAAAAACAGCAAGTCTCCATAAATCTCATCCTTCAATTGAAAAGTGCACAAAACTCAGAATGTACAACAAATAGTGAAACCTAATACCTCTGCGTATTCCTAACAATGGGTCAGTTGACTTCCAAATTAATGAATTAATTCTGATCTTTTAGTCCAGAATATTAATACCTCAGTGCTTTTTATAATCAGTCTTATATCTATTTAACATAAGTATAAATATTAAATTCATTGTAGCCGAGGCAAACTTGGAGAAAAAAATATATAAATGGTGCTTGGGTTGGTAAAATGTATATAAAACATACAAAAATACCTGAAAAATACCAATAATAAAAATACCAATAATAACCTAGGAACAGGTATAAAAACTTAGGAATTTAAAAAATCCTATTAACATAAATGGTGATATTTCTCCACACCTGTTCTTATAATTAGAAGTTTTTAGCAGAAATATGAAATTAAATAAATATATAAAATATGTAGCTATACATACATGCTGTTCTATTTTATTAATGTAGACCTTCCTTATATCATATAGGTAAATGTTTCCATCATTAATTATATATAACTTGTATATACAAGACAATATAATACAGCCTATTCAAAAATTTAAAAACAGGATTATTCATGACATTGTTAATGCTGATAATATTACCAGTATGTTCTAGTCTCCAGGAACTGAACTTGAAACATTGTCTTAGTTCATGCTGGTAGTGACCCAAATGTTAGGCACTGCTATTATTATCCCTACTCTACAGAAAAATGAACCATATATTTTCTTTTTTATTATTGGGGATTGAACTCAGGGTCATTCGATCACTGAGCCACATCCCCAACCCGATTTTGTATTTCACTTAGAGACAGGGTCTCACTGAGTTGCTTAGTGCCTCGCTTTGACTGAGGCTGGCTTTGAACTCGCAATCCTCCTGCCTCAGCCTCCCAAGCCTCTGGGGTTATAGGCATGCACCAACACTCCTGGCATGAACCATATTTTAAAGAAGCATAAGCATCTTTGTAATCTACAAAGTTACTAACTAGACGGAGAAAACTTCAAGAGGCTTTTTACTGAATTCATTACCTGCATCTGAATTCAACACTGCATCTGTAGTTATAAAGATAAAATCCAGTAAAATAATTTTCTGAAAAGTAATAAGTAAGCTAATAGAGATAGTAGAGGAAGCCTAGCCAAAGAGACCAGAGGCCCAACACAAAGGCAATGGAGTACACTAGGGACAGGAGCTGATTTTGCTGAAATGGTTCAGTTGGTGCCATGAAGAGAGCTCAGAGGAGTTGAGAGTCAGAGCAAGAGATATGCAGAATTCATGACCCTTGGTCTTTGCATGTTCAACCCACTACCATGTGAGTTAAGTAGTGTGACATTAATCCAAGGTAAAATAAAAGGAAAGTCACTTTGACAGAGGAAATGGCGAGCTGCAAGAGTTAAACTGTTTTTTGAGTTGGGTTCACCAAAAGAAAATTCAGCTTCCTGTGGACACTTGATGGCCCTGGCTTACTTTCAGAAGTCTTACCTTTTAATCCACAAGAAACTATGTCAATCAATAAATCTTCTCATTGTCTAAAGGAGTCAGAATGTAAATTTCCCTAAACAACAGCAAAGGAAATCCACACCAGACACTTTAAAATTTCTATTTTCACTCATCAATGTCAATGTCAAAATCAAAGCTCTCTGAACATTCAAAGAACCCAGGAGCAAGAAGAAAGGGGAAAAAATGGCTAACACCAAGATTAAGAAACAGAATGCCAGGTGGCAGGGGAGACACTAACAAGAGGACACAAACTACAGAATAAAATAATACACTGATTTAAAAAGTAACTAGTATCTTCAGGAAAAGGCAAGAGTATACTGCATTAATTTCTTTACTTTTTTTTTGGTACTTGGGATTGAACTCAGAGGAATTTAACTACTGAGCCATACTTGCATTGTCTATTGGCTTTTTTATTTAATTTACTTATTTATTTGCTTACTTACTTATTTACTTATTTTCAGACAGGGCCTTGCTAAGTTGCTTAGGGTCTTGGTAAATTGCTGAGACTGGGCTTGAACTTGTGATCCTCCTTCTTCACATCCTCCTGAGTTGCTGAGATTATAGGCATGTATCACCGTGACCAGTTATTACATTGCATTCATAAATTTCAGAAGTTTATGACAGAGCAAATACAAGTTTTAAAGATAATAAAAGATCGTCCCCTAAGAAATTTCACAATGTATCTTTAGACAAATTTCCCGGATGGGCTGGAATACAGAATAGAATTTTGGAGTGTCCCAAGGTTCATCCTTGCCCCTGTGAATGTCACACATTTGCTCCATAGGTCAGCTCACATGCACTGGTGGCATTGTGCACTAATCAAAATGCTGACCATCCCCAAATGTCTATTTGCAGCCTGTGTTTTCTACTGAACTTGGGATATATTTCCAGGTTCCAATTTCTCACCTCTGTAGACATCTCAAACTCAACACCCTGGAAAGCCAAAGTCAGAACTTCTCCCTCAACCTGTTGGTCCATCAGTCTTCACCAACTCAGCAGCTATCAATCCCATCTTCCCTGTGGACCAGGTCAACAATACTGGATGTATTAATTCAATCCTCTCATGTACCTTCCAAATTAAAAGCAAGTCAATTTGATTTATTAGCTGAGCCTTTACAACAATTATAAATCCAGTTACCTCTCTCCAAATCCACCACTGCTATTCTGATTAAAAGCTGCCAGGATCCCTCACTTAGCATAGGAGTAGCCTCCATCCTTCTGTTTCTACGTGTGGCCCCATGCTCTTTTTCTCAAAGCAGCAGCCAAAGAAAGCTCTGGAAAGTAATTCAGATCCTGTAATTTCTCTCTGTTCAGATCCCGTTAGCAAGTTCCCAATCAGCAAAAGACGCACTTTAAAGTTATTTTATCCACTTGGTTGTACCATCCCTCCCCCCTCATCTCCTGCTCAGCCACACTGTCCTTCTCAGTGCTCCTTTGAAGCACAGAAGAGCAAAATAACTAAATATAAGAAATGACGCAGTGTGCATCTGAAGCTACTAAAGTAATATATAGCAGAGAAAACTGATAAATTAATGAAACAGCTACTTTCTACTTGAAAAACTGAGTTAAATTGATTATTTTGCAGTTTTGAGTTTCAACTGGAACTCACTTTAATTTTGCCACTTACCTCTTTGACTTTAGGTTTAGATTAATGGAGTTGTAACAATCTATTTAGAAACTGAAATTTGAAAGCAGTGGGCTTGTGGATGCTAGAGACGATTAATTTAGAAACATTATGAATGTCATCCACAAATGACATGTCACATTGGTTAAATTGCAAGTGACAGAAATAGCAGGTACCAGATAAAGTGAGTGAGTCAGCATCAGAAAGCATTTTCCAAGCTCATGTCCTTTTATTTAATATTTATTTAGTATATTCTCTTGTAAGGTCTTGTTTCCCCAAGGTTACACTGAAGTATATTTCCAAAATTACTCTTTAAAAACCCACTTTTCATGCTGCAGTGTTTACAGAAAGTTAGACCAGGCAATGTGCCACGTCTGTGACTTCAGAAACATCTGCCATGATTTGTTTCTGGAAAATTATCAATGTTATATGTAAATGTGTATTGTGAATCAAGATAAGCATGGGTTGAAAAACAACCTCAAGATGATGTCTAAAAAATGAAAATATTGTATATCATATCGATAAAAATTTTTCTACTTATCGAAATATGGTAGGAAGAGGAAAATTCATAACAAAAGGGCACAAAAATATAATCTAACCCATCCATTTATTTTCATTTTGCCTGTCATTTTACCTGTCAGGATGGTCTGCAACGATTACATAACAAAGGCAGATTGCAAAATTCTGTTCTTTGTGAAATAACGTGTGGAATGTTTATGTCAATATCATTAACAACACAGCACCTTTCAGTCTCCCCTGAACACCAAACTCACCATCTCTCGCATTGCTCTGGTAAAGAATCCTGCAGCTTCCCTTCATGCAGAAGAAGCCATGCGTAGCCAAGATTTCCAATTACTTAAGATAAAATCTACCAGTGTGCATGCATCTACGGGAGTCTTTCCTTCTTTTCTCTTGTTAAGGAATTTAAATAACTCCTAGAATTGAAGGCTAATTATTCCACTTGCCCTCAGGATTTGATATCTTTCCTCAAGGTTTCCTCGACATATTTAACTCCTCAATACTTCTCATTTAGGTTGGGGACAAGCGAGTGAGGGAGGCCCAGGGGAGAAGACCCTCCTTATTTCCAGGCTTGGCGCTTTCGCCCCCACTCTTCCCTCGGTCTACCAATGCCCTTGGAGTGCTGCGGACCACCTTCTCCCCACCTTTCCCTCTCGCTTGGCTCTCCACTGGCTTCAGCCTTCCCCAGGCCTTCCTGCACCCACATCTCACCCTTTCTTACTTCAATCCTTGACAGAAGTGCACATGGTTTTGAAAATATCCTGTCTCGGACTCAGGTTAAAAAAAAAAAGCTAATCCTTCTCCCTTCCTTCTAGATTTCTGTGCAATTCCTCCTTTTCCGTCTGTCCTCCTGGTGTCATTCCACCAAGCCCCATGTGCTTTATTGGCTAACCCACCCAGTGTCACGCCGTCTCCTCCTTTGGCTTCAGCCACCATCGCTCCGTCATTGTTCAAGCCTCTCTTTATGGTCCTGAATCAAAGATGTATCAAACATTTCCATCTCAAACTTGATAAATTCATAGCTTTTCCCCCTATGTTTTTCTTCTTGCTTGTTTGTCTCCTAATGAACGGCCACCTGGTTGACAACGTCAGGAATCTGTTAACTTCTCCTTCTCAGTCATGTCCCCTGCACCCCAACACATCCACAACATTTAACTAATCACCAAGTTTTGCCATTTTTTTCATCCTGTGTATTTCTCAACTCTCCCTATTTCTCCTCCCCCAACGAGCATAGGAAACCACCTATTTCTCTCTGGATGACCAAGACAAATTTGACAGTGTCTGTATCATCTTTGCCCCCAAATCTCTTTTCACATTGAAGGTGAGTTGACCTTTGAAATTGTAATCGAATTATTCCTGGCCATTGCTTTTCCAAGACTCTTCTCATTGTCTTTGTTGTGATGCACACATTTTTAATTCGACATTTGGGATAACTATTGAATATCCATTAATTCAGGATAAAAATAAAACAAGATTTATCTGTTTACCAGGTTCTTACAGTATTGCCCTATCCTCATAAAAGGTGAGGGAGGTGAGAAGGAATGGCACTCAAATGTCAGAATATCCAACAGCCAGGTTGAAGTTTTAAGTAATTTCTGTTAACAACGAACCCACAAAGACGTCTTCACACACTCAGAGACACCACAGAGAGGCACTTCATGTATTAGATCATGGCTCAGAATATTTCAGCTGAAAATTTTTAAAGTAAATTTCATCTAATTCTTTTCTATAACCTTAAATAATAGCAGGAAAGCCAGCTTTGATAAATGAAAGCTTGGTTAAATTTTTCAGGTCAAAAGAAGGACGATAAGTGAATTATCTCGGGGGTCTGTGTGCTCTTTTACTCTAGTGCAGATCTATCCTTCAAAAAATTCTTTTTTATTATTTTGGTAGCAGTTATTTAACCCCAGGGTGCTCCATCACTAAACTAATCCCCAGGCCATTTTATTTATTTTTATTAGACAGGACCTTGCTAAGCTGCCAAGGCTGACCTTGAACTTGCTATCCTCCTACATCCTCCTCCTGAGTTGCTAGATTACAGGAGCACAGCACTGAGTCGGGAGTTAGGCCTAACACATACATCCTTAAAGTTTGTTTGTCTACTTTTTTGTCTGTTTTGGTCCTGGGGATCGAACACAGGGAATTTGACCACTGAGCCACATCCCAGCCTTTTTATTTTTTATTTTGAGACAGGGTCTTACTAAGTGGCTAAGGCTGGCTTTGAACTCATGATCCTTCTGCCTCAATACCATGAGCTGCTGGGATAAAGGCCCACTTCACCATACCTTAAAGTTTGTCTTAGAAGAGTGCATTTTTTACAGCTTTTAAAATAAAATTTCTAGTAAATTTGAAATAATGGCCCTTTAAATGAAATATCCGACTTTATGGACATCAGTGATACTCCAACCTTACAAACCTGTGTTTGTTGCTATGTATTCAAAGTTAATGTCTGTTAATTTTAGTTCTTGAAAACGTATTTCTATTTTATTTCTTCCAGATTATCGCAGTATAACATGTATTTATCCTTAAAAAATTGTTTTTCTCTATAATATGCAATAAAAGTCCATATTTAACATATGTATGCGTATATTGTGGTTGTAAGGCTCCAAATGTCAAGTTTTTGTGGTAAATTATCTTAATATGAGGGAGGCTTCAAGATGGTGTGTTGAGAGCCACAGCCAAAGGGGCCCCAGCAAACTTCCAGCTGCCAGCAAACTTCCAGCTGCCAGCTGATGATTGGCTCACAGCAGCCCCAGCAAACTTCCAGCTGCCAGCAAACTTCCAGCTGCCAGCTGATGATTGGCTCACAGCGGCCCCAGCAAACTTCTAGCTGCCAACTGATTGGCTCCTCTGCGGCGATGCTCATTGGACTGTTTCCCTGCCCTTTCAGGCCATGGAGCTGCTCATTGGGGGTCTCTGCCCACGAGACCCAGCCAATCGGCCTCAAGAGCAGGAGGAGTGGGGGAGGTTGAGGGGCTTGTGGGAAGCCAATGGTAGCAGTTCGGCTCTGAAGGTTTTTTTCCTGAGGAGCTGTTTTGTTTGGCGTGTGTGGTTCTAAAAATAAAGTTCGTTTCTTTTGAAAGGTGGCTCCTGAATTGTGCCCAGCCAGACTGTGGCAATGGTGGAATAGAGAAGGCCTCCTCCCTGGCTGTTCCGTGGTATGAGACCAAGAAAGCAGCTTTTCGGCAAAGTGGGTGAAAAGAAAAAAAAGTGGGGGCAAATTTACTGGGATTTATCACTGGACATTCAAAGCAGATTGCAGACTTAGGAGGTTGGATATAATAAAATAAGGAAGAAATCCCCAGCACCGCCCACTACCGTGGCTGGAGGCAACAGCCAGAGCTGCCCTCTGAGAGCAAAGTGGATGGATGAGGAAACGTAAGGAATTCACATTTGCATGAGGCCTGAGGAGTGTCTGGGTACTGAGAGTTTAGAGATCCAAAACAAAGCCCAATTAAGCTGGAAGGTGTGCTATGCAATATACTTAGGCAGAAAAGTAGCCCGTCTCGGATGTGTGCAGAGAACAAAGGAACAAGGAACCGCTTTGCAGTCAACCGTGCCAGGGCCATCATCTTGGGGAGGTGATTCCTGGCAAACCCAAGTACCACAGCGAGTGAGCCCAAGTGACAAGGAGAAAATCAGACGTGGGCAGAAGTTTAAACAGGAACAACTGGTCATGGAAACCCTGCTCTCCAGCCCTGCCCACCCCCCCAAATCCAGTTGCTTGCAGGACCCACTGGGGGAGATGAGCCTGGCAAAAAAAATTCAAAAGGACAGTGGTGGATGACATTGATATTATAGACTGAACCTGAGACCAGAAACATGGGGTCTGCAAGTGACATGGTGAACCAAAAATTCGCTCCGCCATTGCACAAGTAGAACTCAGGGGAAATCCCTGGGTGCAGTCCTCCAGGGTGGAACAGCAATTGCTCGGCTGTGGATGTGTGCGAATTTAAATCTCCAGACCAACTGGCATTCATAGAAGAACCTGGAGCCCACCTAAGTCTACTTCCAGGAGTCCCACCTACAGGATTTCCTCTCCCACTCCAGCAGCCCCACCCTGAAGGTGGAGCAAGCATCACACTCCAGACCACCGCACCTAACACTGCTGAGAAGGGAAGCTGAGAACCTTTTGAACTCCAACAGAAACAATTCTTGAGCTTTTCATTGAGTCTTTTATTAATTCTTTTTCTCTGTTTAATTGTGACCTAAATAGTTCATGGACATTTGTACATATTCAAATTTATTTCTCATTTCTAGCATTTTTGAAGCCAGTGATTTTTCATCGATCAGTATTTTGAGGACTAGGATGTTTCATTAGTATATTTCAGATTTGTTACGTATTCTTTTATTTTTATTTTTAATTTTTAAAATTTCTACATTACATGTATTTTTCTCTCACTTACCTGTTTTACTTGATTCTTTTTCTTTCATCTGCTAACAACCTATCTCCACTGTTCTCTCTATCCCTCTTCCTTTAATTTTTTTACTTCTATCGTCTCTCCTCCTCCCTCATAATCATCATATGCTACATCACTTCTTCCCTCTCCCTCTCCATAATTCAAAACTGTAAAGCCTTTTGCAAACTTACTGTTTTTACTGTAGGAAATAAGCTTCAGAATTGAGAAAGAAATAAAAACTTTCCATGATAAAGAAAAGTTAAAAGTCTTCAAAACTGGAAAAACTGCACTACAAAACATACTCAATAAAGTACTTCATGAAGAAGAAACGAAAAATTAAAGAAGTGAACACAGCAAAAGTAAAGACTACACTAGAAGAATAGTCTATCAAAGCAGAAACTAATTCAAATAAAAAACGAGATATAAGCCAAAATGCCTGGGAACACAAACCGGATCTCAATAATAACCTTGAACATTAGTGGCCTAAACTCATCAATCAAAAGACATAGACCAGCAGATTCAATGAACAAACAAGGCCCAACAATATGCTGTCTCCAAGAGAAGCACCTCATAGGCAGAGACATCCACTGTCTAAAGGAAAAGGATGGGGAAAAACATAATCCATGTGGATCTCGTAAACAAGTAGGGGTTTCTATCCTCATATCAGATAAAATGGACTCCAAGCCAAAGTTAATCAAAAGAGACAAAGAAGGACATTTCATAGTGCTTAGGGGAAAATATATATAATATATATATATATATATATATATATTATACATAATATTTATATATATAAATATATAAAAATATATCATTATATAATATATATTATATACATATATATATATATATATATATATATATATATATATATATTATCAACAAGACATAATAATCTTCAGTATTTATGCCCCAAACAATATAGCCTCTACATACATCAAACAAACTCTTCTCAATTTCAAGAATCAAGTAGACAATAACACAATAATACTGCATGACTTTAACACATCTCTCACATTACCGAATAGATCCTCCAATGTGAATTAAAACTACACTGAGATTTCCTCTCACAACAGTAAGAATGGCAGTTATCAAGAATACAAGTAACAATAAATGTTGACGAGGATGTGGGGAAAAGGCACACTAATAATTGCTTGTGGGATTGCAAATTGGTGTGATCACTCTGGAAAGCAGTATGAGATTTCTCAGAAAACTTGGAATGGAACCACCATTTGACCCAGTTATCCTACTCCTTAGTATAAACCCAAAGGACCACAATCAGCATACTACAGTGACACAGCTGTATCGATTTTTATAGCAGCTCAATTCACAATAGCTAAGCTATGAAACCAACCTTGGTGCCCTTCAACAGATGAATGAATAAGGAAAGTGTGGCATATTTGCACAAGGAATATTACTCAGCCATAAAGAAGAATGAAATTATGGCATTGGCCAGTAAATGGATGGAGCTGGAGAAAATCATGCCAAGTGAAATAAATCCCAAAAAAACAAAGGCCAAATGTTTTTTCTAACATGCAGATGCTAACACCAAAAAGTGTGTGGGAGGGAGAATAGAAGTCCATTGGATTAGACAAAGGGTAATGAAGAGAAGAGAGGGGAAATAGAAATAGGAAAGATAGTAGAATGAATTGGACGTAAATGTCTGATGTGCATATATGAATAGACAACCTGTGCATATATGAATAGACAACTCCACATTATGTACAATCTCAAGAATGGGATCCTGATTCCAATAAGTTATACTCCATGTATATATAAAATGTCAAGATACACTGTACTGTCATGTATATGTAAGAAAAACAAATAAAAATTACTATGAGTATATAGTTGCTTTAAAAAAACAAGAAATTATTTATTTTAATAGGTAAGTATTAAATATAAACTAATCATTTACTAGAAATTCATCTCTTAATGAGATAAGTGAATAGATATTTTTCAATTAATTTGTGTATATATAGGTGAAATAACTTATTGATAAAATGAGATAATAATTACCATCAGTTTTATTTTTTTTTTTGTTGATGTAGGCACTGAAAATTTTGATTTCACATGTTAGGTAGAAACAGAAAATGTTTTGTAATAGCAGTCATTGTGTTGTTTTATTATCCTTCTAAGTATATGGGAAAGCTACATTTTGAGTTGATATTAACATTTTAGTTTTTATTATCTATAAGCTGATCAATCCAGTTGCTCCTGCTCCAATATTTTCATGAAAAGGAAATTGGAAACCATCAGAAATGCTACAGATTCTGTGACCTATCCCTTAGTTTGTCTCACAACACCAATAGTTCAAAGTATCTCCTGTTAGGTACTCTAGACGTCTTCCCCACCCCAGCCACAAGCTTCAAACTATCACTGAAGATTGGAAATAAGCCCTTCACAAGTGGCTGGAAGGTCACATGGGCAAGAAGAACTTGCTGGCAAAGTTGTGTCCTTAGGCAGATTAATTTACAAAGACCATACTTGGGAATCTGGATTGAAAACCATGTAGCTACTCCTGTGGTGACTTGTGGGAAGGTGACCAGGGTGCGGTGTTGACAACTACTTTAAAGGTTTTCAGGCTAGGGATGTGGCTCAGTGGTAGAGCACTAGCCTGGCATGTATTTGGCCATGGGTTCCTTCCACAGTGCTGCAAAAAGGAAAAAAAAAAAAAAAAACGCCTGCAAAACTCCACAAAAGCAGGCAAAGCAACCAGTATAGCAAAGTCAAAACTCTATGGATATCTGCAACAAAACCAGGGACCTTTTCCCTGAGTCCTGATGTGCAAGTTGGCTTACCAATACACTGAGGATCCGAGAACTGCAGGGTATCAACAGCTGTTTGAGAGTTTAATCATCACTGTTCTTCTCCCCAGGACTCCCCCACTGCCTCTGGGTGGGCTGGGCTCCGCCTCCTGTCTGGAGCAGAGCCCCAGGACAGCCTCCTTCCTCAGCTTTGCTCCCCGCTCCTGTGCTCCCTTCCCCTCTGCAGTGGGCTGGGCCATCTCTAACACTTTATTTTTATATTACGTTCAGAGTTCTATGTTTCTGTGTCTCTGTGATCATTTTGCTGTCCAATGTGGAATTCAGTGAGTTCCCTCCTGGCCGAGGAGCATCCCCCTGTCCAAATCCTGAGCTGAAGCACTGCTGGGAAGTGTGTCCTGCCTCTAACCCGCCACCTTCTCCTAGGCACAACTAATAAGCAGAAGTAACTGGTCCAATGTCAACATCTTGCAACTCCTACATTGATGGATACAGTCAGTGAGTATCATTATCAGTCAGTGTTTTCCCCATGGAGACAACCACTGTGGTCTTCCTGGGGGAAAACACTGACTTGTAGTCCTGGAACCCTGTCGCACCTAATCCCTCAAGTCCAGCTGCCCTCTATAGGAAACACAGGAGACACACCAAACTGCACTACAGGGTACGACCTGTGGAACCCAAGCTCAGTTTTACTGGCTAAATCTTATCTTACATAAATTCAAAGACAAAAAGGGGAAAGATATATAGGGGTAGGGGGGATCCCTACACATTTTAAAACCCATATATCCAATCAATGTCTGAAAATAATGATTCAAGTAAGTGAACTTTGAAAAGAAACATTGTAATACTAGAAAAAAAATGAACACTTAATATTTGATATGAGTACATTGTTTTTAAATTTTATTTTTAAACGGGTATGGTTACATTTATCAAAAAAATTTAAAAAGTCCTTATGTTCTGAGTCACATGCAGAAATCCAGAAACAGGATAATAAATGGTAAGAATGTGCATGGGGATGGTACAGAATAACAAGATTGGCTACAAAATGATAATTATTATTGATGGCTAACATAAACACTGTGGTTTGTGATGATATTCTTTTTATTTTGTAAGTGTTTGAAATTTTCCATAGGAAAAAAAATTTTAAATGACAATTTCCCTTCTTACGAACTCTATCCCCTGTCTCTGTGAATGAGCATACCTCAAGAACCGTAAGTATCAACATTTCTGTTAATCTCAAAGTGTAAGATCTATTAATATATACTCCTCTTCATGTTTGTAATTCACTAAAAGAACCTGTCAACTATGAAAGACATTAGTATTTTTGACACAAACTGTATAATGCATGTTTTTTTCTTTTATATATTGTTGTGGGTGTGCCTCCAAGAGCTGAACTACCAAGTTATAAGATTAAAAATCAACAGTGTGAAAAATAATAACATCCATTGTGTCTATTGAGAATTATTAAACAGTCATTTAGGATAAGTACTTCCATTTTGTATGCTACTTGACTCTCACTTGCAATGAAGTAAAGGTCCAGTATTGGCTTCAGTAACCCAAGATTATGCATTTCAGCTGATAGCTGAATTTTGCCCACAGTCACTCAAAGGCCAGGGAAAAGCCAATATGAGTTCCAAAAAATTAATTATTATTTCTAAGAATTTTTCCACAAGGTTAGAGAGAACATAATACAGTCAACATAGGATTGATCATGACTCGCAGAGAAAAAACATCTGAGAAGTTTAATTTATATCTTATCCAGAAGTTATCTAGCATATATTTCAGATAAAATATTATAGTTCTTTGTGAAATTGTCTGCTAACCTACATAATATACATGCAGACAGAAATGATAAAACAAATGTGATCTGTATAAAGAAATTACTTAATGAAATAACTGAGAAATATAATTTTTATATAGAAATCAATTGTTATCCTTTATTCCATTTTTAAATTGGAAACATGACTTTTTTATTTAATTCATGAATTATTCATTTCTAAAAACTTCATACACTAAACCACAAGAAGTAAATTTGACTTCTTAGTCATAGGCTCCAAATGAAATTTCTAGCATTTTGATCAAAGAATAACAGCAAAGTAGTTGAAAAGATACTGTAAAAGAACCAGGAATCTTGTATTGTAGGTGTGGTCTTGACAAAACTCTCATATACACTGGGGCATTTCACACTCTTCAGATCTCCAATTACTTTACTTTCCATCAGAGAAGAAAAGCAGACTAGATATCAGTTTAAGTAGCTTCCAATGTGCTACAAAAGTGATTGAAACAATGTCTATTGGTAAATTAATAGTAGAAAAAATGATTAACATCGTGAAACAATATAACATTCAAAGTTTTACACAAAAGTGCATAATGCACTTTGTTCTTTAATTCAGAAAAATTGTTTTAATTAAAAATATTATAGAAAGTTATTATTACTTAACAAAACATTACTACATACAAACTATACTACATTAAAACTAACTGACTTTTAGGTTTGACATACATATCTTTTGACTCATATATAACACATTTATATATATGACATGTGTGTCTATACATATATATATATATATATATATATATATATATACAGCATGCAGGAGTCTTTATATCATGTATAATAAATATTTTTATGAATTGCAGATGTAAAACAAATCATTATTGTGATTTTAGTAACATACTATGTGGAAGTATCGTCAAGATTTTCTTGAAAGTGATTCCCTTATAATATATTGCTCTTAAACTTAAAACTTTACAGATTATTATCTAAGATCCCTCTTTCTCCTCCACAGCCCTTATTCCTTCATCTCACACAGAAGTTGAAATTATTCATAACAAAGTTATTGGTGGAAAAAACACATTTTAGATCTTTAGTTGTAGATAAACAGACTTTTAAAAGAATTAACATTATTTAATTCTTAATTAAATATTGCCTGAAGATGCAAATAATCGAAATAGTGTGAAACTAAATCAAATGAAATAATCATGGTTGAATGTATTTACTAAAGCTAAAGCATAGACATCATCAAGTAAAAATTAGTGCTAACTTTAGTCATAATAAGAGAATATCTTACAATTCTTGCATGGCTTTAGAAATTGAAGTTTTTCTTTGATTCTGACTTAGTACGTCTCTATCAAACAGGAAATAGTGAACAAGAATTTGCCAAAATTGAAGTTTTCATTTAAGGAAAATAACATTGAAAAAATTTACCTCTTGGCCCAGACATGCCTCAAACACCTAAATGTTAGTATTTTTCTATTGGAAAAGATAACATTAAACTTTCTTATGTATATTTTTTTCTAAAATCAGCTTTTTTATTTTTAAAATCAGCATGTTTATGTTCTTTACCGGGTTATAACAAAAAAAGGTGCTAATGTAGCAGATTACAAAAATCATTTGAAAATCACATAAAGTAAAAGAAGCCAGTCCATAATTTTATTACACGAAATGCCTAGAATGGGCAGATCTATAGAATGAAATGAGTTTGTGGCAACAGAAGCCACAGGGGTCACAGGGGTCGGGGAAAATGAGTTCTGACTGCAGGTGGCTACCAGGTTCCTGGGAGGCTGATATAAATGCTCTGAAGTTGATTAAGATGAAGCTTATACAATTCTGTGAATCTATTAAAACCATTGCATTATGTACTTTAAATGTATGAATTATATGGTATGTGAATTGCATTTCAATAAATCTACTAAAAATACGTAAAAAGCAAAGAAAGATCGCTTTAATCAAAAGGGTAAGGGCAGTGATGCCTTCCAATTTTACTGGAAATTGTAAAGAGCTTCTGTTTGGAACTCTCGTAATCCAACAGGCTGAGCCTGGCAGGGCCCTCGGGCTTCTTTTGTCAGATTGGAGCCCCTGTTTCAGGAAGAATCCAAGCCCCACTCACTCACTTCTTACGTGTGACATAATCTAACATCCAGAGTGGGGCTCAGCAGGGAGGAATGGGGCTCAGCAGGGAACGCTGCTTCTCACACTCAGAACTGAAACGGTGCCTGAAGTTGCCCACGTGGTACTGCGTACTTTCCATCTCGGACGATCCCTCGCTCCTCTTGTGACTTACAGTTTGCTAACGCGTTCCCGAACGAGGTCCCTCGACATATGGCGTTCTTGGAGTCTCTGGCTGCCAGAGGAGTCTGACCTTGGCGCTTACTTCTCACAACCAAATAGCTGACAAAATCACTTTTCTTCTTTGGGGCTTTGTGCCTTTTTTGGGTAAACAGTGCAGATATCTAGAATCAGCAAAAACCTGCTTGCTATGTGGTGGAAAGTTAAAAACAAAAACCTGTCGGAACCGTGGTAAATAGGACAAAGAACGCCGTCCTGACTCTCAGCAACTTTCTGCTCCAGCCCTGCAGCATTCATCTGCCCCCATTAAGTCCATTTGTAAGTGGGAGTCGGACACTGGGGTAGCAGAGGAGCCCGGAAGGATGAAAGAGTGTTTTTACCCTCGAGGTGATTACACAGTAGGGGACAAACAGGCCAGATGACCTGCCTGGGTGCCGCGCTATCAGTCTGTGCGCACGCAGATACCAGCGCCGCTAGGAGGAGCGCCACCTCGCGGAGACAGGGGGCATGCAGAAAGGGAGTAGGACCTTGGAGAACTCAGGTCTTAGAGACTCTGATTTCTTCACAATTTGGGGACAAAGAAGAACGAGGGATGAAAGTAAATATTTATTCAGAATGATAAGCACAACTCACAAAGATTACAAATACCATAAAAATCACAAAGTGATGACCCTAGATTTTTAATTGTAAATACTTTGATGAGCTGATCCTGGTAACTCACGCCTGTAATCCCAGAGATTTGGGAGGCAGAAGCAGGAGGATTGCAAATTTTAGAACAGCCACAGTAATTTAACAAGATTATAAACAACCTAGTGAGATCCTGTCTCAAAAATAAAAAGGTCTGGAGTTGTAGCTCAGTGGTTAAGCATCACTGGGTTCAATCCCTGTACCGAATGAATTAATAAATAAATAAATAAATAAATAAACAAATACATGCTTTGATAAACTTTTAGTATGGCAGTGACTTTCTAGTATATTTTATTCATAGAGAAACCTTAGCCTTTCTTCCAGAACAGTTGATCATTTTTTTGTGTGTGTGAATTAAATGGGATTAAATAAGATCACAGTGTTACTATGTAGGTCTATTCACTGTTTAGCATTTTCACTTCTGGAAGTTTGTCCATCATAGGTATCTTGGAAAATACTTTCTGGGTAACTTTTATTTAAAGCTATGCTGCATTGTCAAGACAATTTTCATATCATCAACACGCACACGAGAAACAATTCCAAAACTATATTCCAGTGCCTACAAACTGCATGTAGCTTCTACTCAACTCTGACTTGGTAAGATCCCAAACATTTCCACAGCTATTCCATGTCAAGGACCTGAAAGAGGTCCACCTAGAGGGGCCCTGATCTTAAACTTCATCAGCATTCCCTAATTCTTCCTTCGAAATGAGAAATCATGTCCCTTCCTTGTAGAATGATATGTAGTTTAATTCAAATAAACAAATAAAATATGAACTATCTTTTCATCAACATATCCTTTGCTCTACCCTACATGCAAAATTATTTTAAGTCAACTTACAAAGTAATATGCAGGGTAAGTTAAATAAATTATATATTTCATTTCAGAATTGAAGTTATTAACTAGAAACACAAGTACCTCTTTGGGGCCCCATAACACAATTAGTAGAAGAGGAAAAACAGTTGAATGGAAAGAAGCTGGAACTTGCAGGGAATTGATTGGGCCAAATTATGACTCTTTTGAGAGGGTTGGATAGATTAGCCAGGTTCTTCAGAGAAAACAGATCAGATGTTTGTGTGTGTACGTTGCTTTTTGTGTGAGGGTGTGTTATGTTCATGTGTTTATTCATAAGTATACACATGCCCAGAAAGAATTATGTAAGCTAAATCCAAACATCTGCAGTTAGTAGCTGTAGACCCATGAAATCAGGAAAAATCAAGCATCCAGCTAGAAAGAAGGCAGACTGGTGGTGTTCCCAGTCACTGTTGGGAAGGTCAGAATTTTGTTGTATTTAGGCCTTTAATTTGTTAGATGAGATATAGCTACTCTGGGAAGGGCAATTTGCTGTACCTAGACTCTGGATTCAAATGTTAATCTCACCCAAAATATGTTTGCAACCACACTGAAAATAATTGACCAAGTATTTGGGCATCCTGTGGTCCACTCAAGCAGCCACACCGAATTAAACATCACAGTTGGTCTTTGGGATCTCCATGCTCTCTTCTAGCTTTGGAATATAGAGACTTTAAACAGCAGGTCTCAAAGGAGAATGCACAGAAGAATAATGAGCATCTCAGAATATAGATCCCTAAGAAGCCCTGTAATCAATTAAGTAAAAATCTCTAAAAGAGAGACCTGGAAATAAAGATATATCTATCAATCTATCCATAATTTTTTAAATTCTTCCTAGCTGAATCTAATGAATTTGGCTAATTCATCATGACTGCATTAAAATATCTTAAATATTTGTATAGTATTCAGATTATACATGTGAGAGCTACCATACAAGATTCTGCCAGCACCTCATTTTGTTACACATTAGACAACGTTTTAATATAAGTATAAAATCATATCCCAATTGGCTTTGATCATAACTTCTGTACTATATTGCAAAGGAGATTTGCCTCAAGTGGCAATTACACATTCTAAAGTATATTTCAGGATGCAGGCTATGTGTCTTTCAACCTCCTGTGTGATCTGTGGGAAAATGCTAGCTGAAGTGCTCTTTTAGCCTTTTGCCTGTGATTTCTTAATGCTCATAAATTATAGGTGCCAGTTAGGAAGCACCCAGCCAGGAGAGGTGCTGGGGATGCTATGGGTGTTCCCATGGCACAACCCCATATGGGGCAGCTACAAGGCAGTCCTTCCAGGTGACTTGCCACGTTTTGTCCTGCTATCCCCAGTGCAATCCTGATTGCACCACATCAAATTGTGCTCTCAAGGGGTGACCAGTGACCTAGGAAGTAGTCTGAAGCACTGGGGGATAATGAGTCACTAAAAAGTGAGCAAGACCCAGAAATGGGGTTTGTAACTCCAGACAGTCTGCTGGTGGGAGTGTGGAGAGGCAGGACTCCCCTCCCCCAGAGCATGGGACAGTGGCGAGTAGTGACTTGGCTTTTTTGCACATTCTTTTTTCCTCTTTTGTTTTCATTCTGGTGTTGTTCTTGTTATATTTCAATCCCCTGAGTGTTTTTTTTTTTCTATTATCTCCTCTCATCCAAAGGAATCCAGCTTTCTCCCTTAGTTTCTGTGTGGTTCATTTCCTGTGCTGTTCTTTCACTCTTCAGTGCCTAAACCACATTATTTCAGGATATACTAGTGAAATATCCACATAGAATTTATTGTACATGTTTGTTTTCATCTGTGTTATCCAACATTTTTATTTTGGGTGAGCTTATATCTTTTGAAAATGATTACAATTTTTTAAAGAATGTGTACAGCTATGGAGTAAAACGCAAAAAGAAAAAAAGAAAGAAACAAACAAACAAAGAAAATTCTAACCTCTACATTAGCACAAAGCACAAGCTGGGTAGAGTAATAAGGAGCATTATAATTTATGTTGCATTTGGTTCAGAAATTCCAAAAAGGAGGAGCACTACCCATTTTTCAATTATATTCCTCATGCAAGCAATTTTAATCTTGTTACATACAAACACGCCTCTTCAAAACCCCAAAGATCCTGAACTCCCACCTTGGTTCCTCGACCTCAGATTATGTATTTTAAAAGGCTAAAAGGGGATGTTTATAAAATAATGAAGGTTATACAATATATGTAAAAGAATGAACAATTTTCAATTTATCATTTCAGATGTCTGTATGTCCGAGCATTTTTAAAGTGAGATAACATATCTTTGCTTCAATCTGATTTTTCACCCAGCCATATACACAATCAAAACTTTTGATGTTGGGACATGGGGGAAGAGGTGGGGAGGTGAGCAAACCATCAGGGAGAAGGGAAGAAGGCAGGTGACCTTGTTCAATCTCCTTCTCAACAGGACAGCTGGACCTCCAGTGAAAAAGACTAATGCTATGTACTGAGGTGGATCTTTATCTATGGAATAGTCTAAACAGAATGTCCCTGCATAAGGTTTTCTGATAGAAAAAAAAAGACAGAGACTTTGCATTTATGAGGCAAGGACCACTGCAAAACAGCCCACCCAGTAGAATAGAGATAAAAATATTTCATGAATTCTCTGCTCCATACTAGGTGAAACATCGCTAAGGTGTGGGGTAAATTAACTTTCTTTGTAACTTTCTTAGAGACCTTGGTCCTTATTTCTTTTAGCCTAATATTACCATTATTCTCAAACTACTAATGTGTATATCTTAATTTAATATTAGCTGATTTTTTTCCTTCTATTTTTTAAGATGTTTTGCTTAAGTTAAATAAATGTTAAAATATCTGTTTTCATCTTCTTTTTAATTTATGTTTCCACAAGTAAAATGGATTAGGAATAGGCTAAATTTCTTTGATTAGTCTCATAATAATCTTAGAGTATATTCAGTCATCTCAGTGTTCTGAGGGTTACCTTGGCAATGCCTATAAATTATCCACTAGTAGTTTAATTAATTCTGACTTATGTAATTTAGTGCTTGTATCATTCTTAATTACATTTGTTTAAAAAGGTCTTGAAGGTACTTATGTCAGCAAAGTGGGTCCCATATGCTTCATTTTTCTTCTGCATTTGCCGAATTCTAATTTGGTGTTTTATCTGCCTTACTCTTTTCCTGATAAGCTAATTTATGTCATACAAAGAACGGGCTGAACAAATTTTCATGATGGATAGGACTTCAGGGATAAAGACTCATTCCAGTGCTCTGGAAAATCTAAAATCCTTAGGGATGGATGCAGAGCAGTGGAATCATCAGGCTAATAAAAGACCAAGTGTAGGATTTCAACTAGTCTCCTCACACCGCAGCTACAGCCAGTGTGCAGAACAGATGCAAGTGGAGCTAGCAAGGAAAATACCAGGATGGTGTCCAACTCATTTCAGATCCACCACAAATTGAAGAACTTGTGCTCAACACCGGGTTGAGGCACATGAATACAAAGCTCTACTCGTTCTGATGAGGTCTTCAAAATTTCACACCTTGTATGGAGGGTAAACAGGAAAAGAAGCAGGTGTTGGAAAGAATGACTCTAATGACGTAATGTGTAAACTGAGGTGCACAGCTGCTAAGAGCCACAGCAAGTAATATGATGCATGGCATTTTTGGTTGAAAGGTGACGCCAGCAAGCCATTGAGATGATATGATTATGTTAAGATTTGCATTCATATGGATATTGGACTCCTGCTGTCCACCTCGGCCTGCTACAGGACTCCTGAAGAGTTCCCATTGGTTGGGGAAGTGCAGTAGGAGGGAGGAGGACCCTGCTCTTGGGATGGGGAGAACGCGGTGTGGGTCGATCGGCAATCTTCCCGGACACATACGGAGCATTGGCAGCAGTTTCAAAAAATAAAGTTTGTTCCTGTTTGAGTGGCTCGTGATTTTGTGCCCAGCCAGACTGCGGCACACAGCAAGGTGTGCCTGGCAGGTAGGAGCAGGGAAAGTTGCTATGGTGTTCTGGACAGAGAAGGCTGAGTGGACCTAACCACTGAGCAGCGTGGGCCCAGGTACTGAGCAAGTCCTTCTGTTTGTCTCTTGAAAGGAATGGACACCAGTGTAGCCAGAGGTTCACATGGCCAGGGAGAAGATGAAGAAGAGCAGAGGCACTGCTGACCAGTAACCACATGGGCCATCACCCCTCTAGATGCCCAGCTGCCCCCCAAGACTCCACTCGTCTCCCAAGTGGATGGGGGATCATCTGGTTGGTGAGTTTGAGGGGGAAACTGGAGATGTGCAGCTCTGTTCCCCCACCACCACCCATTTCCCTGGGAAAGAGATGTGTGTGGGAAGCACACACCCTGCAATCTTTCTCCAGAACACAGGCCATGAAGTGACAGGGTCCCCTGGGGTAAAAACAGCTGCATGGATGTAAGGCAAGCACTTAATATGAGGGTTCAGAATTAGGAAGCCCACGTTCTCTTAAATATAAGCTGAATTCTTCATCATTCATCTATTACAATGAAAGCAATATTTTAGCCAACGCATTTATCAACAAGATGTCATATTAATAAGAATCGCTGTACTAGATAACATGTTGACCCCAAATGGGACACTAGTTAGATGCTTATCTAATCTATTTTCTTTCTCCTTTTGGGTAAAACACTTGAATGTATTTCTCCACGTAGAATTGGGTGTGGTTCATCCACTGAGTAACGCACCTGTGAGTTGGGAAGGGGAAATCATGTGCTCTACTCTGAAGCCTGGCCCATCTAAATCATTCCCACTTGACCTCCTTCCTTTTTCCTAATCTTTATCCTGATGCCTATCATCCAGCTATGTGGCCTCTGAGAACCCAGAGAACCACAGAGTGGCTGAGTGGAAGAAGGCTGCCCTCCAAACAGAGGAGTCAAAGGGATGGTACTTACTAAAAAAAAAAAGTCTGTTGGGCACTATTAGCTAAAATTGTGTCACTGCTCAGCAGTTAAGGTAGAAATGAGTGGTGTCATCACTGGGCATCCATCAAATGTCTGCAAGGTGGTTTGGCCAGGTGAATTTGCATTTCCTGGTCTCCCAAAGTTCTTGGAAGACAGTGCTTACTTTAAGTACAAGGGAGGTCTTGGAATGTTTCAAACTAATGTAAAGCTTTAGAAATATCTCCTTGGTTGGTGGATGGAAAAGGAGTCAAGTAGGTCAGGCATGGTGGTGAGGAGACCTGGACGGAGACACCAAGCAAGAGATTGTGCTGGCTCTGACGGGGATGGTGCAGGAATGGAAAGGAACAGTACCAGCTGTATTTTGGAGGGAGAATTGAAGAGACACATTAATGTTTTCACTCACTTCTATGGAATTATTTCTTAAGCCCCAAGAATAGCAATGAGACAATGTTTCCAAATTAGCTTGGCTCTCACAACTGTGCTAATAGTTCTCCAGATACCTATTTCTGCTAAGAATCTTCAAGGACCTTTACTTGGTAGGTGTAGAACAGCTTCCCCATGATATATCTTTAAAAAATGTAAGTGTAAAATTTTAGCTTGTGCAGCTAGTAATTCTAACCTATTTCCACCACATCAGAAAGGTGTTTGAAATGTCAGAGGTAAGATTCTGATGCAGGCTGTAAGTACAATCGGGGTAGCAAGAGATGCCTTTGCCTCTGAACATAATCATTCACAAACATTTAATGAAGAGCATTGCAAATTATAAACTATTAGACATATTTTATGATCATAAAATGATAGAATATTTTATATTTTATTTAATACAATCCATAAAAGAATAAGAGGTAGAAGCACAGTATTTTCAGGAAAAATGTAAACTTTCAGGTTTTTAGATTGAGACGGATTTAAAATGTTAGCAGTATTCTCATATATGTCAAAGGATCTCTTCCATTATGGAAAGAATAAGAGTCATTTATTCTTTAAATGAGTTGTCACAATTATTTGTAATCAATGTTTCTTGCATGAATATTTGATCCTCTAGACCATGCGATTTCATAGGAATGATCATTTCAGCACACTTAGAATTCTTAATCTAATTCCAAATCAATATGTATAGACTTACAAGGAAAGAGCTGAATAAGTATTAAATTCAACACAGGAACAGCATTTTGGATATAATTACCTCTATTGCTCATTGTCTTGGTTGCATTTTAAATACTTACTTAGATTTTACAATTAAATTCTTACCATTTCTCTTCTCTAAATGTCAGTGATTTAAGAATGATTTCTCACTAAAGCACACCAGACTTTTAAATACATTTTTAAAAATCTAGCTCGACCAAGCACATCTGTTTCCAGCTCTAACAATTGCTAATCTTTTCATCAGCAGTCCTCAACCAGACATGAATTTGCTTTTAAACTGTTTCTGGTATCCACAAAATAACTGCTCTTATATTCAAACAGTTTTATGTATAAAACCATAAAACCAGACAGTGAAAGTGAAGGTAATTATCAAAAGTTTTGAGGAGACAGAGAGTAAGAAAGAATAATACGTATAAAATTTCAACTCATGCATCATGACACACTTTTTCTGAATGTCAATCAACTTGTATCTATACTTTGAATATTTTGTCCTTACACTTACCTGACAATGCCATTTTAAAATATACCATAAAATCCTTCTTCTGTTGTGATCCATTATTAAAAAGAATTAAACAAAAGACATATAATTATATGTGACTAGGTATTCTTATTCAGTTTTGAGTATTTTTAAACATTTCATCATTATATAAAAATTAAAATAAATGTGCATACAACATTCATACAAAAAGATTCTAAGAATAACATGAGTTACTTGTCAGGAAGTGAAAAGAGATTTTTATCAATCCCATATAAATAGAACAAACCATTTATGTCTATAAATTTTCTTCATCTATAATAAAAATTCTTTATTCATTTGTTGAGCTTTCTTCTTCTATTCTGAAGACCATACCACTATTATATATTGTAAAAGCATCACATGTGTATAAATATGTAATTCTGTATGGACATCAAACAAAGAAGCAACAATTTATATTTTATAATTGTATATTTGTTTTATTTTTTTCACCTAACTATTTTTGTTGATTTGTTTAGAGTGAACATTACCAGACTTGCTACCAAAAATCATCTTTGAATATAAAATATCAAACATTTAAAAATATACATATTGCTTTATAAATGAATTGAAACCATGACTTCTTCCCCAACCAGTTGCAATGTTACTGTTAAATTTCTTGAATAAAAAGGCTTATGAAACTCAGTGACATTATCAAGTCTGCACTGCACACTAGTGGCAAGAGATAGTACATGCATGTGGCCTTTTTGAAAATTGGATTTCAGAACAATTTTATCTCACATATTAGTTTTCTTAGTCAAATTTGGAATCCTTTAGCATATATAGCATATGCACATATTTAAGAATAACATGATTTTCATATTGTAAACTATTCTTCCAGTAAAAGTAAAGTGATTAATTGCAAATGTTTGTACCCAGAGTCTCCAGGTTCAGTTAGGTACTTGTTCATATATAAATATCACCAGTTCATATATCCATGTAAGTGTGTGTACATGTACACAATATCTGCATATTTCACATGCACCTGCTAAATGTTAACCTACTTGAAAGGATTTAGTTGTCAGGATTCTTGCTCACTATTTTCTTTCCTTTGATTTGCTCATTTTTCTTTCCCGAACACTAACTGATACAATGAACACAGAATTATGTACAATTACTTTCCTTTTTAATTGTTTTGGGGGGTAGGGTAAATGATTGAACCCAGAGGCACTTTAACACTGAGCAACATCCCCAGCTCTTTTCATTTTATTTTATTTTATTTTATTTTATTGACACAGGGTCTTGCTAAGTTCCTTAGGCCCTTGCTAAGTTCTGAGGCTGTCTCTGAACTTGCGATCCTCCTGACTCAGCCTCCCAGGTTGCTGGGATTACAGGTGTGTACCACCGTGCCCAACTTTCTTTTTGTTTTATTAAATTTATTTTTAACTGATACCTAAAACTTAAAAATTGTATATGTGTCTATGAGACACTGTGTGTTGTTTCAATACATGAATACATTGTGTATTGAATACATTGTAGTATGTACATCGTATTGAACACACCTATCTCCTCAAATATTTACCAGTTCTTTATGGCAAAACATTGAAAGTATTTTCTTCCAGATTTTTGAAACACATTACCATTGCTATATTTACCCTACTGTGAAACACCAAGCTCAAACCTCTTAGTCCCATCTCAGTCACCCCACACTGCTTGACCTCTACTAGGCCTCCTTTTTCCCTGGCTCCAGCCTGTGGTCACCACCTTTCTACTCACAACTTGTATGACATCTGTATTCTAATATTCACTTTGGAGTGAGGTTGCGCAGAGGATGTCTTTCTGTGCCTGACTTATTCCACTTAACACAATGATCTCCAGTTCCACCCACATTGTTGCAAATGGCAGGATTTCATTCTTTTCATGTCTTTGAATACTAGATATTAATAAACCATTCAAATGAGAGGGTCAATGACAATATTCTACAGTCAATAAATCAAAAGAAATGTAAAAAGGTAATGGGGGGGGGCGGCTAGGGTTGTAGCTCAGTGATAGAGCGCTTGCCTAGCATGTGTGAGGCACTATGTTCTATTCTCAGTACCACATAAAAATAAATAAATAAAATAAAGGTACTGTGTTCATCTACAAACAAAAATTTTTTTTTTAGAAAGAAAAATGGTTGATCATAAATAATTATAATGCCACCATGAACAGAACCTAAATCCACTAGGGATAAATTGATATTTCAGACTGCTTCATTAAAGAATATGTGCAGTTAGTTGTTTATGATGGATGGTAAGAAATACATCGTGAGCAGACCCTTCCCAGGAGTCTATAGTGGTACCAACTGTCATGTTGATCAAGAACCATCTCACCGTCTCTATGTACATCTCAAATATATACAATAGAGGGTTCTAAGAAACAGAAATACTAACATAAAACTGCAGCACAGTGTGCCATTCAGAACAAGACTCTTACAGCCAGGGTGTGACTAAGTCTGCTACTGACACGTGGTTTCAAATAGTTTTCTTTAGAGGAATTTCAATCTTTTATCCACCTTCTCCTCTCTGCCATGCCTTCTGCCCTGGGTTCACTGCGTTACCCACTCCGAGACAGGCAACCTGCTGCTCTCTCTCTTCTGAATGTTTTTTTTTCTTTTTTCTTTTTGGATTTATTTTTTTCTGTCTTTTTTTATTATTAGTTGTTCAAAACATTACAAAGCTCTTGACATATCATATTTCATACATTTGATTCAAGCAGATTATGCACTCCCATTTTTACCCCGTATACATATTGCAGATTCACATTGGTTCCACATCCACTTTTTTACATACTGCCATACTAGTGTCTGTTGTATTCTGCTGCCCTTCCTATCCTCTACTATCCCCCGTCCCCTCCCCTCCCCTCCCATCTTCTCTCTCTGCCCCATCTACTGTAATTCATTTCCCTCTCTTGTTTTTTTTTTCCCTTTCCCCTCACTTCCTCTTATATGTAATTTTGTATAACAGTGAGGGTCTCCTTCCTTTACTATGCAATTTCCCTTCTCTCTCTCAGTTGTTCAAGAAAATAGGGCTCCCGGGAGCAGTAGACCTGGCCTGTATCCAGTATTGTGGTGAGGTCACCAGTGAGCAGGGCCTGGCTGGAGGAAAAGTGGGGAAGTGACTAGACACAAGAAAAGGCCCTAGACACTCAGGATTGGAGAGCCGCCCAGTGCGGGAGGAGGAGCCGCTTCACAGTGATTGCTTCCTGCGTATTGAGAGGAGAAGCTTGGCCTGGTGGGCACAGCTCCACCTACTGGAAGAGAAGTTAATCCAACTCTAAGACTGCATTTTAAAATTTTTTTTTTAATTTTTATTTTTAAAATTTTTAAACATTTTTTATTATTTAAATTTTTTTATTTTCTATTTTTTTCTTTTGTCTTTTCATTTCTTTTCAATTTCCTTATTCACCTTTCCTTGAATTCTACCTGTTTACTCTCATTCTCTTTAGTGACTTCTTCCTTTCCCTTCTAATACCTTTCCTCCCAAGCATCACGACGCTGTTTATGTGTAGTTTACTAAATATGTATAGGTCAATGTTCTGAGGTGTTATATAGTGCTATCAAGTCCCTAGCTACCCCCAAATACTCCAGACCACTCTCCTGTTAATATCCCTTGTCAGTAGAGCAACCCTCCAAGGTTGCCGAGAGATACCAACCTCAATACCATCACATCATTAGACCTAAATATAAGTCCCAAGACCAAACCGAAAACTGCTATATGCCATCAAAATCTGTACAAAGTTTAGGAAACGAATGAATCTGCATTAAAGTGCAACAAAACTCATCATCTCTAGTCATAGTCTCCCATCACAAAAGAGAGACCCCAGAGACACACAATCCTCTGAATCTTGATGTACCTCTTGCACGTTGGCCTCCTTGGAGGCCTTTAGCTCCTCATACTTCCATTTCCACAGGGACAGAGCTGACTCCAGGCGTTCTACCTTCTTTTCCAGAGCAACACGCATCCTAAAACATTTAAGAAGTAAAAGAAAGTGAAACAGACATATTTTGAAAAAGATTTTAGGAATGTATCAATTTTTGTGTTTTCTTTCCTCCTAATCTTTGATACTTGTTAATGGCCATTATGAGAGAAAATGTGCTTTCAATGTATAAAATGTATAAATATTGACTAAAACTTGGTTGAATTTGTTATTCTTGCAATTAGCTTTACTGTAGATCAAACAAAGTAAACTCGGCTTTGCCAACACTGCCCTTCTGCTTGCTGCCGTGCATTTCTATCAGTTCCTCAGATTGCCATGACTTCCACCCACAGAAGGACATACATGTTTCTAATTTCATTTTGACACATCTTCCTCTTGTAACCATATATGAAGGAAGCATCCTCTGAGATGACACAGAACACCAAGAAGCTCATCTAAGTTTAAAAATTAGTCACTTATTGGGGATCGAAAATATTTTTATTATTTGCAATTTAGTTTCAACAAAGCAATTTCAGTGTGATCTCTATTTAAACTACTGGAAATAATTTAGATTAATGTTCCATTTGTAGAAATAGAAACAGAAGTAGGATAAAATCTGTTTTTTTAACACCTAAGCCTTTGATATTTTTTTCCTTGCCCACAATGTCCACTAGAGTGAGTCATTGAAAATAATTAATTTATGTGTGATTGTCATTAGCATAGGTTGATCTTTACAGCTGGCCTGTCCTCGCCTGTATAAGATATTAGATTTCTGTTCAAACATCCTCCTTCTTTTTCCTCGTTTCATGATGGAGTTGATTTCCTCATTCCTCAACTCTAAGCTCAGACAAGGGATATTAGATGTGAAACAGCAAAAAACTAGTGAAGACCGCACATGCTCAGCTCTAGCTAAATAAATTCTGAGTGTTACATAACACTGAGATATTTGTGTTTGATAGTTACAGCCTTATTGTAATTATAATTAATAAGCACATACAGATTTATTTTAGTAATGGTAAGTGCTATTAGGAAGATCTTGAAATGTATTTATAAAGCTAGAAAATGCATGTGGAATCAAAATTGAGCATCATTTACCTATCTGTAGGAAATATGAATTTTCCTTGTAGCAATGCTGTAAGAATAATTCAAATAGTGTCAGGCTATAAATATATTAGTTTAATCCAATCAAATGTATAAAGAGCCATTAAAGAGTTATATAATTGCATTTGCATGAATCAAGCCATACAAGGATATAAAAGACTTATTTACAGCTTAGTTTAACTACAAAGGACTCAGGTTGAAAAAAATCCACCATAATTTTTATAAGGATTTTGATTTGCAATCCTATTATCACAGTAAATACATTAAACAAAATTACCAAATTAAAAAGTTCAGTGTAGAAGTCTAGGTTTCAAAACTGTGCCCATGAATATCTATGCTTCCGATTAATAGCCTCAGCTCCAATTTCTGATGAGCAAACCCAGCCAGCTAACACCCAAGCTTTTTACCAAGATTTATTTCTGTCCAAATTAGTGACTGTGTTTGGGATGTTGAGAAGAAAATAAGTACAGAAATAATTTTCAGATCACCAAATATATTATTTTGTGTTGAGTTAGAAAGTATGTCTACAAATCATTGAAATACTTTAGGAAATACAATACCTATTGGGCACATGGAAACTTTAAATTTGGGATGATAATGCATATTAGAATATTAAAAGTTTTCAGGTATTGACTAGCACTTTGAATTTAAGTTGAATAGTCTAAAAATTGTAGTTCTAAGCTTGAAACTTTGTTGGGACATTCAAGATAATCATCATAAAATTTAAATTTTTGATTTATTAGGTTTGAATGAATAGAAACTTGGAATATTGTCAATATTTGAAAAACTTAAATGGCAGACAAAATGTAAAATGACTAAAAAATGAATCAAAAATTTTAGTTAACTACATTTGTGTAATGGAATATGCTTTGATATTTTGCCTAAAACTAATTTTGTTATTTGAAAAACAGAATGCTAAGAAAATTATACTTGAAAAATTGATAAATTCTAGATAATTTTGCACTGTGGAAAATTGCATTGAAAAAATGTCTAATCAGTATTTCCTAGTAAGTCATTAGTTTCAAAATATTTTTGCCAAATAAAAATAATTGGGCATGAAAAACACAAATGTATTTATTTTTATAACCGTCTAAAATTTAGAGTTAGTATTTAACTGCTAACAATAAAAGTTACTACAAATATACTTTCAAAAGCAACAAAGATGTTATTTTGTGATCACATTCCCAGCTACTTATAATTACATTTTTATCAATGGGTGTTCTTAAGTTGCCAACAAAGCCATGTATAATTTATTTAATTAGATAAGAAATTTAATTAAGCACATTAACTCAGACAGCAAGGCTTGGAGGTAAAGCAATCAGGGACAAGTGCACTGTCATGCCACAGAACCCATCCAAGAAGACCGCACTGCCTACAGCTCTCCCTGACTGCTGCCTGAACACTCTCCTGATATTAGTTTTGTATCTAGCAGCCAATATATTCAATATATATTACTTTTCACATTGTGTTGAATAATAGATGTACATATATATAGGAAATAGAAATGTCATATTTATCTTTCTAAATATATATTATATATTTATATATATATTTATATATATGTATACATATGTGTGTGTATATATATATATACACATATATAAATATATCTTTAAAGATTTTTAACTCACTACACTTTCTCTATGGTACTTTAAATCTCATTTTATTATCAAAAATTTTCAACACTTAATGAAGCAAAGCAAAATATAAGCATGCTACTTTTAAGGATTAAGGAACTAAAATAGGATGAACTGAAGTTCAGCTTAAATGACACAAAGCAAGCATTTATAAGGGACAGAGTGCTCTGCATAGTTGAAGTGGAAGACTGATTCATATGCTTCGACATTTCATCAAAGTAGTTTACCTCATGGCCTCCTTTACAGAGGATTTGGTAGTGCCAAAACTCTGCTCTCTTAATGTTTAGGTCCACCTAGGTCTGTAAGAACATCAGGTTTCTATGTTGGGAAGTTGTTCATAAAATTAAACAGTGTTCTGAATGTGAACAGTATAATAATTTTAGTGGACTTGATGAGAGGTTCTAGAGAGGGACATACATGGGTAAAATGATTCCCTGTATTTCTGTAGCTGGTTCCTGTGTTCTAGTCAAGAGACTAGATGGAAACACAGAAAAAATTATATTCATAGCTTCTTTACTGAAACTACCCACTCATTGACATTCCAGGAAAGGGTTGTAAGATTAGAGAGAATCCTAGCGATACTATATCCCTGGGAACATTCTCTTGTGGTATAAAGACTGCAGTGGCCTCCTGTGGGTTCCATGCAAATGCTGATTGACAGACACACACACCAGGACTCATGACCCCCGTGGAATTGTTTCTAAGAGGCAGTGGAAAGACAGAGCCAGAGCCGAGTCAGACCCCCACCCTGCTTCATTCTTTGGCATATCTAGGTTTACATGCTGAAGTAGCTGAGAACTGAGAGTTTGCTTCCTCTGGGGATTGACAATTCAGTACAAGGAAGTCAGAAATATGTTTTGTGTATGTGTATGACTGGACGCATAAAGGTAGCATATGAATACCATTAAATCCGACAACCTAGAATAGAAAAGGTTCTATCTGCAGAAATGCAGAACACCGTTCCTATTACACTGTGGCAGATTTGAGAGAAGTATGTGACTACAGAGAGCTAAATCTTTCAAGAAATAAAAACTAATAGGCTCCAATTTCACTGAGACTTCAAGGGCCAGATGAGATTTTCACATGTGTACAAGTGTAAATCATACTCAGTTGCATTCTTTTTTCTACTAATGTTTTTTTTCCTCTATTAGGAATTTATACTTGATGGTAGAATAATAAGTATACATTAGTATACAGATGACAATTTAACACAATCTATAAATGTTGTGAAGCACGGATAAAAAAATCTGCAAAAAGGAATTAGTATTGCTTGAAAAATGGAGAGTGAATAGTGAGACACTTCAGGCTGATGGAGAAGGAATGGCAGATAAACAGCTGCAGTACATTTGAAAAGCTTGTGCATGTGCTTATTACTATTTGAGTCAATACAAAACAGATATCAAATCTATAATATATTACACACTTACATCATCTATAAAAATTGATATTATATAATTATTTAAATATGTGACATATATAGAAGTATATAATATATACTTATCATCTATGGGTGTGTGTACATCGCTATTCTTTTTCTAGCTCTATCCATTTAGAGTCTTTTAACTAAGGAGATGGAGAAATAATTACTTTCAGATTTGGTAGGTATATTTTAAAATGCATCAAAAAATTCCATCCACATTATGCTAATACTTTTAAGCTAATAGTGAAGGTAACACACACACACAACATATTCCATATCTAGTATTTCACATTTTGGCCTCTTTCCCAGACACCATTTGTGTGTAATCCTCACAAGGGTGCCATGAAGAAGAAGACAGGACAAAGGTGTCTCCCACATGACTGCCTCCTACCTGCCCAGATCATGAAATAATCCACACTCCTCCCATTGCCAGGGGCCCTCCCAGCCAAAACCATGTGTGAGAGATGGGCTGTCCAGCCATGCTTATGATGCATGGATAGAGTACATGGAGGCGTTGCTTTAAGAACCAGGATTTTGGTGAACATATGTAATCCCTGCAGTTCGGGAGGCTGAGGCAGGAGGACCATCAGTTCAAAGCCCGCCTCAGCAACCATAAGGGCCTAACCAACTCAGTGAGACTCTGTCTGTAATAAAATACAAGATTGGGCTTGGAATATTGCTCAATGGTTGAGGGCCCCTGAGTTCAATCCCCAATATCAACAAAACAAAACAAACAGGATTAGGAACATATGTTATTAAAGGATAGCAGCAGCATAGTAGCGCCACCTTGTGTCCTTAAGGGAAACAGTAGCCCAATATCTCTGGCTAGAATATGTCAGAACCAGGGAGGAAGGAGGTCCAGGTCACCTAGTCTCAAGTCCCGTGTGCCTCCTCTATTTCACCTTGGACAGCATGTAAGGGTTCCTTTCTGTGATTAATGAGTCATAAAACTGATTTGTCCATTAATAATATTAACATTTATTCATCTTTGTTGACTCACTAAAGTCTAATAAAGCTATAAAACATAGAGAATACACAGTATTTTGAAAGTCTACATTAAAAATCCAAATACAATTATCATAAGCCTAATGAGAGATGATAACATGTTAATGGTAAAAGTCATCTTAAAAGAATGGTAAGGATTAACAAGTTATGAGTTACTTTCAAAATTAAAAGTGTGTGTGTGTGTGTGTGTGTGTGTGTGTGTGTGTGTGTGTGTAGCTCATCTTTTCAAATCGTACACTTTTTTTTTTCCAATCCCTGGGGATTGAACTCAGGGCCTCACACATGTTGGGCATAGATCTTACAACTTGTGTCTACACGTAGGTCAAATGCATCATCAAATGACCAGCTTATCAGACTGAAGGAACTCTGTTCAGGGAGACAAAGATGAGCACTTACTCTCTCTCCTTCCACAGGATTTCTTGGAAGTCTTCCAAAGGCAGCTGCCAGGCTGAGACTTTAGTCACTGCATTCTCAGGGGACAGGTTCCCTGCAGGCAGTCTCAGCCCAGGCTTCAGGGCACAGCTTCCAAAACCACCCTTCCTGAACAAATCAGTGCAATCTGGATTTGGTTTCATCTCATCATTTAATCTTAATGAATCAAGAACCACACCTTCTTCCTGAGAAAAGGAAAACATAATCCAATTATCGTGTTGAATATTTTACATTCAGGAGAAAACTCATAAGGAAAACATTCTCAAAGGAAAATAAATGGTGTGATAAACATCAAGTCTATATTTGCATTTCATTATCATTCCCTAAAGGTCATATTGTGTGACCCAACAAAATCACATTCTTCTTCAAACATTTCTTTCTGTATTCTAACATTATTATAAAACAATTTCTCCAGGGGTCTGCTTTAACTTGCAGTTTGTCTTCTTTTCCTAATCACAACTAAAAATAAACCTGGGTAAATTTGAATAGATGCAGAGTTTTTAATAAACTGATTAATTCTTTTTTAAAATTTATTTTGTCACAAGGTCCTTAAAAGTTTCAAAGTAAAAAAAAAAAACTGATTTTTTAAAAACATTTTTTTGAAGGATGGGATAGAAAGAATTTTCAGGAAGGTCCTGAATGTTTTAATAGGCATGTTTGTTTAATTTTAGTTTACTAGTCATATCTCACATAGAAATTGAGACATTTTAATAAACATGGACATCAATTACCAGGACAGCACACTGAATCAAAAATCCTGTGTAATAATTCCAAAACTCCATTGAACTCAAGTTGTGGACATTTGTTTATAATTTAAATTTGACCTGACTTATGAGATTTAAATAGAAGAAAGCTAAGTGCAATTAAAATTTCAATGATACTTGATTTATACTATTTTCTTTTTAAAATACTATGTATTTTAAAAAGTTACCTAGTATTATTCATGTCTTAATTGTCTTCATAATTAATATTGCAATTATTTACAATACTTTAAAAACAATAAAATGAGTTCTGTACTTCATTTTTAAAGTCTAAGAAAAAAAATCATTGGTTAAATACAGTGTTCACCTAAGTTCTATGTTCACAGGTTTTCTTCTTATGTGTCCAGAGCTAGCAGTGAAACTTGTCAAAGTAAAGAAACCAGTGAAATTTCTTCAACAGAAAACATTTATTTTCTTGCAATCACAAGGCATTTTGTGTATTTTTTCCAAAATAAAACTTTGAATAAATACATCTATGTATTATTTGTTCTTGATACTAATGACACAAAATATTCCAAATGAAAGTGCAAGAATTTAAGAATTTCCTAGCATAATATGTGTACAGAAAATCTTCCATTTTCTCAAATACAATCTAGTGACTTCTAATAATAAAGAAGTATTTTGTGGATTTATGGCACATTATATTGACTGCATTCCTGTAGCCAATCTCTATTTCCAAATTTGTATATTAACACAATTGAATTTGGAGAACATTTCCCATTCCTAGGAAGATGTATATAAAGGTACTAGCAGCCTTCATTGTCAAGGTAAGCAAAAGCAATTAGAAGACCAAACCAGTAGAAGTAATCATGTTACTTCAGTCTGTTGAAATTCTTCATTTGCAATTGGATCTAGACTATATCTAACATAAATTGCAAACAGTATAAAAAACTTAAGATTTTAGATAAATTCTAAAGCTGCAAGATGTTGACTAGCAGGTTTTTAGAGATGGAATTTCATAGATGGGGTAACAATATGATTTTATGGACCAAGCTTTCATGAGTTTCTAAAATTTCCCTAAGTATGTCCCTAAGCACTTACCATGTCATAAAAAGGGGGAGGAGATTATTGATAAATGAATGTATGAACTACTAAAACACATTTTTTTTTAGAAACTTTATTTTATGCAGAATTCCCATAAATCTCAAGATGCAAACAACTCTAGAAAACTCCAAGTATGAATCATGGGATGTATTCTTTATATTTGCCCAAAGTTATCTTTTTCCAAGTAGCCAGGCTAGTCTAAAGCCTTAAGCAACAATCTCCTCTAATAATGTATTATTATTGACACACTTAGGGTGAATGGAGAGAAATCTCTCCAAATATTTTCTGTTCACATTTTGTAAATGCTGCACCATTTTTTTTTTTTTTTTTTTGCTGTATGTTAGTAAAGTCACAATATGATAAATCGTGTTCCTGAAAACTCCATACCCATCCCTGATAGCTCAGAGCAGGGCTGTATTTGGAGATAGGTCTTTCAAGCAGTGATCAAGTTAAAAGGGGGCATTCGAGAGGAATTAGTGATGCTGTCCCTGTAGGAAGAGGAAATCTGGACACAGAGAAGAGATGAGGTGAAGACACAGGGAGAAGACCCTACAAGCCAAGGAGAGAGGCCTCAGGAGACGAGGATCCTGCAGACACCTTAGTCTTGGACTTCTCTCCCCTAGAACTGTGGAAGAGTAAATCAGTGTCGGGTGGCCCACCCAGATTGTGGCCCTGCTGGCCCAGGGAGAGGTGCTGCTGGGTTTTTTCCTGTCCCTTTGCCCCAGGGGTCTGAACAATGTTGAAAGTGCAGCAATGTCTGGATTCCTGAGCGGATTTTTTCTTACCTTACTCTTTGTGTCCTCCTCCTCAACAAGTTGTCTTTTCTCCAAACCAACGGAGCCACACATTGGTGAACTAGTTTGAAGCTGGTCTTTCCCGTGGTGAGACCCTTCAAAGCCAGGAAGCTCCAGGCCCTGGGTTACTGTGGCTTCTGTCACCTCCTTTTGAAGTGACAGACTTTGCTTCTTTTTCAGTGCGCTCAGCTCCTTCATGGCCATCTCCAGTTCTATTCTGAGTTGTCTTCCTTCCTCCCTGGCACTGTTCCTCTCGACTCGAACTTTACTCCATTTTTCTCTCCAGTTGGCAGTGCAGTCTGACCACCAGCGCATGGTCTTTTCCATCTGAGCCGCCCTGGCCTTGACTTCCTCAAGTTCCCGCCGGCGGAGTTCATCACAAATATCCCATTTGTTGGTGTTGAAGGCTTGAGCCCTGAAATCACAGGCTGCAGGAGAGGGTGGCCCACAAGGGGGCAAGCAGGAACCACAGGCGTCCCTAGGGCAGGGGCTGGGAGCTTCCTTGTCACAGAGTGGCTTGATCGACGACTGTTGCATCTGGAAGATTTGAGTTTCCTCAATTAATCGATGAATGGAATCTAGGTTCATATTTGTCTTTCAAGGCCTAGGAAAGGACATAATTACACATTTGAATTTCCATTGTCATTGTTAGATCAAGCCCTATACTGAGAAAACAAATTGAAAAACAAAGCATCTTTTCAATATTGCATACTTTCTCTCCCTGTATAACCAAAATCATAGAAGAATTCATGCATTTGTAATTGCAACATTGTCCATCACAAAATTAAAAAACTGGAATATTTGTTGTCTACTAAATTACACACTAGTCTCCTTTGCTCCTGCTAACTAAACCCAATTCGTGGAAGTTGAATGAAGACTCTATTCTTCTCTGTGTGCAGAAATCCTTATCGCAACCCCAGAGGACAAACCATGATTAGTCTCCTTCTTCCCTAATGATCTCCTCCCGGGGGACTCTTCCCTACTCTCAAGACAGGCAGGTAACCTCTGCTCAGAAGAGAGCATCAATATGAAAAGTTCTCACTGCTCTGCTTTCTTCCTTCCTGAACTAGGATATGGTTTGGAAAAGCAAGGTGAAGTCCCTCTCATAACATGTAAGTTGAGAACAAGACAGATGAAGAGAGACATTTCATGACTGAGATGCTGCTTAAAGCCTAGAATGCATACCTCCAGTTCCTTTGTCAGAAGAGAAGGATTACCTTTATTGATTTAAGCTATGATCCTTGAGTTTCCTGTTGATTACAGTCTGAAGCATATCTACCTAATACAAAAATTAATTTCCTACCACGGTAAACATTGTGATAAGTTCTGAGAATAAAATATTATGAATAAGATGTGGCCCTTGTTGTTGAAACTTCTGCAGTCTAATGGATGACATGAATATACATACAAATTTAAAACATTTAATTTACACTATAAAACTGTGTTCATTTTTTCAATTGCTTTTTGGTATATATTTGTCAATTTAGTGCTAGATTTTTGGGATATGTCCAAGGTGTATTACTAGTTGTGACTATCTCCCACAAATGAAGATGTATCCCTGAATTGATAACACTAAAAAAATCATTTCAAAGCTTTGTAAAGGAATAAAAATAAATTTTCCATATATATGCCAAATTACAAAGTAATTTGTAAAGGCATATAATTTTAAAAACATGTGTACCTATTACTTTGTCTGATATAGGTATATTGGAAACATAACAAGTAACATTTTTAAAAAATAATTGCTAATACTTGAATTTTCAAATTAATACAGTTTCATGGTTACCAGATTTTGTTGTTTTTATTCTCAGATATAATTTTCTGGTGTAAATAATTATAGATGATATTTTATGTGCATGATAATCCATCTTCTTATGACCCATCTATTTAAGAACTGAATAACTTAATAACTGATTTATTATAGCCATTTACTTATAAAATAAGCCAATGACCGTAAAAAGACTACATAATATTTTCTAAAGACTATACAATTAAGTAACTTTATAATACTCAAGTTAATTACTATAATATTAAAACTAATGTATAATAACTTTATTTGTAAAGGAAGAAAAGCACATTTTAATAAGTACTTTATAGTGATGCCAAACCAATTCACTCCCTATTGTAGTACTTACTAAAATAATGTAGATTCATGGTTGTAATTACATGATGGCATCTGTGTTCATCATGTTTGAATTAGAGCTGACTGGAGTAATCCATCCCTACACATTTACTGTAATTCAGAGGACATAATAATAAAACTGACCACACTTTTCTGATAATTATTAGATCAAGATCAATATAAAAAGAGAGAAAAGAACAAAAGAAATTCATAACTGGAAACATACACACACATATTTAATTACATTTTCTTTCTGTTGAAATTCCAAAATGAACACAGAGAATTTAATTTATCATATTAAATTTAAGTTTATCCTTGACATTTTTCAAAACAAATCAGTATCATAAAATTCTAATGTCCTTAAAATGTCTCATTAACTTTTATTTCACTAGTATTTTGAAGACTCCATAATTGGATTCTGGTACAGTCCGGTCTTTCCCACCAATTAACTCTGTATTTTTTCCACATCTAACTAAATAAAAATGAGTTTGGTTTAATCCTTCAGTCCTTGAACTTATAATAGTATTTCCTATTCCAAAGAGTTTTCTCAAGCAAAGATGACCTGCTTGAGGTGGAGATATTCAACATCTCTGTGGATTCATTTAAGTAATTGTTTTCCCTATATATACACGTTCATCCTCTGTGATTTATTTACGATGACTGTATAAGTATTTGCCAGTAATCGTGGCACAAGGTCTTTGATGTAAGAGAAAACATTTTAATGCTATTGACTTTGGTTTCTTGTACTTATTTCTGCATTTTAAAAATTCTCAATTCTCAGGCTACCATGATTACTGCAAATATTTTAATATTGTACATAATCAAATAAATAAGATGTGATAGGAATATTAAATGCAATGTCCATCCAATATTACTAAAGATCATATTTCTGGCCAAAGAGGAGCTTAATGTATAAGATGGTGGGATCTTGAGTGTATTGGTTCTTATCCTGACTCTCCCGCATTTTGGAGAAAAGGTCTTGGACAGATGATGCAAACGGCCTTTGACTCAATATCCTTGTTTGTCAATGGGACAGAGACAGCTTGTATTCAATAGGACTGCTTTCTTTTGACTGCTGAATAGAACTTCACCTGCAGATTGGCTCACACAGCAGCTCTCTCCAAGGTAAGGCAAAAGTTTCTCTTAGTATTACAAGTAGGAGTCAATAGTACTGTTACTGGACTATTGTCACATTTAATTTTTTCAGTTTATTTTCTCTGTTTTGAAAGATAAATAGTGTCTTTTAAAAAACAGGAGAACATAAGGAAAAATATTACTCACAATAGTGTTCTGAATTTCATGTAACAGAAGCCCCCACCTCACCTTGTCAAAAATCTACAGCTTCAAAGCATTATCCATTTTCACTGCAGCACAATGATATCCATTTTGGATATTTTTATGCTAAAGTATCTCTTATCAGATCACATCACCATTAGTCTGCTGATGCTGACATCATCCTTTGAGTTCCTTTAATGGCCTCATCACAGCTTAAAAGAAATGCTATCAGCTCCTCCAATTGTCATTCCAATCTCTATGTGTCTTGCTGCAGCCACCTGGACCTGCCTTCCTTGCAGGACCTCCCCTGCGTGTTCAGCTCTAGGCCATCTGATTGCTATGCAGGGGCACACCTCCCTCCCTCCCTGGCACCCCTTCCCCAGCTTCTCTCCCTCCAGGTAGAAGCTTCTGCTTGACTGCTGATGGGACCGATAATCCTACTACCCCAGATGTTCCAGAGGCCCAAGTCTCACAGGAATGTCTACAGTGGGGGTCTTCTGTGATAGTGGCTTCTGCCATCCTGGGACATTGCTAATAACCAAAAACAAGAAATAAATTAATCACGAATTTTAGCTAAGTCTTTAAAAGCAACACATAGTGGATTTTGATCCAAAATGTCTCTATTTACTTGGTTAGATCTCTCCCAAGTGACATTTTATGTATTTTCTGAAGAATGAAGTGGAACAGAAAGAAAAGCCTTTTTGGCAGAAGTTGCATCACCATGGCAGAACAAAATAGTATCCAAAGGGATTTTTTTTTAAAATTTACAGTTATTGCTTCCCCTTAACCTACAGAAAATGCATTCTAATGAAACCTTTCCCATATTTGTTTGTCTTAAGAAGGAGAGGACCTCTCATGCATGCACAACAATAGCAAAAGCCATAGCAATGAGAGAACAGAGTAATACAGATTTAAAGCACAAGCCTAAAGCAATGATTGCAACTGTGCCTTATACTCTGACTAAAGGAGAAGAGGAAGAATCGGTTTCTGATCTATGAGAAAACAGCACATTATATTCTAATGTGTGGCCTGCCAAACACACACATGTGACTTGTATGAAAGCATATATATTTTGTTTGGATTGAAAACATAAAAATAATGTATTCTGGGGATGCTGTGCAAGAGAACACTGAATGCAAAATGTGAAGACAGCAGGTTTGACAGCAGAGAGGAACCGTGATAGTGAATGGCCCCAGACAGGACTGCCAGGCGGCTCAGGCTCTGCTCCTGATTAAATGTTGTACTTAAAATTTATCTTTACACTGTGGCAAATTGCATGGAAAATTAGAGTCCATGCTTATTGTTGCAAAATGAAAGATTTTGGAATTGTATAAAGGCAGAAAAAATTCCATAGTCAACTAAAGAATGTAAAATAAATTTGATAATTATTTAAAGCTTATATACTTTCCTTTCCAAAAGCATGGTATTATAAAATAACCATAAACACAGTAAAACATGCCTATTTATAGTTTCCAAGAGTCATAATTAAATTATAAATTACTTGGATTGTTCATAGAAATTACCTTTATCATTAGAATGAACATGGGATTCATACAATGAGCCTCACCTTTTATGACTTTTCTATTCATTTTTTTCTATCTCTTCTTTCTCGTGGCTCCCTGTTCTTGGGGCATCACTGCTTCAAATCAACACTGGACAAGGTTTACAATAGAAATTATCTTTAAAAAATTGTGACAAGAATAATGCTTTTGATAATGTTCACTGATTAAAAATTAACTCCATTTCTTTTAAAGTAAGCTATTTCAGCCGGGCACAATGGCACATGCCTGTAATCCCAGCGCTGGGGAGGCTGAGGCAGAAGTATCACGAGTTCAAAGCCAGCCTCAGGAACCTAATGAGGAGTTGAACAACTCAGAAAGACCCTGTCTCTAAATAAAATACAAACTAGGACTGGGGGTATGGCTCAGTGGTTGAGTGCCCCTGAGTTCAATTCCTGGTACCCCCCCAAAAAAAGAAAAAAGGCTCTATTTCAGAATAATTTTTCCTTGTGATAATATTCCTATGTTTTCTATGCTTTAAGAAATGCCAAATTTGGGCTGGGATTGTGGCTCAGCGGTAGCGTGCTCGCCTAGCACTGGCAGGACCCAGGTTTGATCCTCAGCACCACATAAAAATAAAGGCATTGCGCTGTGTCCATCTACACCTAAAAAATAAATATATATTTTTAAAAAAGAAATGCCAAATTACATGCAAATAATAACCTTATAAGTTGGAGACAGAAAGTAACCAGTCTGATCTATCTGGAATACAAATTAAGGAATAAAGAGAGATTCCAAAGTCCATAAACCATTTTAAAGGTGTCAATGCATCATTTGTAATGAATCTTAGAAAAATAGAATTCCTATTTTCTGGATCATCTTGAACACTTTATAGTACTTTTCCTGCAGAGTACAAATTTATGCCCAATTTAAAATTTCTTGGTGGATACATTATTTACTACTCTAATTTAGCACTTGGAGTGCCAATTTTTAAAAAAATATGTTTTAAAGTATTCCTGAAATTTCTCACCACTGTACAAATTTTGAGGCATAAATATTTGAGTTTAACAGCTTAAGTACATTTATATATATATATATATATATATATATTATATTATGTATATTATATATAATATTGGAAATATTATATATTATCATATAAATTATATATATATATATATATATATATATTATATATATATGACATCTATACTACTTAGTACCTATTTGTATGAAAACCTGACACTGGTTGAATTTTCCAGCATTTTTTAACATTTATGTTCTCCACAAAGTTTTGTAAACAAAATCACAAACTAGTTTAATATACAGTATAATCCAACTTAATAGTGCCAAATAAAGAGTCAAAATATTCCTTAATATCTTAAGCCAAAAAATGAAGTTAATATTAGTTGTACTAGAAGTATAGAGCTCCACCAAACCTTTTTTAAATATATAAATACGAATACCTTTAGCATAACTTGCAGGTGGCTCACAGATAACATGCACAGTTTATGGAAAATAAAGCTGTGCAGGTCTAGCAGTGGCAAAAGCTTCTACCACTTTTCAAAGTTGAACCGATGACTTCTCTGGAACTTGCATTACACTGAAAGCCTGTCTCGTGTGACCTTCACAGATTAGAAAGGACAGTACAACTGCTTTCATAAATTTCAGTTAAAAAGAACTTAAAATAAGAGCACATAGTAGACAACTTGAAATTATGATTATGAATGTATATGATGATTGTGGATCACAGGATGAAATAATTCCTAGCATAATTCTACTACAAATGAGGTGGTGCTAAGATGGTGCTTATGCTTTCCAAGACTGGGCTTTTATTTTTAAAACTTTTTGTTTGTTTTAAATTTAAAAGCCATTTATTTTTTAAAATTATAGACTTTTAAAACATTGAATTCATCAACGCTTTCCAGTATTTCTGTGCATCTCTCAGTACATACCCCATGACTTTCCTATGCATTTTTTTTTTCTTTTTAAATATTTTTTGTAGTTGTAGATGAATACAATAACTTCATTTTATTTATTTATCTTTATGCGTTGCTGAGGATTGAACCCAGAGCCTCACACTGCTGGGCAAGGGCTCTACCACTGAGCTACAACCCAAGCCCCTTTCCTAGGCATTTCTTAAGTGAAATTCCCAAGCCATTTACCCCATTCACATTTCATCTTAAAGAATATATAAGGTTAAGTCAGAGGTTCTTCATGGATCTGGCTATGCTTGATACTGAACATGAGACGGCTCTCTGTGTCAGTATGATTCAATAACATTTTCTTACACCCATCTGATGGAGTGTGCACACCGCCAACTACTCTGTTAGATGTCCGGAAATTTTCTCAGGCTTAATCATGAGTTTTGGTGCATGCTTGCCAAACGACTGTCATATTTATCTTTGGAAACCAGTTACAAATTTTTCAATAAGTAAAATTTATTCTTAATGTCTGTTTCATTTTCCCAACAGTACATTCTTTGTACTAATAATCCAAACTGGGTAAAGGAATTCCACATCAAAGAGCTAAAAGAAAAACATGGATTCAGAGCAGAAATTGTAGAATATATTTAGACTTTTATGTGCTACACCTATGCATATTTCCAAATACTTTGTTGTTTACTCTGCTTCTTACTAAAACAAATATATTTGTGCATTTTTGCTAATTTTTCTTATGTATAATCTGAAATTTAATTTTAAATGTAAACAATAATATTATACTGATACCACAGAAGAAAATTTAGCCTTTTAAAATAGAAATTATATCAAATTAAAAGTGTTTTCAAAAGCCCAGTTCCACAAAATCACTTCAAATGCTATATGGACCATCTAAGAAAGATGGGTAAATATAGGTTAATTTTAGACAAGAGAAAGATCAGATTTATGGAACCAACACTGGGCTTCAAGAGTAGGGTAGACAGAAAGGCAACATTTCTGAAGTACCCCTAAGAAGTCATATAAGATTGTCATTCCTGCCTGGATGGTTGAGTAAAACAGTATTTTAAAAATAATAAAAGTTAATTTGTAACTCATTTATTCTGTATACTAAACAGTACTATTATAGAACAATTTAAGTTTAGCTAAGAAGCAAATGACAACCCTTCAAATAATTAGCTTATCTTATAAAGTGAGGGACAAGTCTCCTATTTCTGTTGCAGCAATAAATAAATTGCTAAACCATACATTTAGCATATTAAAACAATGGATATTGCAGGGCGTGGTGGCACATGCCTGTAATCCCAGCAGCTCAGGGAGGCTGAGGCAGGAGGATCATGAGTTCAAAGCCAGCCTCAGCAACAGCAAGGTTGCTAAGCAACTCAGTGAGAGCCTGTCTCTAAGTAAAATACAAAATAGGGCTGGGGATGTAGCTCAGTGTTCAAGTGTCCCTGAGTTCAATCCCGGGGTGGAGCGGGGCGGGGGGGACGGGAAGCAGCAGATATTTATTATCACACAGTTCTGAAGTTCAGAAGCCAAAATAAATCTCACTGAGATAAAGTGAAGAGGGTTAGGGCTGGCATTCCTCAGGGCCCTAAGCAGGCAGGCAGTCCCTCTGCCCTTGCAACTTCTCAAGGTTGTCCACCTCCTTTGGCACACAGCCCCCTCCTCATCTTCTCAGAGATGTATTAACTCTTGAAATGAGTTTTGTATGTTTTTCTCAATGAGTTTAAAAGTTTGTTTTTGCATGATGCAAAAGATATTATTTTATATTAGGCAAGGTTCGGTGTGTTGATCAATATCTGAAACATAATAACTGGCAGCAACATAGATTACTTCACATCTTTGAAAGTAAAGAACTCTTGCCACTGTACCAAGTTGTTTCTTCACTAAATATTCAAACTGAGTATCAGCAGCCTGACCCAATACCACACACAGTGTGAGGTCTCATGAATGCTTAACTTTGGGTAAAGACCAAGAGAAAGAGTTTAGCTTCAACCCATTGTATCATCCAGTAAGGCTACAGAGTTTAGCAGCCAGGGCCACTTTTTTTTTTTTTAATATTTTTTGTGTAAAGACCAGATGGATTGGATAAAGAAGAAAGTAGTGACACACACACTCCATGTACTAATCTGACATTCTTGGCTTCAGAATTAAGGTACTCTTGGAGCTCAGTTTTCCTCCATGAGCATAACATTAAATCACTTTTCAAAACAGAAAACAGAAGAATTAAAGTTACCATACCATGAAAGTGCCTTCCCAGACCCCATCAAACAATATATAACATGTGCAATCATGTATTTAAATACATTTGTATATATAAATGTGTATGTGTATACATATACATATATAACTGGATTGTATATGATTTTAATATTTTAAGTAGATTAAACTACATGTTTGTGCATATTTATGAATGTCTGCAGTGCTTGGAGAAAATAATACTTCTATGTCAAATTACTTTTATGTTTAGTCTGTGTGCACTACAATTATACAGGAGCAAAGACATAAATCGTGTCAGTTATTTTCCAATATATTTTGGTTATGCATTCCTATATTTTATTATTTCACAGGGTCATACCATAGTTGTTAAGACTCTTATTTAAAAAAAAATCTGTAGTAACTGCAAAGGTAATCAAGTTGTCAATGAATTTTCATTTCATTATAGAGAATAAATTAAAAGATAATCATTAAGATAACTTAGTTATTTTTTACCTTCAAATCATGCTTGCTTAGTAAGCATGGATGATGCTGTAATAGAAACAAACAAAGCCCACGTATTTTTCCTTTGCAGTATTGGGAGTGAGCACCAGGCCTCCCACACAGGAGGAAAGCAGGAGACCACAGAGCTACTCCCCCATCCACAATAAGTTTTTGTTTTGCTTTTGCCTTGCTGGGGATTGAACCCAAGGCACTCTACTTCAAAGCTACCTCCCCAGCCCTTTTTATTTTTCATTTTGAGACAGGGTCTCACTAAAGTGTCGAATCCAGTCTAAATTTCATAATCCTCTTTCCCAGCCTCCTATCCAGTGGGATTACAGCATGTGTCACCATAGCCACTTTAGACCCTGTTTTTAAAGAGCAGACAAATATAACTTCTTTGAAAAATCTGGTCAAGTAGATGCAAATATGCTGTTGAAATAGTTCATTAAATATTAACTCATTAAATAATAAATATTAAGGAAAAAATTAATAGATTACTGATAATACTAACATTTTTCTATAAAAATATTCATACAATTTAATAGGAAAATGTACTGACTTCTAACATTAGAGTAATCCTTGTTATCTTTTAACGCCATTGAATAACCTTCAAACTAACAATTAATTTATGACATTCAGATTCAGAATGAGTAGGCTTCTTAATATAGTTCAGAATGTATGTAATACTGTGAACGTTGAATTCCAAACTGAAGCTTTTCGTTTGTCACTTAGTACCATTTTGCCAAAAGACCCCTGAAAAAAGTGGCTCAATTGAGTTCTAGACATCAAACATTGGAAGGGGTGAAAAGCTTTTTAAATTATAAGCATATGGATGGAATTCCCTTCAAATTACTAGTCAGATTAAATCTTAAGGGTAAAGAACACAAAACTTTGAGGTTTCTGCAACACCATACATCTGAAAAGTTACTCAGGGAATGGATCACCCAAAGACAGTTGAGAATTCACTCTGACTTTGAGTACACTAAGCTTCCCTCCCATTATTGGAATATTTGTACAACAATTAAAATGTCATCTCTACTATGTTCTTTTGCCATAAATAGTCATGAAACTAAATATTAGATAGTTGAGATACAGTTAGTTTGTGGGGTTTTTTTTAATATTCTGGAGGAAAAAAAAACCAGAAATCAGAAAACTCCAAGTAATAGATCTGTATGTATCATTTAAAAATGCAGCTCTTTAATGATTTAACCTATGCTTTCTCACTTAAACCATAGCAATCTTGTCCAAGTGATTATGTTTTGGGCTGGTAGGCACTGCATAGTAAGTGGGTAACTGGAAGGGGATAAATTAGGGCATTTTGTGCTTGAGTTCACTGTCCTCTCAATAATACTATTTTGTTATTGTCCTCAAAATGATATTTTTAAAAATTGGTTTTTAATTTGTATCACACAATAATCTAAATAAGATGTTAAGGTCAGAAGGAAACATCAGAGAGTATTTTAGCTATTTAATTTTTAAAGCAGTTATGATTATAATTTTAGAAAATGGAAAGTTTCATTGTTCTCCTATGTAGATTTTGTGACTGCAACTTCCTTCTATATACTGATATCTAACACATGTGGCATATTTTTAAATACACAAAAATATAAATAAACATACATTCATTGTACAAATAACCACTCAAGTGACAATCCATTAATATATAGCTTTAAGATTTTAATAGAACTTTAAAGTTGAACTATATTTGTAAGCAAAACAGTGAACAAATGTTGGGTTTCAGGTGTACTATGAGAATTAGAAAGAAGGATCATAGGTGATAGTGAGACTGGGCATTCTGGATACTACAAAGCAATGATGTCTCAGAGGTCTGCGTGATGGCAAGTCATGGCAGTGTGGTGGAATTTGTAACACGGAAATGGAAAAGGCTAGGTCAAATGTGAACCCACTGTAACTCTGAAATCCCTCTCAGACTAGAGTATTCCACTGGGAGGCCACTCTGTGGTCGGCATTGTGCAGGGTGCTGAGTGTGAGGTGCTGTGTCCTGGTGCAGCTCCACACCTACAGGGAAGCTCCCAAGTGTTCTAGGGTATGTGAACTTCCAGTGCCACACTGAAATTTTCGTGGATTACAGTTTCAATTTTATCTGCATGCATTTAGGAGCTATGTTGTTCTCTGTGTGTTTTTTAAGCAAATCTTTGCCCAGTATGTTTTTCATTATTTTATGGATGATGGTTGATAATGCTAATTGGTAGTTGAAGGAAGTTAGTTATTTGTTGATCTTTTTATTAGTAGTACATATCTTGCTCATGTTTTTATTTATTTTATCTTGTTTTACTCACTTGTCAACACCTGACTTTTTAAATTATTTTTTTATTTATATATGACAGTGGAATGCATTACAATCCATATTATAGAGCACAAATTTTTCATTTCTCTGGTTGTATGCAAAGTATATTCACACCAATTCGTGTCTTCATACATGTACTTTGGATAATTATGTCCATCACATTCTACCATCATTTCTAATCCCATACCCTCTCCCTTCCCCTCCCACCCCTCTGCCCTATTTAGATTTTTTCCATTCCTCTTATGTTCCCCCTCTCTACCCCACTATGAATCAGCCTCCTTATATCAGAGAAAACATTCAGCATTTGTTTATTGGGGGATTCACTAACTTCATTTAGCAGCATCTTCTCTAACACCATCCATTTACTTGCAAATGCCATGATTTCATTCTCTTTTATTGCTGAGTAATATTACATTGTGTATATATGCCACATTTTTTAATCCATTCATCTACTGCAGGACATCTAGGTTGGTTCCACAGTTTAGCTGTTGTGAATTGTGCTGCTATAAACATTGATGTGGCTGTGCCCCTGTAAGTGTGCTCTTTTTAAGTCCTTTGGGTATAGATCGAGGAGAGGGATAGCTGGGTCAAATGGCAACCCCTGACTTTTAATGAGTATATTAAGGATATTAAGGCATTATTGATACTTGGGAACTGGAGTCTGCCTTTTATTGTTTGTTTTCTGTTTCTTATTCTATTTCTTCTCCCCCTCCTCCCCTCTCCTCCTCTTCTTCTTCTTCATTGTTGTCATTGTCTTCTTTTCTGCCATATGTTATTCAAACATTGTTTTTTTTTTTTTAAATCCACTTGCCTGATGTCTTGAGTATATCACTTTGTCCAGGTTTCATAGTGATTGTCTAGAAATTAAAATATGTAAATATGACGTACAGCGCAGTGTAGAAAAACTATTATGTTTAGGCCCTTTTCATTTCTTTAAATATCACTTTCTTGGGTATACAGTGGTCTTGATTCTTATTTAAATAATCAGATCTGTAAACCAATGAGGAGAAAGTGTTTTCTCATACACATGATCTTTCCACTGCATAGTTGTTCTTCCCTGTTTTCTGATGCTCCAGGAAACCTTCACTTGTTTTGTCTTTCCTCCACCTGAAGGACTTCCTCTGGCCAGTCTTTAGGGGAAGGTCTGCTGACGGTAGCCTCCTCAGCTTCTTTCATCAGATATCTTTGCTTTCTGTTCCTGAAGCACAGTTTTGTGCTTCATACTGGATGGTTCCTTTCACTCAGCCCTTGAATTGTGTCCATGGCTCCAGGTGAGGAATTCACTGTTGACTGCTGGAATCTACATCCCACATGGCAAGGCCAAGAATCAAAGAAAGACAAGAAAATATTTACAAAAGAACAGAATTAAGGAGCTGGGGTTGTGTGGCTCTTTGGTAGAGAGATTGCCTCACACGCACAAGGCACGGGGTTCCAGCCTCAGCACTACATAAATAAATAAAGGTATTGTGTCCATCTACAACTTAAAAAAAAGAGCAGAATTAGAAGAAAATAAAGTTAGAAGGAAATAAGATAATGCTGCATAGTTAAGACAATATGATATTGGCAAATAAAAGAGATGAATACACTAATGGAAGGGAATACAAAATCTAAATACAGACAGATTTCTTTTGAACCTGATTTATGACCATTCAATAGGGGAAATAGTTTTTCCTTTAACAAAAAAATGCCAATTCAACAATACATTTACATAGAACTAACCATTGCATCACAATATGTAAGAGTAATCTTCCAAATAGAGTGCTCAGCCAGGAACAGTGGAAACACTCCTGTATTCCAAAGACTGGAGGCTGACCCAGGAAGATTTCAAGTTTGTGGTTAGTCTCAGCAACTTAGCAAGCCCTATCTCACAATAACAATAAAGACATGAAAAATTTGTCATAGGAAATATCATTCTGTCTTAGAGCTCCCCTGAGTTCAATCCCCAGTGCCACAAAGAAAACAAAACTAAAATGCTCACCCAAATGCATAAGACAGAGCAATAAATCTTTTGTAAGTTAACTAAGAAAAATCACTCATGACATTACAGTAAGCAGGTTCTCTAAACAGGATACCAAATATTAACCACAAAGTAAAATATTTGTACATTTGCTAAACTGTGTTTAACCTAAGATTTTCTGTTTAAAAGAAGAGATGATCAACAGAATGAAAATACAAACAGTCTCACTGGAGAAGGTATCAGCCATTCACGGAATGACTTGGAACTGAAGAAGTCACATATTGACCAGAAAACAAGATTTTTGAACAACATGCTACAGACGTGAAAATGCATTTTGTGAAAGACAATGTTCCTGTAGTCGATGAGCATATGGAATATTCTTATGCCATCTGTTACTAAGGAAATGCAAATTAAAACCACAATGGAAAACCGTAACCACAAGAGCTATCCCCACTTCATTTTTCCTAATAGCTCAAAATTGAAAGTATCCATTGTCTGTGAACTAAAAACGAACACATATATTTTGCCATAGTCATGTGATGGGCAATTACATAACACAAATCAATGCTGTTGCCATGGGGACGAACTTCAGAAACACACAAAATAATGCATTCTGCATATTCACATTTATAATGAGCCCCAAAGGAGGCACAAGTGTGCATGACAGAGATTAGAGTTTTCCACTGCACAGGGGTGATGATGAGGAGGTGGCATGGTGGACATTCTAACAGGGCTCTGCCACTTGAGCTGGAGGGTGACTTCATGACTGCTCTCAAAAATCCATGAGCTCTATGTGCTTTGGCTAAATAACTTTAGAGAATCCACCAACATTGAATCTCAGCATTGAGATTACCAGAAAGCAGCCAGAGATGTCTTTATATATCCATCCAGATCTCAGCAGTCAGGGTGCTTCCAGGAGGGGCAAGAGACATGTGATGAAGAGCATTGTCCTGCTTGGCAAGGTGAGCTCCTGTGAGAGTTCAGACTGACCACAGAGCAGCACTGAGCCTTTGCTTGGTGGCTGAGGGGAGAGTATAAGGAGAAAAGACTTTGCAGACACACTGGGGGAGAAGAGCCTGGCCACAGGGCTGGGTCCACATGGTTCCCTCTCTTCTGCAAATTACATCAGCTCTGCCTGAAAGGAGATGCACTCCTCCAAAGAGTGGACAACCTCAGTGGGTCTAATAAAGTCTCCTCCAATAGTGTGGTTTATTATGGAAATTCTGAATGGTTCTAAAATGCAAAATGTCTCCAATAAATTCACTTAGTTGCAGTAAAAGTATGATGAGATTTATATATACGATACTATATATATACAAATAACATGATATATGTCACATGTACAAATTTCATTTTTGTTTTTATTGGAATGAAGTGACAATATACCGAAAAATTAAAAATTTAGCTCTTTTCGAATTGTCTCTTTAATACAAAGAAACATGTTTGATTATACAAACACCCACATTAAGTTCTCCATATATGTTTTTGTCTTGTGAAATTAATACTCATTAAAAATGCTATGTTCATATTATCAGAATTTGATTCTTAAATATACATCCTTTACTAGAAATAAGGCATAAATATCAGCAAACAAATAATTTGTATGATCTTTGAGAAGTCTCATGACAAAGTGATCAACTGTCCTGTGATCCTATACAAACAGGCAACTGAGGTCATTTCTTAATACCTTGTCCACTCAAAGATACCATTCTTGCATTCACAAAAATGTTCAATTTAAATAAGTCAGTGCAAGATTCTCTGGGCCTGCTTCAATATAATGAGCAAGAACTAAACAAAGATAATTAGACTTGAAAAAATTTAAAAACCTACCCACTTCCTCCATCTTTATACATATTTCCATTTCAAACAGTTAGGACACACAAAAACAGAATTCTAATAATTATGTTGCTATTCAAATGCTAAAATTAAAATGAGAAAAGCAAATATGTAACTTGATATTATGAAAAAGTTTTAATTCCAGTTTTGAATTCTTCTTGCTCACTATGCTTATGAAAGCCAAATCTATTTATAAATTTCTAACAATCCTTGGCAACATAAAAGATTTTACTTCAGATCCCCAAGTTTCCCATGGAATTCTGTTGCATAAATTTAGGGGGGAAAAACAAATTCAACCTTATTTTATGCTATAGGAATCTCTGTACTATTTCAGATCAAAAGAATTCTCAGACCAGTATAATCATGTCAATCAAGCATTTTATAAAAGTAGTGATAAACTTAATTTTAAAATATAAAAACTCATGTAACATTATATATATATATATATATATATATATATATATATATATATATATATATTGTTGTTGTTGTTGTTGTTGTTGTTTGGTCTAAACAGCAACAGTTAAGTAGTGGGATGGCTCGAGATTCTTTTGGCTCTATACAACTCACTACTTTCTCTCTCCTGGAATGGAAAACGTTAGACCGGTCCAGAGCATCCTGTTAACCATCACAAGAGTTACTTTGAACATACATTTTATCTCTGGTTTTATTATAGATTAAGTCAGCCAAGCTGATCCTTCCCCTGTGTCATGCTGCTTTTACCCATTATTACTGTTTGACAGCTGTTGATCGCTCTTCAAGAGAACCTTTCTACAAGCTCCTTTGTTTCCAAAAATCATGAAAGGGAATGGGGAGTAAGCTAGACTGAAAACCAATGTGCCACTTTTGTGCAGGTGTGACCCATAGAAGTTAACTTGTCCTGTTTTACAATAAAACAGGAGTGACTGTGGCTATTTCACCCCCTATAGACATACACACACACACACACACACATTCATACACACATGTTCACATACTCCAGGAACAACACACACGTTCAATAGATGGTATCTGTCATTATTTTATGCTTTTTTTTTCTCTCTCTCTATATATATATTCCCCTTCTGTACATGGTGAATCTGTGGCTGAAATTAAAATTCAGAATATAAAGCCAACTGGCACACATTTCTGATTGCTAGTGTCGGTCACATCTTTAGTAAAGAACAGTGTGTTTTATTTTCTCCTCTTCCTTCGGGCAGGAAAAAAAAATCTGCTAAACTGAAATTAGGGGAAATGAGATTAATAAAATCTAGAAAACAAAGTGTTTAAAGATAAAAAAATGAACAGGATGTTGGAATGTAAACAATTCCACTTCCAAATAATCTAGTTAAGGGAACAGTGAAATGATAAATTGAAGTAAACAACTGAAGCTGATTTTCCCTTGGTTCCTGTCCAAATAGAAAGCTCACCTCACGGGGCCCATTGCTCTGCTGTCCTCTCTGTTGTCAGTCCTGGTTTACACTACAGTATGCTAGGTACACAGTCTAGACTGAAAAACAGACCTGGTGTCTGCAGAAAGAGTTGGGGAAATGAAGGTAGGGCATAAGCTTTGAAAAAAAAAGTGTTCAGTGTGTGTGTGTGTGTGTGTGTGTGTGTGTGTGAAAGAGAGAGAGAGAGAGAGAGAGAGAGAGAGAGAGAGAGAGAGAGGAGAGAGAGATTGATTCATAGGGGCAGCATCTCCTTTGAGTTCTCACAGAAACCAGAATAAAGAAGATATTCAATTAGTGAATCTAGGGGGAATCAAAACCTCAATTCAATTTAGAAAGAGGTTACTGAAAATCTATGAATTTTGGTTTCTGTGTGTCCATTGGGATCCTACAAGGGAGTCATATTCCAATCATCAGGCATCTCCCCAAGCTTGTTGGAGACAAAAACATTTCAGTATGTGTTTGGTGTTTTTGTGCGTGGTTGATGTGGGTATGAGTATCCACTGGGATTCCTCAGTCTTGTTGGAGCTCAGTCTTGTTGGAGACAAAAACACTTCTGGTATGTGTGTATTTGCATGTGTGGTTGATGTGGGTGTGAGTGTGTGAATCAAAGAAATGTAGGGAAAAGGTGAGAGAATAATAACTAGGAAATGGTAATTAATTTTAATATTTCAGAACTGGTGACCAAAAGCATTTAGCTTTCAATAACTAAAAACCTCGAGCTAATGTGTGATAAGGTAGTTTACTCATATAACCTATGTAAAATACTTTATTTCTTCAATAAAAAGAGGTTAAGAAACTACATGTAGCTACAATACACAACCTTTTCTATTAATTAATATTGTTGAAAATAATTTTCCGGGAAAATAATCTAACACACCAAAAACATTAGCAGCGATAGAGTTATGTAGCAGAAGAACAAATATAATTATCCTAAATGTTCTGAGGTATTAGTTTTCCTCATTAAAGTTAGTTTTTAGTCTTTCAACTTATAATAAACACATTGTAGAGTTTTTTCTTTCACCTTGATTTTATTTTAAATGAAATATTCTGAGAAGAATGTTACAGCACTTATTTCTACTTCAAATACTTCTGAGATCATTTGCATTTTTTGAAATGCATGCTCTCAGCTAATTTCTAAACATTTCAGAAAACAGTTTCTATGAAATGATATTCTGTCATTTATTGCTGCCTTTTAATTTTTTTTAGAGAATCAAAAGAAATATTTGAAGACAGAAAATAGCTATATCTTTCTTCAGTTTTCCTTTGAAAACAATGTAATTATACAGGATAGATTTTAAGAAATGTCTGAATGGAGCTGAGCTAGCCTACTGTTTGAACCTAGAGTTCTATGATTCTAAGAAAGAATATTGTTCCTTGGTTAAGCCAGTTTATTTCAATTTAAAGTGTGTGATTTGTTGAAAGAGATCATGTAAATTGAATAACTATTCCAGCATAACAGAGCACAATGCGTGTTATTTAGAGAAAAGGCTTAGGAGAAAAAAAACATTATCAATAATTTGCAAACTAAAAAATTCAGCCCTTTTTTTTTAAAAAAAAAAAAAGAGAGACTGAAGAAATATTTTTCACACCTTTCCTAGAAACTGGAGTAGAGAAAATATTCCAGTTTTCCCCCTGAGGCAGTATAGAAATATTCCCATTATTTCCTAGAAAGAATCAATGAATTCTGGGGCTCCAGGGAGCCTGGGAACAGATACCATGTTGTTCCTTGTATATAAATTCACTCTGGTCATCTCGGTGCCCTGATGACTGCAGGCTGCCGGGCCTCCCTGCCCCACCCTCTCAGACCCAGGTGAAGCCACCGCTAAGGACGTGGCGCCTTTGGGTGGCCCACAGACGCTGCGGTGGCCGTCAGGGGCTTCGAGGGCCGAGACGGCGGATGGACGACGGAAAGTCCTGCCACGAGTTAGACCCGTGAGCCGCGCAGATGGGGCGCTGCGTGACATCTCCGTGCCGGTGGCGGTTTGACTGTTCTTCCCGGTCACTTGGTCCTGACCGGGAAGAACCACGGTCCTAACGGTCCTGGAAGGTAGCGAAGCCCGGGACAAAGACGGTGGAATGGCTAGCTGTCAACCGGCGGCTGCTCTCGGTTCTACCAAAGCAAGAAACTGCCAGGAGCCCCCCCACCCCCGCATTGGGTCAACTGGCAGTGCCCACCACCCTTTGGGAGGACTCACTGGTCATTTGTGGAAGGCACGTGTGTATAATATGAAAAAGCTGGTCGCAACTCGACCCCCAGCCTTTTAGCAGAAAACTTTTGCTCAGTCTGGACATTTAGCTGTCAAGAGGCTGCGAGATGAGGCTCCTGTATCTTCTCACGCGGAGGACGGGGAAACTTTAACATGGATGGCCCACAGGACACAATCAAGGCAGGCACAGAAGCGCCCGGCTCAGCCCCCGGCTTGGGAGTAACTCCAGAGGAAGAGCCCAAGAGGCTTGGTGACAGTGACCAGCCCCAGGTTCCCACTAGTGGATGTACCAAAAAAGATCTATTGCAAAAATACAACAGTTTGGAGGACAAAATCGCTCTGCTCAGAGTGAACATCGACAGGGTGAGATGGCAGAGCCAGGACATGGAGCAGAGATACCTAGAGAACATTGAAACTGTGAAAGCAAAGAGCGACGACCTCCAGAGGACCATCGGAGTGTACGAGAGAGCGCAGAGAGAAACGACGTTCCAGAGAAAGGAGCAGCTGAACCACCTGAAAGCTGAGATTACGATGCTAACGTCGGAACTGGAGAAGCTGAAGCAAGGCAAGGCCAGACTGGAAGCCGAGCTGGAACCCTACCGCGCCAGACTGGATCTGGCGCCGTCCCATCCTTACGAAAGTCAGACCCCGGGGAGAGACCTGGAACTGGGTCTCCAGCGCACCAGAGAGGAGTACTCCAGTTCTCAGGCCAAGACGGAGGCTGACACAGGCCACCCCAAAGAAAACAGTGAACTTGCTTCCCAAGAGCTTTCTAAGATCAAACTCTGCAGCCTAGAAAATCAGGACCACAGTCAGGGACACGGAGAAACTCTTGGTCCAAGAGAAAACAACGTAGTGGTTCGTTCCTCACAGCCACAGCCTGCAAGGAAGAGCGGGGAGGACCACCTGGCCAAGACGGAGCAGGCGGCCGGCAAAAGCTTCCCCAGAGCACTAGAAGAAGTGACCACAGAGTTTGAACCTGGACCCACTAGAACCATTACACCCAAATCTACTAAGTCAAGCCAAAAGCTACTTTTAGAAGCACAACAAGAATACGCAGAGATTTTAAAGAGAAAGTATATGGTCTGAAAGATACTTTACTTTTGGAACTGTTGACATAACAATTTCCCATTAAATGCATGATACGAATAACTTTGATTGAAGGAAAATGTATGTATCATATAGGATTAATATTCATAAAATATTTGTAATTTTTAAAAAAAGATTAGCTGCTTTCCTTCATTTTTTCGTACCATCTAAAGGCACCAGCATCTTTGAGCTGGTGGAAGCCAGAAGGTTGTCAGTTTTTCCTTCCTAAACATTCTTCATCGTCCCCGTACACCATCAGCTGTCAGTCCTGCTCACTGTAACTTCTGAAAGTTCTTCATCTCCATTCACTTTTCTCTTGGCACCTACTTAGTCCAAGTACCATCCCCTCTGTCCTGAATTACTGGAACAGACGTCTAAGGGCTCTCCCTCCACTCCCCTTCTCTTCGTCCAAGTTTCCTTTTCCCCTACTCTATCTCCCTAGCTTTTAATCTTGTGCTACGGATATCAATCAATTTCCTTGGAATGTCAGTATTTGCTTCACTGTATGTTGCTTATATTTATTCAGAAGGAGTGTTTCTTTCATGAAGAGTATACAAGTACCAGCTTGTACTGATATTTATGTTCACATTTCAAACTTCAATATTCATTAGGGTCTTGATATATTTTATTCATTTTTGTATTTTACTTGTTCTTGACTTATATAAAAGCATCAACCTACTCAGTTAATATAAAGATCTGAAAAGCATAGCCTCTGCTAAAAGAGATGTTTTATGCCAGCCTGTTGAGATGCCATTTGAATTCCCTAATATTTTCTCTAAGTACTTCTATTATTTAAACTGCACCAAGACATGATAGTCATTCTCTACTCCTTTTTAAGTACATAATCCCTAAGTAGGTAATCACATATGGTCACATATTATTATGTTCACAAGACACAAAAGGAAAATTTCTCCTGAAATTACTATCTTGGTTATGAATTAAATTTTGTCACAAAATATACTTTAAAACTTTGACACTTTTCATATAGTAGAATAGAGACTATTTGATACATTAACATAAGTGGATTTTGAATTTATTTTTAAGTAAAATTACTAAAATATGTTTTCCCATTAAAATAGAGACTTTAACTCATGGAAATATGAAAAGCTGCTTTTCTTTTTCATAAATCTAACCATGATTTGTAGTTCTTGCAATCTCCTTATGTTTCAACAATAGTGTTTAACAACAAAAGATTAAGGACTGGTCTGTAGTAATAAAAATCCAAGCCTATGTATTCCCGTGTGGTTTTATCTTATTCTCTCTTGGCAGAGTTTTATTTTTCCTTCTAATATGGAAGATACTCATGTTCAGTGACTGAGCCACTCTCTCATTTAAGTCAGCAGGCTCAGTGCATTAAGTCCTAACTCAGCCTGGTGTTTGCTCCTTGCAGATCCAGACTTCACCTCCCTGGCTCACTCACCTCCAAGTCTCATGGCTGTCCCTACTCCATGCATCAGGGGATCACCACCCTGATCCCTGCTCTCTCCCTTGCTCTCACCTTCCCGAAAGCAGCCTCCCTCCAGTCTCCCCTTCACCTTGCCCATTCCTTCCAGAACCCTCTGTCCTCAAACCTCTCCTGCCTGAGTCAATTGCTCCCTTCTTTAAAGTTGACATTGTATCAACATAGAAAGGTAACAGTTTTTTAAATGTTTCTGTGGAGGTTCTATATGATTTATGACTTTATGTTCGGACTTCCTCATTAAGAAATTTTTTAAACAGAGTTGCAATAAAAATCCCTGAACTTGCAAATTATAAGAGTAAACTTCATTCAGGAAGCATTCAGAGAAAAGGCAGAGTGAGACACACTAACAATGGAGATTTTAGTTACTAGATTGTTAAAGCAGATTAGGGGAGATTTCCTTGAAATTTTTAATGCTGTTGTAGAGTTACAAAAAGTTATGTTTGGTCTTTTTTGCTGTTGTGTTTTCATTTTAATCAGCAGGCATCTGTCTCAAGCATAGATAAAAATCTAAGTGGGGCTTTGCTAGCTGCTATGGTAACCCAAATTATTTTCCCTTTTGTGGAAATGATTCAATGAGATTTATAAATAACTTCCTGTTGAAAAAAAGATAAAAATAAAAATAAAATTCATCTGAAAAAGTACATAGCTGCTTACTATCCTTTTAAATCTTTTAGTTATATTAGATTTTATATTGTGTGAGTCTGTGTGTGTGTTTCCTAAGCCAGCATCCCTTGCATATAATATATTCTATTCCACTCTAAGTGATTTGTATTCTGTTGCAAATCTTTCTGTGGCTCCAAACTTCAATGAAAAAGATTATCATATAAAGTAAATTATATATCAAAAAAACAAAAAGTAGTAAACTACAGTAATTTTAAGATTTTCAAGTGCCTATAATTATTTTCCTTTGTCTAACACTCAAGGAGCTCATGTGATAACAAAAGCAAAATAAGAGACACAAAAGCCAGCAAGTTCATATGAAATGATGTATTCTGATGACCATTTTTTTTGCTCATTTCTATTCTAATTTTATTTCTTTTTTTAAAAAATTTATTTTTTATTAGTTGCTCAAGACAATACAATGATCTTGACATATCATACATTTGATTCAATGGGGTATGAATTCTCATTTTTCCACGTGTACAGATTGCAGGATCATATTGGTTATACAGTCACGTATATACATACAGCAATACTAGTGTCTGTTGTATTCTGATGACCATTTTATTAAAACACACACAAAAATGTCTTCTCATTTCTGCATGATGTTACAGTAGAATAAAGATAAATATTTCTTATATTTTTATACTTGCATTTTTGTATTAAGTCAGTGAGTGCTTATTGAATGTCCACTATGTCCCAAGCACATCATTCTAGAGGTTGAAGTTGTACCAGAGAAGAAAGAGATTTGAATGTCCACCCTCAAGGAGCTCCCATTGTGATTACCTGTGAAATCTGACTGAGAAATTCAAGTAAGTATTAAAAAAGAAAAGTTTTCCAAAGACTCACTTTTATCAAGTTAGCGAGCTGTTCACATTTTTAAATGAAACAAAACTTATATTATGAATGAAAATGAATTATTTGGAAAATAGAATTGTATAAACTATAAAGCAAACTAGCCCTGTTTTTGGAGTTTAATATTCCTGATTACCCTCCCACATATAAATATTTACACAGCCAACTCTACTTTCTATATGGAAAATGAAGGGACTGGGGCAGAAAGTCAACTGAACTTCCTAAATATCCTCCAAGTGTGTTATGGAGACAGGAAAGCTGGCTGCCTCCACCCCTCCACAGCGGTGTGTTCACAGGGCAGCCCTGCAAAAACTAAGTCTTTGAATACTCCAAACCCACAGGACAGCTTTAGTCCTTGAATTAAATGCCTTTATTAATGAAGTTGCAGAAGAGGTTGACAGAATAAAATTATTAGTGAATATGGAACTTCCTGTTTCATAATTGTTTTTTCTTAAAGTACACAATTAATTTTGAAATCACAAGGCTAGGTCCTTCTGAATACTAATAGCATGAATTTCAGAAAGTATATCATTGTATGTCTTGGGAGATGAATGAAAAAAGATCAAAGGAAGATGAAAAATGTGTTTTCAACCTAAATAAAATAACATTCATTTATATTCTGTTAAATCAAGTAATTTCTCCTGTTAAGGAGCATTTTTAAACTCAGAAAATTTATCAAAAAATCAAAGACAGATAATGGAATTATTTAAGACTAATATTCTTGTACAAACTAACAAAAGGGAAATAATGTATATATAGCCTAATATAAATATATCATTACCATGGATTAGCAGGACATTAGCTAACAGTGTATGGGGGTTTACCCAAGAGTGTCTGAGTCACCATAATTAGATGTGTGGCATCATTACATTTCTGTGGACTCTTCTGAGTCCATAGAAATACTATCAATCACATTTTATTGTAATTCTTTTCATTTTAATGTAATATAAACAAGAACTCAGTTTTCAGATACATCCTTCGGAAAACACAACGTGATGCTTTTGTAGTGCATAAGCTCCTTATAACAATGAGATGCAAATGTTGATCTCACTGGAAGTGTTTCATTTATAAGATTTTTATATCTTAAGAAAGACATGAAATCTTAAAAAAAAAAAACAAATATTAGAACTTTATCCAACAATTACTTGCTATAAACATGAGTAGAACTTTTTCCTGGTTTTAGTCCCTGTACATATGTTCCTTATTTTAGTCAGTGAATTAATCATTTGTTTAGACACAGGATCCTCAGGTTCCAATCATCTTTATAAGTGTTGATGTTCCTGATTTTCTAATTTTAACATAGGAAAAGAAAGCACTAAAAAAGAAAACCAATTTAACTATAAAGCAGAATTCTTAACATAATTGCTAATTGATCTGGAATCAGTTTTCATTTGTGTTCTTTTATTTTGGCTTAGTTGTTTATTTCCTTAGTAATAAAAACTAAGGGAACAGGATTAAAAATTTCTAAATAACAGGAAGTGAATAAGCAGTGTTTATATTTCTCAAAAGATCTGACTTTCCAGTCTCTGAAACAGAAAATGTAACCCATGTGTAAGGAAAGCTGCAGAGTCAGAGGCCAGATTAAAATCTTGGTTGCTGGAAGTTTTGTTTTCACCTCGTCTCCCAGTCTGAATATTTTCTTCTCATCTACTCTTTCACAAGTAATCCCTCCAACGTCTCAATCTAAAATCTTCCTCCAAAACTCTTATTTTGCTGTTTTTCTCTTAAATATCTCTGCCTCCTCAGATTTATAGATTTAATTTAATTTTAATTTATAAATACATAAATAAATACTAAGAATTCTGTGGATTCTTAGAATTGGGTTTATCATTTCCATCCTTGTCTGCTTTGACACCTATTAGACTTCCCTAAATTATTCAAATCTCTTAATCAATAACAACCAGAGAGCATATTGGCTTGGTTATGTCTATAGGCTGCCAGAATTTATGTACTTCTCAGTGTCAAGATAACATAAATATGCAAACAAGACGACATCATAAGGTTTGGTAGAAGCCAGAGGATGGTGGGTTAGATTTAGGAAATCTGGATCAAGTCTCATGCTTAAGAAGCTCATTAAACTTTATGTATTCATTTACAATAAGTAGAGAGATGATATGATCTATGACTTCCCTGAGAGTGGTTTTTTGTTTTTTGTTTTTTTTTTTGTTTTTTTTTACTTTATTTCACAGTGCATGAGTCACAGGCCACCCTGCATGGTATTTACTTGCCGGACATAGTGCTCCCTAGAAATGAGGGCAGCATGAGTCGAAATGATCTAAAGTATGAATTATGAATTAGACAGGGCACAAAAAATAAAAATATAAAATATCTCACTAAGAAATATATATATATATATATATATATATATATATATATATATATATAGCTTACATGTTATATGATAATGTTATATATTGGGTTTACTAAAATATATTAATTTCACTTATTTGACTTTTAATTTTTTAGCTACTAATTTTTGAAAACCATGCTTGAGCTATATTTATATTGGACAGCACAATTCTAGAGTATCCAAAAGTTTCAAAATGTTTCTTTTTTATGGAGAATTTTACAGAAATAGAAAACTATATTTTTATTTTTTTAAAAGCATGTTCAACATATTTTGGCAACATTTCTGTTTCAATCATGCAGAGTTTTCCTATATATGTTTCAAATTAAGGTGATTGCTCATAACATTATTGGCAAATATATTCTTGAAAAGTGTGTTCTGATAATGAAAATGTACACCAAAATGTCTATGGCTGTCATTTAAATATACATGTACAGGTCATTTTATTCCCGGCCATACAGTTACATAATGCAGTTGTCATATCATAAGCAAATGGTCATCATTAAAAAAATTAGATACATCTGCTCAACAGTTCAATCTAAACTTTGAGAAATCCCACCATTTAGACAATGTGCAAAAAGTGATGACTAACTTTTAAAATGTGTATTTGTTAAAATATTTGCTGTACTGGAAGTTAGAGGCCAAGAATCATATTACCTATTCATGCTCTCTGAACAGCATTATCTTAAAACTTAACTGTATTTAAATTTTAGCTTAAACTTTGGCAAAGAATAAACATTTAGAAAAACTGTGGACTTAAAATTTGTTGGATGTGAAAAATTCTATCTTGCTCTATCCCTCTCTGCATGAAGATTTATTTTTCTAATGCAGTTTGTATGAGCAATCAGGACATGATGTAAACAGAAAGGAGACAAACAGAGAATTCTAGCAAGATACCAGCACCCTAGCATGGGAATGGGTATTAAAATTTATCTAGTGAAACCAACTGTGTTACTTAATTGCTTAAGTAGTGGAGGAGTTGAAACATTTCAAGGACAAAAACTCCAAGTCCAAAACATTTCCACATGTAGTACTATTATAACTAATATTCTCACCCTAAGTTCCTAATAATTCCAATATCTTCACTTCACCTCTCCACTGGCTGCTTATACACCCTAGACACCATACTGCACTAGCATTTCTTTCCAAATCAATGGCAAACACCTCTTACTACCTCCTCCCATCCTCCTTGTAACTGTCCTTTTTGACCCAGCTTTGAGTCTGTCAATCAACTCTACTATCTTTTCACTGTCTCTCACTTACTTCTCATCTCCCCTCCCCTCCTCCTCTGTACTCCATTTTTAATAGATAAGTCTCATCCTGGCATTTCATTCACCTCACCAGCTTAGAAAACCCTAACAGGTCAATGCCATCTATCTGCCTGCTCCGTATGTGCCCCTGAGCACCTGCTCATATTAGAGAAAACACCTGCTTGGGTCTCACCTCAGGTTCTTGATTCTGAACCTCAAAGGGGCTTTCACCACTGCCAACTCAACCTTATCCCATTTCACTTCTCTTCCACTAGACTCCTGTCTTCCTTAAGGCATCTTTGTTGGTAAAATTGTTATGTCTTCCCACGCTCTACACCTCTCCATCACATGTGCTATGTGTCTCTGCAGAGGGATTGTCCATGCCCTCAAGTCAGGCTTCCTGTTCGTAGGCACATCTCATCCCCGCTCACCTACTCAAAGGCGGGTCTCCTGCCAACACAGTCCTTGCTCCTGTGTTACATAAGTTTAGACCCCTGCTTTAGGCCATTCTCATCAGCAAGAGAAGTGTTGTGATACCTTCAACTTTCAAAAAGTGATCTTGATCCTTGCTCAGGAGCCATCCCATTTCTCTGGATTTTTATAATAAAAATCTTTAAGAAAACATTTTTCTCTTTCTATTCTCTCTTGAAGTTACTCAATCAGTTTTAGCCCCAACTTCAAACAAAATTAGAGAATGAATGATTTCTACATCACTAAATCTAATTAATGGTTAACTCTAGACCTGAAATTCCTGTTTTATTTGAACAATCGGTAGCATTTTATATGATTATTATTTCCATCTTTCCAGAATCCCTCACTCACCTGGCTTAAATCAACCCAGATAATATTTAAATACATAGTAATAGTAATAATTTTTCAAAGTTAGGATTTCAATTAAATGGCTGGTTTATTTCCTCTAATACAGTGTCCAGTTTTCCTTTTTGTACCCAAGGTCTCAAGTTCATATTCTATCACATTTGAGCATCTGTAATTGGTGAGAACTTGGCATCAGGAATAAAAATCATTCTGTGCAATATAATCTTGGAACATAACCTAAATCTGTTTATTTAAAATACAAAGTCATGAGGTCAGGGACCAGATCATTGCATTTCAAATATCTTCATCTGTTTCAGTGTATGGAAAATATGTTTCTCCTGTAAAGCTTACTTAAATGATACTATACTTATAAAATAACAGATAACATGTTTATAACTGATAGCATAGAAACCATCATATATGCATATATTTGTATATGTGTATATAAATCTTCCAAAAAAACTCATTAACAGCATAAGCTGAAGTTTGTTTTAACTTCATGCAAACCATAGAAAAGAGAGAAGAAGAAAATGAATGCTAATTCAAACACTAGTTCTATTTTACTTCAGGAGGAAATAAAAGATATTTAAATTTTGTATACATGGGGGACATTTGCTAATAAATAGGTTCTAGTATTTTTACTTTGGATACACTGAATATTACATAATCCATTAAGAACATAAATTTTATGTGTACTCTTCCACTTGTTGAGATAAAAACTAAAATGTATATGGTGCTTTCCTTTGATAATAATTTTGCATCTTTCCATAGTGTTAAGAGGGCATGGTCACTAAGTAGTCCTCAACATCACACATTGAAAAGAAATCAAGGAGAGTCAACATGCTCCTGACAACATTCCCAAGCACTTCAAGTATTTCTATTGCGTACAGTTATCTTTGCTGAAAACCTGTAATGAAATTTCCTCTGAGAAATCAAAAGATACCTTCTCTTTAATGTTTTTTTAAATAAGAAAGAAAGCCATGAGTATTGAAGAGGAGGCAAAACAATTCAAATGTAAAATCTGCTCCTTATTTTTTCTCTACAAGCATTTTATTTGTACTTGTTTTTAGTAAATCTCTTCCACAGACCCAAATATTTATTTGCCTTTCATTTGTTATCTACCATGAACCAGGTATTAGGCTTGATGCAGATGACAAATATGAACTCACACACAGGTGCCCACACACACTGAAACCTACTGTCCCTTCCTCAAGTGATCCATATTTTCATACTTTATTAGAAACATAGCATAGAACACTGTAAACACCTCCCTGGCAGTCAGGGACACAGATCCACAATGCCAGATATGTCTCCGTAACAGTTACTGTTCCTTATTTTCATCATTGATTTCTGTTCTCTATTGCCAAAGAAAAGAGTGGAACACTTGATAGAATTGTGATTGATTGGCTATACGGAATATTGAAATTGATCTTTGGGTTGTTGTCTCCCTTCCTCCTCTTTGTACTTTATTAATTCAATGCCCATTTCAAAACTCTCTGTTTGACTTCTACCAGATTCACATTCCTGAAATACCAGCATAGCACTGTGAACATACTCTGGAGCCAGAAAGACAGTGCCTGGAACCCTGGCTCCAGCACTCACTGTATCTGTGGCTGTAAGTAAATGATTTGACATTTCTGAACACCAGATTTCTTCATGTGTAAATGAAGGTAACTTGTAAAATGAATTTCAGTTTATTGCAGAGCTATCAGAATTGAAGACATGTATGTCAATCATCTTGCACCCAGGAAACACCATCTGTGTTGGCAGGATGTGCTGCTGATGGTGAGAATGAGGTAAGAATGATATACTCCAGCTCAGAAACTTGCCATCGCCCTCACTGCAGGATATATAAAACTTGAGACATTGTGTGGATTTTAAGATCTCCACCAACATTTTCTGCTCCAACTATGTGGAGCACAATGTCAACTATTCTCAAAGTGCATTTTTCATGTTCTGATCTCTCAGATTACTTCCCACTATTCCTCCATGCTTTATGCTAATTAGTGCCTTTAAGTTGACAACTTCCACAAAGTAAGAATATTTCTCTTGTTTTGAGCAACTAAGTTTCACTAATTTTTCAATATTCATCAGAAAGTTGAACCTCTTTCAAAGTCTCATGAGTTCTTATAATACTAACATCTCTGCTAAAAATAAAAATTTTTAAGATTTTGATGGATCTCAATTAACCTTGTCATATCAGCATAAAAATAAGGCACTTTTTCAAATAAAGGTGACCTGAGAATATTTTTCATATATTTAAGAATCATATTCATTATCTTTCTGCCTCTAAGAATTAGCTAAAATACGTAAATTAGAGGTTATACCCACTGCAAGAGGCAAGAAGCTCTGTACCTGGGATGAAGCAACTGTTGAAGCCAATGAACATGCAGAATTCAAAAGAGAAACAAAAAATAACATTATTTCACAAGAAAACTATTTTTAAAGTTTCTGAAAAATAAAGCAATTCACATAAACTATTTCTCCAGATATTTTAAGTCCAGATTGCAAAATGACACAAAACCTGTAAATATTGTCTGACTAACTTATTAAATTCCTTTCCAATTTACTATTTCTCAAAAATATGGAAAAAATAGAATTCAAGAACATTTAATGTGTACATAAGGACATTTATGGATAACAAAAAGATTATAAAAACAGAAAAATGGGTATTAATGTAAATAAGATTATTAAGAAATATCATTATATAGTGCCTTATATTACTTAAACATTTCTAATTGTATCTTTTATTTTAAGAATATCTTCCTCATATTTATGTCCAACTGATTTACCCACTGGGCATTTATTTGATAATTTATCTTTGTAGAAAACATAAGCAAATTCTTCCCAATTGATCATAGATATTTTTTTCCTTTAGCCCTGCAATTTATTTCTGTATAATTGAACATCAATTCCTTTTCTTTGTTCTTAAATACAAGATTTTATGATTTTATTCCATGTTCCTATTTCTTCTACATTATACAGGTAACATATAAAACAAAGTCAGTATTAGTGCTATATATAAAGTATACTTTTCTGTTAAGGATAAAAAGAATTCAGCATGAAGTCTCATGAAATGAAAAGTGCATAGACTTTGCATTACAATTTCACTGTTTTTACTACAAGAATACAGATTACTTCAAACACATTCATTTATATGCAAATGGAACTAGAAAGTAAGGGTCCAATATCAATCTATTCTACGACTGTCTAAAATTGGAGTTGAAATTCTTACCTGAGTTTTGTTTAGAGTGCAGTTTTTTTTTTTTGTTTTTGTTTTAAGACAGAAAATGCATGAAGCTGTCAGAACAGATAATACCTAGAGTGGAAAAAAGGAAGGGAAGCGAAGAAATCAACTGCATTTTAAAAAGATCCCCCAAATCCTGCTTCCATACCTACAGTAAGTAGTTTTCCTCTGTATCTTATAAGCAACTGTCTTTTCCTTTGCTCTGAGAACACAGGCTTTGCCTAGCAGGAAAGTATGAAAATTAAATAGAAAACCAGAAGGTTATGAAATTCTCTTACCCTCTGGGCTTGCGGGACTGCGCTAGCGTCTCAGTTGCAGACACATGTGTAAACAAGAGAATTTCCTGCATCCTTTTCTCATCTGAGCAGCTCTGGGGGCCTGGCCAACGGGATTGTTCCAGTATTAAGGACACCCCACGCTAACTCCCAAAGGATCCCCATTGGTTGAGAAGTTCTCTCAAAACCGATACCACAACACCCTCTTTGGATCACAAGTAAGATAACAAAAATAAAATAATTTCAATGTTCTCAAAGTATTAAGTATTGTTATTCAAAGCTTTCCAGACAGCCCATTTGAAACTATGTTCTGTGAGCAGAAAAGGAAGAAAATACCTACCTCCTCATTCACATGTATATTTAGTATTTAATAATAATAACTTCTAAAAATGGAAAAGCCTAAAGCTAACAAAAACTATTAAAGCCCCTATCTGGAAAATAGCTAAAGGAAAATTCTACTGCAGGTCATAGAACAATGGAAAATATCACTTGTTCAATTTGGGTTGCATTAAATTGCCAAAAAAGAAAAGAAATCATATTTAATAAAGTATTTGAGAATACAACTCAGAATACAAAATCTGTCAACCCTTGGATCTTAGTCATGTTGGCAGGGAATGTGACCTGCAGTCCTCTTCCCAGGGGAAGGAGTGGCTTTCCAGTGACATAACTCAGCTGTCAGGAAGTGTTGTGATGAGGGGTGCTGGCAGACCACGGAGAAGAGAGCTTTCCTGGCTGACAGAGGACACAATTCTCGAAGGTAAAGAGCAAGGGCAGAGGAGACAATCAGTATGCTCCTCATGAGTGACACCAGGACAGCTTTGGAAATTAGGAAGTAAATGTCAAGTAACTGAGTTTATTCTTCCACCTTTTAATTTGGAGGATTATTCTTAGCTGAATATCAGGGTTTTTAAAAATATTTTTTTAGTTATAGTTGGACACAATACCTTTATTTTATCTTATTTATGTTTATATGGTGCTGAGGATCGAACCCAGAGCCCCACCCGTGCGAGGCGAACACTCTACCGCTGAGCCACAACCCCAGCCCAGTTGAATATCAGTTTTTATCATTTATTTCTACTTCACAACATCCTTTCCTTCTCATTCCCCGACGCAGTGGAAATGTGACCATTTTCCCCATAGAATCAACAAACCCTTTTGAGCTATCTGGCTCCATCACGCTTCCCTTCGTCTTTGAATTCTCCCCCTCCCTGGACTTCCCCATGGGATTTTAAACATCATAAAGTCCTCAGGGGATTTCACTTCTGCCAATAAATTTCACTTTCCAGCTAGTCATTTTCATTTGCAAGAACTTTTTGTCTCTCCTTCATAGTCAAGTGATTGGAAGAGCTCTCCCCAGCCAATAACCCCATTTAATCTGGATCCACTTCCATTAATGCATCAGAGTAAACACACACACACACACACACACACACACACACACACACACACACATGCCTTTATGTGAAAAAAAGATAACGTTTACAAACTCTGTTCTATCCTCACTTTAACGGATCTATGCAGTCCTTCGATGCCCTTCGCAACCCTGTCCGCGTGAAGCTTACCTTGGCACAACACTCTCCTGACCTTCATCTCTAGCAGCCTCTTCCCACCTCCTTTGTGGTGTCCATTCTCCTCCCACCCTTTGTTAGACATCAGGTAGGTTCTCAGGTAAACATATACGAATTCTCTCTCTGGTTAGTGTCAAACATGCTCATGGTTTCAATTACCATCTTTCAGATGACTTCTCAATATCTGTCTTTGGGCCCAATCATCTTCTGAGTCTCCAATACTCATTCACTAGCACATTGTGCCCATGCACTAGAAAATATCACAGATACGGAACCAACATGTTAAATCTGAAGTCATCATCATGCCGTGGGCCTACTATGTTATACCAATAAATACCAACAGAGCTTATAGATGACTAAACAAAAATCCTGGAAGTCACCATGACTCCTGTTCTACACCCCTCCAATACCAGTTCCTTGTGATCCTCATCAATAACTTCGCCATTCTTCTCTCTTCTCACTGCCACCACCCTGGTTCAAGCACATAATCGTTTCTGGATCACTGCAATGTCCTCTTAAATCTCTTCTCTGCTCCCAAACTTGCTCTTCTTGTTGTTCAGTGAGAGATACAGTGGCCTTCATCCAGTTCACATACTACTTGAAACGCAGAAGATTTCTAATCCTCTGGTCAACTCTCTGCTTCTCAAGCTTCTCTTATTTTCCAGAATGAAGCTTTCGTGTATTTTTTTTTTTTTTTTAATCTCTTGCTTATATCATGCACTGATCCCTTCTTTTTGTCTTCTCTCCTCGGTGTTGGAATACCTCCAAAGAACCATCGGTGGTTCTGTTCTTATTCCACATCTTTTGTCAGGGTTATCACATCTATTTTTGAGGCTTTCTTTTATCATATATATCATTGTAGATTGCATTGTGAACTCCAAAAAGATGTGCTAAAATCTTACCCAATGCCTATCGATATGACCTACTTAGAAGTAGTATCTTTACAAGCCATGCAGGATGGGGCCAGAGCTAATCCAATGTCTGGTTCCTTGTAAAAAGAGGGGCATTTGTACCCACATAGTGGGGGAATGCCATGGCAACACAGAAGCAAAGATTGGGATGATGCATCTACAAGCTAAGGACTGCCCCAAACCACCATCAGCTAGGAAAAGAGAAGAATGGTCTCTCCTCAGGCCCTCAGAGAGAGCACAGGTCTGGGTGCCTCTCCATTTTGGACTCCTAGCCTCCAGAACTGTGAGACAAGAACTGCCCCTTGTTTTAAATTGCAAGTTTGTATAATTGGTTACAGCAGCCCTAGAAAACTAATATACATAAAATTCCAAATATACAAGATATCCCTATAATAGTGCCTCAGCCTTCAGATCTGTACTTCCAACAGTCTAATGAAATATTCACTAGGAACCAGTTAAATCTCAGTTACACCAAATCTCTTGTATTTCTTCCAAAAACTTCCACTCTATTTCCATCTTAAGATCATTTTGTTATCCCTGAGTCCTTATACTACTTTGCCCCTCAAATTTAGTAACTCAGCTTTGTACTAAAACTTGAACCATCAGTTTATGTCTCTGTCTCTGCTTCGTCTTCTTCTGTCTTTGCAGTACCTGCACCAGTCAGGATTTTGTCTCACTATAATTTTTTACAGGAGGTTCCTAAATTACCATCTAGTGAACTCTGACTGTGAATGGGGGCACTGTCTCACTTGCAGTTTTCTCAATTGAAGGATCATGTTTTCTCACACAGCCCCACCTCCCTTGGGGCCAGATAGTGGAGTGGGTGTCCTGCTTCACAGTTACTGCTAGGTCTGGCTCTCAGGTTCTTTGTTCACTGGTAGCATGGTTCTTACCACTATCAAAGAGAGGTAATCCAGGGTCTCCATCCTAGCTCAAAGGGTACATTGAAACCATGATCCATAATCTACATGCATGCGCACGCGCACGCACACACACACACACACACCCCACTTGCATTACCTGAACATTCCATCTCACGTAACATTCGTCAGGAATATAAGAAAAAATGGGGAAAAAAAGCATGGGGAAATGAAGTCTTGAACTTTTCATAATTTGTTTTCAATGTCTTAAGGCACGTAGCACACATCAGTGAGGATTGATTTTTATTCTTCTTGAACAGATTCTAATTTTATTCCATACACTAGGCCTTCCCTGTGGATTCTGTTATTTGCCTACCCAATATCATTTCTCCCCTTCTTTTCCAACAATAAGAATTTTATTCTTGTTTTAGTCAACAATGTGATTAATTAAAGAAATTGCAATCTAGCCTCCTGCGCAAATGCACTTGGCTGGGCAGTAAGTTTTGCCAATGAAACATAAGTGGAGATCTAATGAGCATTTTCAAAAAAACAAAACAAAACTACTCAAGATGCCAACCCAGTTCACGTCTTCTTTTTCCTTTTCTTCTTCCTGTCTTGAGAGGTCAGCAGGCTGACGGTGGAGAAGCCACTGCTGAATGATGGTGCTGTCCTGGGCCCCTGATTCCTGTGGAAGACACAGAGTGAGAAGAGCAGAAGGAGCTGGGCTGGCACAGCTCTCAGTGTTGCGGGGAAAGGTGGTCACCTGGCTAAGACACTGTCGGGTTTCTCCTGGGGCCTTCTTACTGAGTCAGGAGCTACTTCAAGCTGAGGGAAAGTGGTAATGGTCTCTGCTGGAGAAGCAATGGGAAATAACTATTCATCAAAAATGATTTTATTCCTGGTCATTATCCCCTAACTGGGAGGTCCAGAAGAAAGCATAAAATTGAAAACTCATACTGCAACCTCCACCCAGATACACATCCATCTCTTACCCTGCTGTGAGGCATTTCCTCGTTCCCATGACTCAGGGTTAATACCAAAGCTCTGCACTTAGTTACATGCTTTGCCTCAGAGACCATAAATTTCCTAAGGAGGTAATATTGTATTTGTCTTTGGGTCTTTTGAAAATAGACAAGTTAGTCAATGGACAAATGGCTGAGAGTACAAATGGTAAATGAGTTGATGAATGAATGCTCTATGAGTGCATTGAAGAAAATAAAAATAAGGAGAATATCTGAGAATTGGAGAAGTTGTAGAGAAAATAAATTAGAAAAAAACATGCCCTTATAACAGTGAAGAGGTCCATGTTGATGTTTAAATTTTTCCTACCATTTCTTCCGGCTTTTACAAATTAAAAGAATTAATAGGGCCAACATCATGCATATGTGCTTCTCCCAGACAACTTTTAAAAAATAGAAATACTAACCAAGTAAGACACATAGAATTTTCTGTGGACCTTAGTAACTATTTAAACCAAGCCATACTTTTAAATTTTAAGTGCCACAATTTTAATGGTTTTAACAGTATTTGAAACGTTACAGTGTCAGGAAACGTGACAGTGTCAGTAACTGAAAATTTCTTGTAAGGAAGTCAATTGTGATTTTGACTGAGAATCAGTAGGTGGTTTAGAATTGTGATTATAAACACACATTTACAAAATTCACAAAATTCCTAAGCCACAGCTCTGATGTTACAAAGTTGCCTTTGTTAATCAAGCGGGTGGACTGGGAGGTCATGGTCATCTATTAAGCTAACTAACCTGTCCCCACCCTCCTACATCAGCCTCATAAACAAACCCAAAAGACAGTATGTGAGTCTGCTGTGACAAATAGAAAATAACATTTTTAACTCTCTTACTATTTTAAAAATGGAGATTATTGTCTCTCCGTTGCTTTACATTCAATATATATTCTCAATAAGAATGCGAGGCTTTAGCATTAAGTCACTTATAGTTCTATTTTGTCAAAGGAAATGTTAAGAAAAAAAATGAGTCATGAATCTGATTTATAAAATCTAATACATTGAAAAGAGATGACGCCAGACAGACCTGAGCTGGCGTCTAGTGGAGTGTGCTCCCAGGAACATCTCTGAGCCTCATGCCTTCATTTATGAGGTGGGTGTTAGACAGATTGTAAAGGTTAAGAGATGACAGACATAAAGTGCTGCAAAAGGTACTTAACATATGAATGAATGAAAGCTACCATCAGTAGTAATTATTATTATGCCGTCCTAAACTACATTATCTATAAGGTAGTCTAAAGCAAAATTTTACATACTACATATAAATGCTAAATAAATGTAGGCATGGTTTAGTTTGATGGCTTAACATATTGCTGCCAATAAGTGATAGTTTCATGGTTGTGGTCTTGTTCTGGCACCCAACACTTAGGATCTGACCAAGACAATTAGGGACATTACTTATAATAAAATCCATGCATTTGTGATTGTGAGACTCTGAACATTTCAGGAATGTTCCTTGGAAGATCTAATCACAAAAAAGTGACCCCAAAACAAACATTTTCCTTTAAAATAATCAGATATACTTCATATATATATATATATATATATATATATATATATATATATGTCATTAAAATTTTAGCCAAAATAATTTAATAATGGTAATATATTTGGTAGTATAGTATTAACCAGGACTACAACTATTTCTTCAATTAGAAATTATCTTTTGTTTTTATTTGAAACCAGAGAAGATTTAACTTTCTGGTTGAATGCTAAAAATTGTCAACACACAACTACAATAAAGCCAGCTTTGGTGTTAACAATTTCTCTTCTGTTGATGTCCCAGAGCCCTAAAAAATACCTCAATTACTATTCTATTTGTAATATCTCTCACATCTTAAAATTAAAGTTATTGTATATTATCACTTAAATTAAGATAATTTATAGGATTTAGTGATACTTGATATTATTATAAAAACTTTCAAAATGTATAAAGTGGGAAAACCAATTCATTTTTCTTCTATTTAAACTCCAAATCATTACATAAGCAATACTCAGATAAGTTGTTGGCAATTTGAAAAATAACAAAATAATAATCATACATTAATATTTTGGCAGTATAAGGCCAGAATTAATCTTTATTAAACAAAAACATATTTCAGAATTTTTTTATAAAGTAATGAAGCATTTTCTCTAAGAGTCAATAAAAAAAGCATATATTACACAGAAGTCATTTATGTCTGAAGTGAAAGTTCTCCCACTAAGGCGTAGAGGAACCTTGGATACCTGCCTACTTGGAAACTCTCCTCACATCTAATTTCCTCCAACAATGGTCCTTGGAGGTCATCCACAGAACCCAGACTCCATGGGATCACTTAGGAAAACAACTAACACAATAAAAGCATTACTTTACAGATAAAGAATCTTGACTTCAGCAAGGAAAAATATATGTCCAGGTTTCTTTTGGTCTATGTACTCATTAGCCTTTTATCAATTATCTGGAAATTAAAATATACCTTTGTCTAAAGATAATATATATTACATAAGTCAGATATATTTATTGTAAAGAGAACATAAATAAGCACAAAGAAGATTGCCACCCATTGCCTCCATGGTCAGCGAAGTCTGGCAGGCATTACTATACTTTTAAGGGCATCATTAGTGAATGATACAGATGATACATAGATAATCATGCTTATCTGTGGATACTATGTCCAAGTTGCACTAATCTGAGTGTGTTATCCTGTGTGCTTAAAGACTTTACTGATGTCCTAGGCTTTTCCCTTCATGCTTGGTAAGGCATGTGTCCCAGCAGCCCTTTCACCTGGTGTGATAGCCATCACGTCATTGTCTGACACTCATCCAGGTCTTCTTAAAACATGTTACAACAGAGAACAGAAACGTTGACATAGAACTGTGAACAGAGTAGTCACTGTGAGTGTGTGCAAAATGATTCTGATCCAGGTAGCATCAGTTAAGTGGTGCAGTAGGGAAACCTGCAGCCAAGAAAAAATAAAAAACTTGTAAAACTTGTCAGAATCTCTGTGGGCACTCTCCAAAAAAGTTATACAAATGGTAATATGTATGTGAAAAGATGCATAGCATCATTAGATATTAGGAAGTGCAAAATGACAGATATTAGGAAGCAAAAATGGCACATTATTTTAGACTTAGTATGATGACTTTAATTAAAATGATATAAGAAAAAGTGTTGATTTAAAAAAAAGTGTTGATGAGGATGAGGGAGAAATGGAAGTTTCATATGCCACTGAGACTAATACAAAATGGACAGCTCCTTTAGAAAGTAATCTGGCAGTTCTTCAAAACAGTACACCGGACCTGTTGAAATTTAATTTAAAAAGGAGACATATCCCCATAAACGATGATGGAATGAAATTCAACAATAAAGGTCAATGAAGTGCTTATAATATGCTACAACATTGAAGAGACTCTAAAACGTGATGATTAGTGAAAGAAGCCAGTCAAAACACGACAACACGCTGTAGGAATCCATTTGCAGGAAGTTATATTTTTATGAAATGTCCAAAGTGGGCAAGGTGTATAAACACAGAAAGATGAGTGCCTCCACTGAAGTTGGGGGGAAACGGAGAGTAACTGCTCATGGGTGCAGTGTAAATGCCATGATTAAATTGTACTCTTTAAATAAAGTGGACTATATGCCATTGTGAGTTATAGCTCCATGAAACTAACTTATTTTTTTTTTTAAAGTCAGCCCATATGTGAGGCAGCGAGCTTGCCTAAGATTTATCAGAGCTCCTTAAAATCAAGAGCAAGGCCTGGGAAATAACTAATATAACTTATCTCTGTAAAACAGCTCTCCTTTACTGCCTTTTCCTTCCCTCACTGCATGACATTTCGCTACTCTATTGTAGTGGTCTCCACACATTTCTGACTACAGAGCCATCGGCAATTACATTGAGTATAAACCTGTAATATACGATGTATATACATACATACATACATACATACACACACCCATACAAATGTCTTCATTCATAAAAATATATTCATGAATTATTGTGCCAATATGTGCCATATATTATTGAACTATGAAAGAGCAAATTTGTTATTTTGTCTACAGTTTCTGATTACTTCAGCAATCCAGGCACACTGTCTGGGAAGAAATGCAATTCCCAGCATATCCTGCTGCTAGACACCCCATCATCACCCTCCCTCATAATCCTTCTGTGACAGGACTGTGTGTGTCTTGACGTCAGGTCCAGGGCCATCCCCCACCTGTATAAAGACACAAACGTGCAGAATTACTGCCACAGTAAGTTTTCTGTTATGGTCACAGAAAAGCGCCTGAGGATGGCTGTCCAGTTCTCCCTGTGGCATGTGTCATTAAATAGGAGCACATTAAATGTCTTCTCACTATCATTCAGAGTAACCTCTACCCAATTTGAGGACAAGCCAGGTGCTGAGGGCTCATCTTTCACATACACACACCATCTTCCTTAAAATTGTTTTCTGTTCTTGGAATTCTGGCACTGGGTTTTCTCAGTTTTTGTTTTTGTATTTCTTTAACTTTTCTCCTTTTCATCGTTGTAGTGAGAAATTTGGAAAGGATGAGTTAGTTGAAGGCTAGAGCAGGAAATCATTTTGATCAAAAGTCATCACGGTTTCTTCATAGCTCTGCTTCCCCACCTCTGGGAATCCCTCCAGAGCAGTTCCCAGCCCTCTTCGCCTCCTTCTCCCCAGTTCCCAGCACTTTAGCCTGAGAAGTACTTGGTTTTCAATGAACACATTTTGAATAAGTGTGTAAGTTAGTTACTCAATCAGTGATGCATCAGAGATTTGGTATTTTTCAGCATAAACATAAACACATGTCAATTAGATGTGCAACTTGGGGAGAATGTTCACAAATCAATGTGCCTTGGTCTGTGCTTGTTACTTATTAAAAAAAAAAGTCCTGATAGACAATCAGCATTGTCTGGTGAGATGGCAAACTCAAAGTGGGTGCTTACTACATTAACTCTTGGCAGATACTCAATTAGAAGTATTGTTAGAGGTAAAATAAACCATTCCTGGCAATTAGATTCCTCCCAAAATGGTAAATATCCAATATGAATTCATAAATAGAATATAGATTGATGAAAAGGAAGTAGCAAATCTTAGAAAAAGCTAGATGATGTTATATTTGGAAAATTAATCAAGAAACTTCCTTTGCTGGCAAGTGAAGATTTTGGCCCTGTAACCAGAAACTTTCACCATTAATTGAAAGAAATATGCTTGGACAGTTAGACTACAAAGAGGGAAAAGGTCCACCACCTACACGATTTCCAAGTACATCAAACTGTCGTAGGAAGTTATTCTTATATTAGATAGAAGGGCCAGTCTTATGTTTGCTATTTCGTGCCTGAAAGTGCTACCTCACTTGTCAGATTTATGGATTAGTGGTTTAATTAACACCCTGGTGTAAGCACTATGGCTTCTGAACTAATTTCTAATCTAGTACCTCTACCCTGTCAGCAAGTAAGACCTTGATAATGAGAATCTATCTTTAAAAGATGGAAGGAAGTTTTCCATTGAATTCATTACAATATGCTTGTCAAACTTGTTTTTTTTTTTTCTTTTTTCCCTTGAGAATCAAACAAATGCAACAACTACTTTGGATATATTTAGGAAACTGTTCTTAGTGTCTTTCTGTTGTTTATTCATTTGCTACTAGGCAAAGAACTCTTTGACTTATTCTAATGTTATACATTTGAGGCATATGACATTGTGAGCTCTTTAATTTGAATATTTTATTATTGATAGCAACTTTAAAATCCTCTCTACCATAGAACAACTTTATTTTTTTCAGCAGCATAACAATCTAAAGACTTCCTTGGGGCCCTTCCAATGATAAACTTTTAACTAGCAGAGTAAAAAAGAAACAATATTTTGCAGAACTGTGGGAAAAAATGAGAAGTATTAGGCCAAGCAGGAAGTCACATTAGAAATCAAGGAGGAAAGCGGTTGTGAAGGCTGTTTTATTGTGAAAGAATGTCTCTACAATTGGGAACTTTGGTCCTCTGTTTGGGGATGGCTCAGGGCATAGGCGGGAAGGAGACCCTGACAGGTGTGGCTGTGGTTCCTTGACTCTCACTCACATAAACCCGAGTCCAAACAGCTGTGACTTCAGTAGAGAAGTCAACCACAGTCTCCAGCCTGTTGAACTGCCCCACACAAAAGTCAGAACGAACCTCTCAGTCTGACATCCAGTTAATAAGAAATACAGAAAAGAGAAGACAGAAAAAGTCACACTTACTAACATTAATAACTAATTTCCAAAGGAAAAGAGGAATCTGTGGATTAAAATAGACTTAAAATGCAGACTAGCCAAGTGCAAAGCATGGATCTTATGTAAAGCTCATTCTAAATAAACAATTAAAATGATCTCACATATAATAAAAAGAATTTAGCACTAACAAAATTGGACGTATTCTTTTAGCATTTTAAGCAGCAGCAATGCCAGTATGCCAAAGTTAAACTGGTGAAAGCAGAAAAGGAAATGTAACAAAATCATTAATTAGAAAAAAAACTGAAAAAACATGTTTAAATCAGCACAAATATCTGTCAATCTTAAAATAGATGAAATGCATAGTTAAATATAGACACAAAAATGTAATTTATCCAGTTGTAAAAAGGAATGAGGGGTATTCCCATACATGGCTATAAAGTGATATCTATAGTGGAGAGTGAAGAAGCCAAGGAAAACATAATAAAAAGTGTATCATCTTACAATGCATTTAAGAAAGGCAAAACATGCATATGTAGCTATGTATGTATCATGTACTTAATGTGTTTTTTGTATAATGTATTAAACTATAATATTTCAAACAACAACTAAGAGTGGTATGAATTATATCATCAATATGTATGGAAAAGTTAAGAATAAACTATATATTTCAAAATGGCAACTATCAGGATTATTGGGTAGAAAGCACAGGATAAAAAAGTTAAATCAAATATACCTTGTTTGTAGGATCAATTTTGAGCCCATGTAAAATTAAATTAAAAAGGAATCAATCTCTACAATTCTAGACAAAATAAAATAAATGAACTCACATGTACATTCAATAAGTTGTCATGACCACAAAATGACCAATGATTCAAGTTATTTATATCATGGAAATTTGACAAAAATAAGTGCAAAAATCAAACTTTCCAGCAGTCATATTGTTGATGGCAGCATGGATATTGTTATTCTGAGACTATTGTGTCCATATATAAAACAATATATGGACAGTATATAAAACAAATGAAAAATTCGTGATATGCGATATACTAATATGATTCTGGTGTCACTCAGCATAAGGGTCTGCCACATGGATAAAAGAGGTACTGAAAAGACTAAAGAGGTTAGGAGAAAGCTTAGTCCTGATTTAAATAGAATATGAGTGAGAATCCGTTATTTTGTATAGACACATAAAATTACACGTACAACTACACAAACATATTATACATACACATACACATCCTAGCTTTATTAAATAAAAAAGCCAAGGAACAATGTTAAGCCCAGTAACAAATACTATTCCTCACTCCCAAAATATGATCCTCCAATACTATTTCCCACTCAAAATAAGTCTTATTAATAGAACAGAGTAATTTAAACATTAGAAAAAAATAATAATTTCAATGGTATCTATAAGAGAATGCTAGTGATCTGCCCACCAATTTCTAGTGTTGTTTTTATATTCTCTTATCAGATTTAATGATATCATGATCACTTTTATTTGTTGCTTTAACAAATAATGGATAACCTTCAAAGAAAAAGTGTAAATATTTTTAAATGTAATGTTTACTCTCTTAAGCAAGAGAAAAATTTCAATTTGTGGCAAAATTTGTGACTTAGTTATAGCTATAGAAGGAATTACGGTGTTATCCTTGTTTTTATTTTTCAAAAAAAGAGATGAATGTTCAAAGAAGGGACTATCTAGTCAAAATTAAGTGTAGTACCAAATATGAGAGAGAGAGAGAGAGAGAGAGAGAGAGAGAGAGAGAGAATTTCTTGCATCCTGTCAGATCACAATGGAGTGAAATTAGAAATAAATGACAAAAGATAAAACAGAAACCACTCTAATACCTGGTTTCTAACTAATGCACTTTGGTGAATGGATAGCAAAAGAAATCAGGAAAATAATTTTAAAGTCTTCTAAACAAATGAGAATAGTGATATGAATCAAAATCTCTGGCAGAGTATAAAGACAGTTCTAAGGAAATTTTATAGCACTGAGTTCATACATTTAAAAAAATACAGGGGCTGGGAGTTGTGGCTCAGTGGTAGAGAACTCACCTAACCTGTAAGGCACTGGGTTCAATTCTCAGCACTACATAAAAAATAAAAAAATAAACAAAATAAAGGTATTGTGTCCATCTACAACTAAAAATTTAATATATATATATATATATATATATATATATATATATATATATATATATATGCCATATAAAATCTAACATTATGCCTCAAGTCCCTAGAAAAGAACAAATCAAAATCAAGGTTGGTAGAAGACAGAAAATATTAAAATTGATGAAACAGAATAAAAAAATACAAAAGATCAATAAAAAGTTTATTTTTTGAAAGGGTAAGCAAAATTGCTAAACTCCTCAATAACTTCACAAATACTTGGGAATTAATCTAAGGAAAGATACCAAGGATCTCTATAATGAAAACTATAGAACACTAACGGCAGAAATTGAAGCTCTTAGAAGTTGGAAAGAAATCCCATGTTCTTGGATAGGCAGGATTAAAATTGCTAAAATGATCATACTACCAAAAACATTATAGAGATTCAATGAAATTCCCATCAAAATATCAATGCCATTCTTCACAGAACTAGAAAGAGCAACTATAAAATGTATTTGGAAATACGAGAGACTGAGAATAGCCAAAGCAACCCTGCACAAAAAGAGTGATGCTGGAGGCATCGTAATACCAAACCTTAAAGTGTATCACAGGTTGACACTAACAAAAAGAGCATGGCATTGGCACCAAAATAGACATGAAAAAAAACGGAAGAAAATAGAAGACACAAAGATAAACTCACATAAATACAATTATCTTATACTAGACAAAGGTGCCAAAAACTTTGATTAAATCAATCTAACCTAACTTTCCTACGTACGAATGTGAGTATACCACAGTGACTCTCACCACATACAACCACAAGACAGTAACGAAGGAAAAAAAAAAAGTCTACAAGCAAATAGCAGAAAGATCAGGAGAGCAGAGGGATGGGAGGAAAAGGAAAAATACTGTGGATGAAATTTGAGCAAATTATATTCCATCCTTTTAAAAAATTATGTCAAAATGAATTCTAAAGTTATGTATAACTAGAAAGAAACTATGAAAACATCTAAGAAAAATACCCCTAGTTGTTTGTTGAATTAATATAATAAACAGATTTTTGTCCCAATGGGAGACTGAAAAAGCAGCTCAAAGATTATTTGAAAGACCTATAAGAGTTCATAACTTGATAATTTATGGAATAAAAATACAGTAACTATTCTGGTGGAAATACGAGCAAAATTTATGGAGGGAATATGAACTGTCACAATGGAATTTACAACAAAGAATTCCCAAAGGGAAGACCTTAGTCTCATCCATTTTCCATGCATAACAGAGTTCTAAGCTCTCAGTAAAATTATAAATTGAGCAAAAGCTAACATCATTGAACAATACTTGTTGCCTATCAAAACATTCTCCTGATAATTTTAACCTAAGTAAAATATTTTTGTGTTTTGCACATTTCAATATAATTGGACAACCTCCAAACTTCTTTAAGGCAAGACATTTCTTTACAGCATCACTCCCCTGTGTGTATCTTAATAACTTTTCTACACAAACATTACATTCTTTATTACTTAATATTCTTTAGTATTTTTGTGCTGTGAATCAACATGTGTGACTGCAAAGTAACTTTCCAGGATGGCTCTGACAACAGTATCAATGATGTATTTCACAATTGTTAGAATATTTCAATGAATAATCTACAATAAATTAATGTTTCTATGTCAACTAGAAATTTATGTTATGCAGATGTATAAGTTTATTAAGAGATATAAAACATTTTAATACTTAAGGAATAGAAGTATCAGAATAAAGAATTATAAATGTGGCTGTGTCACTGTAGTATGCTGATACTAAGTCCTTTAGGTATAAACCAAGGAGTGGGATAACTGGATCAAATGGTGGTTCCATTCCAAGTTTTCTGAGGCACCTCCATACTACATTCCATAATGATTGCATCAATTTGCAGTTCCACCAGTAGTGTATGAGTATTCTTTTTCGCCATATTCTCACCTACATTTATCGATGCTTATATTCTTGATAATTGCCATTATGATTAGAGTGAGATGAGATCTTAGAGTAGTTTTGATCTGCATTTCTCTAATTGTTACATATTTTGAATAGTTTTTCATATATTTATTAATTGCATGTATTTCTTCTGTGAAGTGTCTGTTCGGTTCTTTAGCCTATTTAATGATTGGGTTATTTGTTTTTTGGATGTTAAGCTTTTTGAGTTCTTTATATACCCTAGAGATTAATGCTTTATCAGAGGTGCATGCAGTAAAGATTTTCTCCCATTCTGTAGGCTCTCTCTACATGTTTTTGATTGTTTCCTTTGCTGAGAAGGTTTTTCGTTTGAATTCATCCCATTTATTGATTCTTGATTTTATTTCTCGCACTTTAGAAGTCTTGTTAAGGAAGTCAGCTCCTAAACCGACATGGTGGAGAGTTGGACCTCCTTTTTCTTCTATTAGGCACAGAGTCTGTGTTCTGGTGCCTATGCCTGTGATCCATTTTGAGTTGAGTTTTGTGCAGGGTGAAATGAGAGATAGGAATTATACTTCATTTTTTTAATACATGGATTTCTAGTTTTCCTAGCACCATTTGTTGAAGAGGCTATTTTTTCTCCAATGAATGTTTTTGGTGCCTTTGTCTAGTATGAAATAACTATTTATGTGGGTTTCTCTCCATGTCTTCTATTCTATACCATTGGTCTACATGTCTGTTTTGGTGTCAATACCATGCCCTTTTTGTTACTCTGGCTCTGTAGTATAGTTTAAATTGTGGTATTGTAATGCTTTAGGCTTCTCTTTTCTTGCTAAGGATTACTTTGGCTATTCTGGGCCTCTTGTTTTTCCAGATGAATTTCATGATTGCTTTTTCTATTTCTATGAAGAATGTCATTGGAATTTTAATAGGAATTGCATTAAATCTGTATAACACTTTTGGTTATTAATTTTGACAATATTAAGTCTGCCTATCCAAGAGCATAGGAGATCTTTCTATCTTCTAAGGTTCTCTTCAATTTCTTTCTTTAATGTTCTATAGTTTTAATTGATAGATTGATTCCCCAAGTTTTTTTCCTTCCTTCCTTCCTTCCTTCCTTCCTTCCTTTCTTTCTTTCTTTCTTTCTTTCTTTCTTTCTTTCTTTCTTTCTTTCTTTCTTGAGGCTATTGTGAATGGGGCAGTTTTCCTAATTTCTCCTTAGTGAATTCATCACTGATATATAGAAATGCATTTGATTTATGGGTGTTAATTTTATATCCTGCTACTTTGCTAAATTCATTTATTAGTTCTAGAAGTTTTCTGATGGAATATTTTTGAACTTCTAAATAAAGAATCATGTAATTGGCAAATAGTGATAATTTGAGTCCTTCTTTTCCTATTTGTATCATTTAATTTCTTTTATCTGTCTAATTGCTCTGGCTAGAGTTTCCATGAGCACCATTTGACCCAGTTTTCCCACTCCTCAGTTTATACCTAAAGGACTTAAAAGCAGTATACTACAGTGATGAAGCCACATCAATGTTCACAGCAGCTCATTTCACAATAATCGAACTATGGAACCAACCTAGATGCCCTTCAACAGATGAATGGATAGAAAATAATATATATATATATCACAATAGAATATTATTCAGAATAATATAGAATATTATTCAGCCTTAAAGAAAAACGAAATTATGGCATTTTCAGGAAAATGGAAAACCAGAAAGTTTTCTCTGATATGAGTATACTAGTTCACAGTAAAGTAGGAGTTAGGGAAATATAAAAGTATGTTGCATCAGGCAGAAGGAAGTGAATGGAGGTGAGGAAGTATGGGGTAGAAAGGATAGTAGAATGAATTGGATATTATTATCCTATGTGCATATACGACTACATGACCAGTGTGATTTTACATCATGTACAACCAGAAGAATGAGAAGTTATACTCCATTTATGTATGATGTGTCAAAGTGCATTCTACTGTCATGTATAATTAGAACAAATGCAAAAAACAAAAGAATAGGGACCAAAAAAATTATAAAATGTGAAAAAAACCCTAAATGTTGTGCAAATATGAAAATTAGGCAAGAGATCTTAATGTTTTTCCACTCAAACATTTTAATGACAACCAACCACAAACATGCTTATATTTTAAATAATTATCCTTAACAATTAAATTTTTTTTACATATTTTGAAATCCTCATCCTTAATGATAGTCAATAAGTAATATTATGGTTTGCATATTTTGTACTTGGAAAATATCTTTAATTAAAGAAAAATATATTTAGTTTGAAAAAAAATAAAATTATTTTAAGCATAGCTTTAAAAACCTCATTTAAGATCCAATTTACAATTAAGATACATTTATATTAGGATGCTATATAGCAAGGGATTTTAGTCATTCAACTTTTCATAAAGTCTAGTAGTTACATTAAATAAAAATGTTTTGAAAAAAATAAAATATAGAAGATTAACTTTAAAACCTTCATTTTAAATTTTTCTTCTGTTGAAAACATATGAAGTACACTAACTTCTTGGATTCTGAAGGACCTATCAAATTAACCTTCCCTTTCCCTGGATCCCTTCCAGTGTCACCAGGATTTCATCAGCATCATTCCCACAACTTCTGGATTTCAGATTATTTACAGCTGCAGACATCCTCTAACCCTGGCAACAACAACCCGGTGTCAAATTTAGGGGAGAAACTCAGCCCAGTTCTTTTGTCATGGCCTTTTTTCTTCTTCTTAATTTTGAAGAGGTAGCTTCAAGAATGAAAATTTCTTTTATAACTTTGGAATAAGTTCTTATAGCACATGATGTATTTTTTAGTAAAGGCTGAAATTTACTCAATCCTTTATTTTGTGACTTTTCTTTTGTATTCCAAACGTTTTAACATTCCTTTGCCCTTTTCAGTAATCATTTTGCTCTTTAATTTGCTTTTGCAGACTTGTACCAGTTTGCCATCTAAGTTTCTATCTTTCTGATATTCTTTCTGAAGTTTCTGTTAAACGATAGAAGTTCCTGGAGATGAGTATCATCCAGCTCTACCTAAAACAATATTCAAGCTATTTTTTTAATTAGTCTGTTAAGAATGATCAAGAAAAATCAGGGTATACTCTACTGTTCACATATCTTCTTTCCTTGGGATAGAAAAAAATTGTTTTTAAGTCTCAATTTCCCAATGAATGAAAATATTTATATTTTTATTATTTCACTTATCAAGATATACATATGTCAATAAATCAGAAAAGACTTGTTAAATAGTTTGGCTCCAGTATATAAAATTAAGAACGAAAACTTCTGGTTTCTTAGCAGTACAGATTCTGCCAAAGACTGTAAAGTACAAAGCAAAATGGAGAATTGGCCAGAGGGTTTGTGGAGAGAGCCAAGACAGACAGTTTGGGTCAAAAAGTAAAATTTCACCCATTGTTCAAATACTAGGAGTTATTCACAGCTGTGGATAATTTGTACTCTACAAGTTCTAAGAACACAGTGCTTTGTCTTCATTGTTTGGTTCAGCGGCCCATGCTGACCAGATTTTCAGCAGTTTCCAGCTTTTCATTTCACCTCATGCTGGCAACAAGAAAAGGTTTCAATAAAATACATCCATTTTTAGTGGGCAAATCTTTGTTCTATTGAATGATACTAGATTGCATGTGAGACTCTGGAAGTTTTTGTTTTTGATCCACAAACCAGTGTGTTCAAACTTGGAGTCAAAAACTCTTGGATCTTTGGCAGAAGTCACAGGAGAATTTGATTCTGCTCCTCCTCGTTGCATTGGATTCTGCACTGAGTTATATTTATCCCTAACCTTGGAAATGGGCAGAACTGAAATAATAACATCTAAACAAAGGCTCAGTGAAACAATAATTGTGTGGGTTGGCATTTTAATTGTTGTGACCAAAAGACCTGACAAGAACAATTTAAAGGAGGAAAAGTTTATTTTGGCTCATGGTTTCAGAGCTTCAGTCGATGGTTGGCTGACTGCATCCTTCTGGGCCCTAGATGAGGTGCAATATCATGGCAGAGGCTGTGGTGGGGAAAAGCAGCTCAGAACAGCAACTAGGTTTTCAGGGATAAAATATAAACCCAAAGATACACCCCAGTGACCTAGTTCCTCCAGCCACACCCTACCTGCCTACATTTAGCACTCAATTAATCCATATCCATGGATTAATACACTGATTAGGTCATACCTCTAATAATCTAGTCATTTTACCTCTGAAAATTCTTGCATTGTCTCACACATGAGTTTTTGAGGGACACCTCATATCTAAACCATAACAATATTTCTACCACCATATAAAACAGAGAAACCTATTTATCTAAAGGTAAGCTGACCAGACATTAAGAATTTAGCTACTTAAAAATTCTTATTTCCAAAAGACATGCCTGTGTTTGTGTGTGTGCACTCTTGAATGCTTATGTTTTAAGCTACCAACTCATCCATGCAGAAATGACAACGTCTCTCTTAGGAGTAACTGAAATTTCCATGGGGATGACTAGTTTGTTATGTAGTTTCATCAACAGAATTATTTCTCCTTTCCTTACATGACAGTTTGGGGGCAGTTTCAACAGCTGTTTTAGATTGAATTTGTTTTTGAAAATAAATTAGAATTCCTAGGAGGGGCAGAAATGTCTATGGTCATACATAAAATCATACCTTTCTCTGGAACCTGCAATCTCAGTAAAGACAATGAGCCTGTTCTCTTCATGCAAGCTAGTACCATATTCTCAACATGAAATAAACACAGTTATGTTCCTTAAGAAGTCAGGAATAAGGAAAAAAGGCTTTTGGTAACAGTTAAGGTTTTGTGATTGGGGCAATGCAGGTTTAGTTACAGAAGTAATGAAGAACTCACTTCTAGAAGGTAAGCTCAGAGCAGAGCTGTGAGCATCCAGTTGTCATTGGCTCTCAGTACAATTGTTGGGTTAAACTCACAGGCGTGGACATGCTACATAGAAGGGCTACACAGCACTGCATCAATAGGACGTGTACATAGTGCTACAAAACTTGGCCTCTGAAGTACGAGGGACTTCTGTACTACCCCCATGGTTGTATTGACTTGGCTTCTGAATGTCCCTTAGAAGTAACACTCCCTGGCTCTTGTTAAGGACACCAGGTATGTCCTCACAAGCTATGTGCCATATTGTGAAACTCCAGGCAGAAGCTTTTAAATATACAGCTCACACTGGGCATGGCATTTCTTGCCTTCAGTGCAATTAGAAATACCTACCATATGTGGCACATATGGCCATCACTCTACCAAAACGTTTTCCTTATTGAATCAACACATGCAATTTGGATTTCTATTTTAAAGCATTCTTGAAATTTGCAACTTTACTAGGATGAATAGAAAAAGACATTGCCTAAAAGAGTTTTTTTTTTTAAATACATTTTGTATCTGCTATATTGTCTTTCATATTTTAATTTGTTTATATATGTTTTCTTTGTTTTTGTTATCTCAGGGGGTCATCTATTTTATTGTTTTAGGGGCTTTGCTATACTTATTTTAGAAACTACAAGATACTATTAATTTACTATTAAATAATTTATCAATATAACCTACTTAATTTTAGTGTTTGAAGTAATTTTCTCTTTAGTTATATTCATTTTTTTCCATGTTATCCTCTCTTATTTGCCTGAATTAATTCATTGATTTGAAAATATGATTATTGGAAACCTTCTTTGAGCCAAAGTATGATAATTTTCTTGGTATTTTATTTTTGAATGCTTAATACCAACTTTTTAACTTATCTCATAATTGATTTGCTCTCTAATTTCACAGTTACTTGGAACAGTATTTGAAGTGATTGAGGTAATGTGGGTTTGTATTACATAGAAGTTTGGGCTGGGGTTGTAGCTCAGTAGTAGAGTACTTGCCTTGCACACATGAGGCCCTGGGTTTGATCCTCAGCACCACATAAAAATAAATAAATAAAAATAAAGATAGTGTGTCCATCTACAACCAAAAAAAAAAAATACTTGAAAACAGAAGTTTGATAGTAATACTTAGTCTGCAGAGGCAGTTTGGAAAGCATCACCTAGGTGTTTAGGGCTCCCAGATATAATACAGGAGCCCTGAAAATGATAAGTGAATTATAAATGCTGATACCTGAAACCCAGTTCTAGCTGAGCATCCCAAGTTTAGATTGATCAAATTTGGCAACTCTATACACAATTTCTATTATTTGTAATTTGTAGAAAAGTTCTTACTGGTTTTTTGTTTTTGATACTGGGGATTGAACCCAGGGACACTTACCCACTGAGCACATACCCAGTCCTTTTTTGTATATTATTTAGAGACAGGGTCTCTTTCACTAGGTTTTTAGGACCTCCTTAAGTTGATGAGGCTGGCTTTGAACCTCAATCTTCCTGCCTTAGCCTTACTGAGCGACTGGGATCACAGCTGTGTGCCACCATGCCCTTCATTGCTTACTGGTCTTCTAAATCATAGGTTCTTATAATTTTTTTATTGATGTTTGTAGGGAAGTTCAAATCTCAAATATTGGATATATATATATCCATATATCTATAATGTATATTTATAAAACTATATATTTAACTATAATGTATATTTATATACATTAATAAAATTTTGTTATCAATTGTTTCCATTTTTTCTTTACTTAAATCTATTATGAATCAATTACATGAATATAAAATCTCCTGTTTCAATTACTTTTCTGACAATTTACATATTTCATATCATATTTGACAAAACCCCAAACTATAATTTTCATATTTGTGCTTTACATTGCAGTTTTTATAAGTATAAAATATCTCTATTTCTACAATAGTAATACTGCAGAGAAAGATAAACTTTTTCACTTTAAGAGAAATCAGCATTCCTTTCTTTTGATACATTGTTCATAGATTGTCTTCTCTCCAATCATGACTTTTTAGGGCTTGAACTGGTTCTGTCAGGCTGGCATAAAGCCTGGTCATGTCAGTCATACCTGGACCTCCTCTGTCTCCAAGTCCAGTGGTCCAAGAGACTGAGGTGTAACCATGCAACTAGATCTTCCTAGAAATAGCAGCCAAGCTGTAGTTACTACGATAAAGACTTGGAGTGATTTCCTGGGCAGCATCTCCCACTCCAGACATCTATTTCTCTACTGGAGAACAGTTTTGAGGCTTTCTAGGTTTTGCATAATTTTCTGAATTATTATGCAGCTTTCTTGCATTTCTCAATGAATGGAGATCAAGAATAAAGAAGCAATCTGAAATAGCTTACTTGATGTTCTCTCTTAGTGTATTGAAGATGCTATAACAAAATGCAATAGACTGGAAACTGAAAAGCAACAGAAATTTATTTCTCACACATATTGAGACTGGAAATTCAAAATTAAGATACCAGTGAAGTCAGTGTCTGCTGGGTTACCTCCTGGGTTACACATTTCCGTCTTGGTGGAAGCAGCTGGAAAGCTCTTTTGGGCCTCTTGTATGAGGGCATCCATCCTGTTCTTAAGGGCTCTTCCCTCATGACCTAAGAATGTACCAAAACTCCATCTCCTAAAACCCTCACATCAGGGGTTACAGTTACAACATATGGATTTATGGGGACACAAATAGTAAGTCCATAGTGGTCTCCCCAGCCCACCATTGCTTCTGACCCTGTCCTCTTGATGTCCAATCACCAGTCCTATCTATACATCCTTTGCTTAAGAGGGGTTTGCATAGCCATCTTACACAGCCTGTTCAATTCAATTCAGTCACATTGTTACTAAATTTAGCAGACTTTCTTTTGGTTCCTTAAAATGCAGAATATAGCAAGTTTTACTGGCTTCCAATGAATATGGAGAATTTCCTTTTTTAAATCTTTTGAATATTTAAATAGGACTTCACAAGGCAGAACGAGGGAATGATTTATGGCCTTTCCATTTGGCTAAAAGTTTTGCAGTTTTTATCATGGTCACCTTGGTTGTAAGCCTCTTCAAATCCTTTGTGAAATAAACAACTCAGACCCAACTAAATATCATCTCTCACAAGAACTGTAATAAAATTGACATTTAAAAAAATTCAAGGGAAGAAATTGATACACAGTAATATTAACAGGTCTATCTATAATCAACTTGAGCAAGAAGGAGATGATTGAGTATTAAGCCAGGCTTATACAAAACCCATTCTTAGTATTTGGGACACAAGACAATGTTGGAACAATTTTTATAATTTAAAAATAACAAAGAACTCTGTTATTTTTATAAAACTGGGATGTAGATAATCTTAACTGTGTGTATATATATGTGTGTGTGTGTTTCTGTGTGTGTATATATATATATATATATATATATATATATATATATATAAATACATATATCTCTTTTATCTTTATGTGTGTGCGTATGTGCACGCACACGTGCCTGGGTGTATGTATATTGCTACATAGTTAAGATTATCTATAATAAGATGGTTAATTGGTTCTTAGGTCTTAGTTTCTTGTCCTCTTCACTGCTAATCTCCAAGTTTCAAGATGAGTTCAACCAAAGAAAATGAAGATCCACTTTTTCCTTTGGCTGGACAAACATACCCAAAGAGTCCAAAAGAATGTCCAGTCAGATATTTTCAAGAAAAAATTTCTAACATGCAAAAAGAATAGATATCGCTATTATAAATCCCAGGTATTCACAAGCTATTTAAGAAATAAAAAGTAAAGAATAATACAGTGAAATTATCTGTGTTCCCCATTCTTATTCCCCCATCAGAGTGCTAGTGACAACCATTAACCTGGAGTTAGAATCCGTCTTTTGTATACATGTTGCTATACTTTTACCACCTAGGCAACTTATCAGGTAGGAGTTCAACACAGGAAACACAGAGTCTGTTCTTGCCAGGTTGAAAAGAGGATTTATTAGTATGTGGTAAACTGCTTTCAAAACAGGAAGCACTGAAGGACCGGCTTGAGCCAGCTACCAAGTTGCCTGTGCAGCCTCTGGGTTGTCTGCTATTGTGCCGCCAGCACATGCTGACTCAGGAACTGCCACCACTACAGTGAGTCAGAGAACTACAAATTACTCAATTGGAAAAACAACTATATGTAGCTGCCTCATTAGGAAATTTTGGCCACCACTGCAGATTGCAAGTCTGCCAGTTAGAAAAATGCACACCTAGCACTCAGCCTGTCTGCTCAGGCTCAAGCTTCTATGTTAAGGCAGAGTCTCATCAAGGTGCACACAAGTGGAAAATCCTGTCTCATCTGGATTCTAGCTTAGAAAGTAAGATAAGGGGTTAAAGTCCAAAATACATAAGGGAATTCTACAACAAACAGCAGACTAAAACAAGTAAGCCAACTCAAAAATGGGCAAAGTACTTAAGCAGACATTACTCCCAAATCATGAAAAAGTGTTTAGTTATGTGAAAAGGGGCACAAAGCCATTATCATCAGGAAAACACAAACCAAAACCACTGTGAAATGTCATCTCACATTTTTTCGGTTGATTATTATCAACTGCAAAAAGAGAAGTGTCAGTGAACACATGGAAAACTTGAGCCCCTGAACACCATTGGTGGAAACGTAAAATGGTTGCACTACTATGCAATCAAAGGAATTGGGACCAGCGTGAGGAAGGAAAACCCACACGCCTACATTCACTGCAGCAGTGCCCATCCATCACAGAAAAAACATGGTATGTCCAGTGCTGTTGTTTGGTCTGGAATGTCCCCCAAAGCCCAGGCGTTAAAGGCTTGGTCCTAGCTTATTGCACACTTGGAGGGTGGTGGAATCTTTAAAAGGTGGGGCTTAGTTGAAGGAAGTCAAGTCACTGGGAGAGTGAAGCAGATGTTGGGCCCCGGGCCCTGCTTGCCTCTTTGCTTTCTGGAGGCCAGGACATGAGCAGCTTCCTCTGCCATGTGCTTCTGCCATGAGGTACTGGCTCGCCACAGGCCCCAAAGTAACAGGGCCAACCAGTCATAGGCTGAAACCTCCGAACCTGTGAGCCCAGAGAACCTTTCCCCTTTAGAAGTTGATTGTCTCAGGTAGTTTTTCCACAGAGATTACTGGGGACTAACACATACGTACAATGGAGTTTTATTTGATCTTGATAAAGAAGTTTTTCCACATGTGACAACATGGGTGAACCTGGAGAACATTAGGCTGATGAGCCAGTCACAGAAAACCTGACACTTGGTGAATGCTACACATGTGCAGTATTTAAAATAGTCCAACTCACAGAAGCAGAGAGTAGAATGTTGGTTAGCAGTCGCTGGAGGGGGAGGGGAAGTAGGAAGTTGATGGATGGGTATACAGTCGGTCACATTAGATGAGTAACTTCTGGAGATCCTGGTACAGCCCAATGCCTACAATTAATAATGTGGCCTTGTACACTTAAAATCTGTTGAAGGAGTAGCTTGCATGTTAAGTGTTCTTAACTTAAAAGGGAGGGGTTTAATGTGAAAATTATGTTCTTTACCTTCATCATGATAATGGATTCAAGGACATAAACCTACATCCAAACTCATCAAATTGTATACATTAAATAGGTTCTGTTTTAGTATATCAATTATACTGCAATAAAGCTGTTAATTTTTATAATATGATAACTCATTAATAATATAGAATCTGTGCAACTAAAAGTGTAGCTAATTTAGGGGAAAATATTTGTAGCAGTGGGGTATAAAACCAAACCTAAAAAGGAGAGTAACAGAAGAAAACTTGTGTCTGTGAAGGTAAAGTTATGACTGAATTTTTCTTATGATCAAAGAGGATATTGAACCATTGCTTGTTCTAAACCCGTAATATTACTGTTCACCAGGAATTCTATGACTAGGGACTTTGTAATTCCTTTGTGCAATCCTGGTATGGTTTGGATTATGAAAGAAGCACATCACATTAGGTAACAAACTGCTTAAGATTCCTTTCTGAGAAAAAGTTTATACATCTTCCAACAGCCCTTTGAAATGTCTTTTGGATAGAAAAGGATTCCCATCTGAAAATGCTTTAACTGTTTTTCTTAGTAATCTGCAAATGTTTTCTCACCTCTTTAAGTGACAGACTATATTCAGAAATAGCTGAAGTAAGGGTAACTTCAAGGGCCTAGGAATTATGCAAAGTTCAGCTCTTTTGTAATAAGTTCTTAATATGATAGTGATATATTGGCAGTCTGGCTCCCAAGCACACATCTGGAGTCTATTTCTAAGCATAAGGACAATATGTCATACACTGCATAAATTTTAATATGATATAAGTTAGTAATAACATTAAAGGTTTACTCTGCTTTGTGGTTAGACAATTCACATGACACTGTAAATAATATGATTGAGTGTCTGATACAAATATAGGGGAATTTTCTTGTATATGCTAAGAAGCTCAAATTCTTAGTCCATTTTGTGTGGCTACAACAGGAATATTGAGACTGGGTGATTTAAAAAGAATAGGGATTCATTTTTTAAAGTTCTGGAGGTTGGAAAGTCCAAGGTCAAGGGGTGTGCATTGGGTGAGGGCCTTCTTGTTGCATCATCCCATGGCAGAGACAGAAGGGTAAGCAAGGACAAGAGTGAAAGAATAGGGGAGATCTGAACTCCCTACTATAACAACTCTCTCTCCCATGATAGCCAAATCACTTCTGCAATAAGGACATTAGTCATTTTATGAAGGCACTGGAGATTGTTCTAACATGTGAATGCTGAGGCACACATTTAAACCATAGTACTCTGTAAATGATACCTTTCATACTCACCCAAGTTCTGAACATAGTAAGAATTAGTGTAAAAGAGAGGCAAGATAGTGGAGTGGACCTAGGCAGCGAATGTGGACTCATCCGCAGTCTGGAATCAGTGCCCTGAGAGAACAGCCAATGAGAGATGTGGGTGACAGAGGGAACGCACTAAGACACAGTATTCGACCTTAGAGACTTGGAGGGATTAGAAAATTCTGAATACGTAAATAGAAAACAGGAGAGTTGATTAACCCCAAACTCTAACCAACGTGAGTTGTGGGGAGGAATAATAAAGGGAGAAGGAGGGAGAGGCAAAGTGGAAAAGCTCACTTCAAAAACAACAGTAGGCAAGTTAAGCTGGGGCAGGAGCGGCAAAGCCACTTAGAGAGCGAGCACAGCGTAGCTTATCTCAAATTGCTGGCAGAAAACTGTGGTTGGGCCTCCATTTTGGGGAGGCCACTCCTAAGCCCACTTTTCTAGAAGAAATTAAATCTATAGAGCTTCAGCCCACCTACACAGAGCAGTTTACTATTATAGGGAACACCTTTGAGATGGGCTGTCTCCATATCTGTATAGAGGGATCCCAGAGAGCTGGCAGTTGCTAACTCTCATCCCTGTTGAGGGGACTGAGGTGGAGTGAAACAGAGACCAAGTCTTTCTCAGGGAGTTCAACCACTAGGGAGAAGCAAGTGCCCCAGCTGCTGGTCCCAGCTGCCGAAGCCTCAGCAGATGACAGAACCTGCCTGCAAGTGCCCCAGCAGTATGCTGTGCACCACGGATGCTGGCCCCACTGAGCATACCCGAACAGCTATCCCCACTAGCTATCAGAAGCTGCGTAGGCCCCAGCAGTCCAACAGAGCCAGCCTGCAGATGTGTGCGCCCACAGAAGCCAATCACTGCCAAGCACACCCAGACACAAGCCTGCTGAAGTAAGCCCTGCTGACCTCAGCTGCAGGCAGAAGCAGTACCATGCACGCCACAGAGGCAAGTGGAAGGACATGCCCTACAGAAAACGGACAGGACAGAGCACTTCCAGACATAGGTGCACTTTGTATGTGCAACTACCTCACTCCCCCCACATACCACCCAGAAACACTGCCACTGGGCCACTGCACCTCTGCCACACAGCATCACGCTCTGTATACCCTGAAGTCTACACAGGGGAGCTCACACCTGTTTTAATAGCTCTGGGCACAAGAAAATTTTCTGTGTGTGGAGACACAAGACTCCATCCCCTATTAGGGAGAGACCTGGCTACTAGGTGACAATTAGGGCTTATTTCCTCTTAACCTACCAAAAGCTATTAGGTGCCTGGACACACCAATGACCACAGGGAGCCTCTTAGATTTGCATTAGATGGGAGCGAGTGAGGGTGAGACACCACATACAGAGAAACTGAGAGGTAGAGCCAAGGGTTGTGGGCATTTGCTAACCCTCCCCAAACCTGATGGGATCCAAATCTGTAGGACCCACCAAGAAATCTCTCCAGCCATGTGTGGTGGCACATGCCTGTCATACCTACCAGGAGCTCAGGAGGCTGAAGCAGGAGGATCATGAGTTCAAAGCTACCCTCGGCAAAAGTGAGGAGCTAAGCAACTCAGTGAGACCCTATCTCTAAATAAAATACAAAATAGGAGAGCTGGGGTTGTGGCTCAGTGGCAGAGCGCTTGCCTAGCATGTGTGAGGCACTGGGTTTGATCCTTAGCACCACATATAAATAAATAAAAAATAAAGGTTCATCAACAACCAAAAAATAATTTTTTAAAAGATACATAATAGGGCTGGGCATGTGGCTCAGTGGTTGAGTGCCCCTGAGTTCAATCCCTGGTATCTACCCTCCCCCAAAAAGAAATCTCTCCATCATGATAGTTCAGAATGGAATAACTTAAACCTCTCTAGCATCAGATTTTGATTTCACAGATGTTATTTTCTGTATTGATTTCATAGTTTCTCCCTATTATTGGATACTGCATTCCTTAATTCATTTTTATGGATTTCTTTCAATGTTCTAAAGTATTGATTGTTTTCTTCTTGCCTTATCTGCCCCTGTCTCTAATATCCCCTTTTTCCTCTTTTCTTATTTTTCTCTTTTTCATATCATGCCATGTATTATTCTTCAATATTAATACTATATTATTGCCTAATTTCTCAGCCTATTCTAGAGCATTATTGATTTTTTCTGCTTTTGGATTAGTGGAGTTGTGGAGAACATTTACAGTATGTTTTCTTAAGGTTTATTACTACGTGGCTTCCTTCTGAAAGGTCAGAGTTACTGGTGACTCTTCAAGTAGTCCTGGGGACTGACACAGCATGTGGTCATTTGAGTGGGAGTTTTGACACAGATATACACTCATCCTGGGGCACATAGCAAGGATAAATAAACTCATTAAAAATTCTCTTGTTTTAGCAAAGTAGAAAAGATAATCACTCCAGTTGATGTGCCAAAAATCAACATAAAAACTCAGGAACTATAATAAAGCAAGGCAGTAAGATGCCTCCCAGAGTTCCTAACCCTCCAGTAACTGCTCCTATAGGCATAAAGTAAAGGAAATGTCAGGGCAAGAAATGAAAAGGTTGAATATTAAAATGACCAATGAACTAGAAAAAAGAGTTAAAGTGTGAAATAAGAAAGAAAATGCAGAAAATGAAAAAGCATTTCAGTAAAGAGATAGTTTTTCTGAAAAAGAACCATATAGAAGTCTTGAAAATGCTAACTCAATTAGATACAAACTCATGATATCCAAATTAAAAGCTTCTTTACAGCAAAGGAAGCAAGAGTGTGAAGAGAGAGATCTTACAGAATGGGAGATAATCTTGGCCAGCAACTTTTCCAACTGAGAATTAAAGAACACAAACAACTTAACAAAAACAATCAACAAATGAGCAAATAAATAAACATTTCTAAAAAGAAGAAACACACATTACTGACAAACGTAAGAAAAAAAATAATGTTCAACATTTTTAGCCATTAGGGAAATGAAAATCAAAATTACACTGAGAGTTGATCTCACTCCAGTCAGAATGACAACCATCAAGAATACAAATAATACATTCTGGCAAGGATATGGGGGAAAGGAACACTCATGTATTGTTGGTGGAATTGTCAATGATCATAAACTCTATGAAAATCTGTATGGAGCTTCCTCAAAAGACTAAGAATAGAAACATCATATGACCCAGCTATCTCTCTCCTTGGTATTTACCCAAAAGAATTGAAGTCACATACTGTTGTTATAGTTAAAGCTTCCTCCCAGGATTTCATAAACTGACTTCCAGACCACTTAGGTATAATTGAATCAAGCCTTTATTGAAGCACACCGGTGATGGCTGACCAGAACATAAAGCTCTCCCCTGATCAGCAATTGCAAGGGCACTCCTTATAAGCCTGAAAACCGCAAAAGGGATGTTCGGGGTGGGGGGGGGGTCTAATCAATGCAAGCAAGCCAGGTTACAGAAGCGGAACGGTGCAGTTAAGCAGAGGGAAGGAAGCCTAACCAATCACAGTTAGCCCAGTCACTCCAGTTACAGAAACAGCCCGTCACCCTAGTTACAGAAACAATACCCCATTAGGTAGTTCCGTGTTCTTAAAGGTTTCTATAGCAAAAGAAAAAGAGCATCTTGCCCCAGTCATGACTCTTCTACTTGGCATGGTTGTTTTACAGGATGAAGTCATAAAACAAAATGGTGTCACATTTGCTTCTACCACCACACTGTAGTGCTACATGCATATTTATAGCATGTGCAATTCACAGTAGCCAAGTTACAGAACCAGCCCAAGTGTCCATCAATGGATAGGTAGATTGTGGTATATATACATAATGAAGTGTTACTCAATTATAAAAAAAGAAGAAATTATTTCTTATGCTGGTAGATAGATGGAAAAGCAGAGCATCATGCCAAGTGAGATAAGCCAGATTCAGAAAGTCAAGGGTTGAATGTCTTATCTCATATATGGAAGTTAGAAAGTTAAAAAAAAAAAAAAAGGATGGGGGAGGAATAAAAGGGAAACCAATAGAATAGAGGACTGAAATGTCAGGGCAGGAAGGGAAAAGGAGGTACTGGGGGATGAAATAGGCTAGATTATATTAAGTGCATGTATGTCACAATATATCCCACCAGTAAAAATATCCTTAATGCACCAATAATTCTTTTTTTTTTTAATTTGGTGAGGAAAGAGGCTGTTGGAGAACAAAGCATCTTTATTATTTATAAACTTAGTTCTACAAGGTAGCATACAGGGTATGTGGTGGGGCAGGGGCACGCTGACTTCAAGACTGGTTCTCACTTGAGCTAGGCTCTCTCAGTACTCTGTGATTAAATTAGCAGAGGACGCTCAGATCTCTGTGGTCAGGGTGGCTTCCAGAAAAGAAAGCCGAGGGTTGTGATTTGAACTAAGCACACCCCATTTCTTATTCATATATCTCTAACAAGTACATGACTTCCACTGCCTTTTCTCTTACCTCTGTGGGGAGGGACAGGAACTGGAAGGAGTCCGAGAGGGCTTAGTGCCTCTTCTCCTGACTCCAGGAACAGGAGTAAGCGAGCACAAGCCTGCCCAGAGCGCTGCTCACTTTCTCATTCTCTGCTCTCTATGCTAATCCCACAGTCAATAAGGGTCGAGGCTGTTCTCTTAGAGACATAAAACCCATGTCAGTCTGGGTGCCTGGCTTCAGCCTTGACTGGATCATATCTCCAATGTCAACTCCTCCTCTATGGGTAGTTTTGAGACCATGCTCTGGTTACACAGCTGCAGAATTAATCACTCAAAACATGGTGCTGCACAGCAGTGGGTTTTACTGTCCACAGGCTGATGCAGGGTGAATGCCTTGTCTCGCTCTCCCATCTCTGCTGTCTTGGCTGGGGTGAACTGACAGATGGAGGTCACTAGAGAGCTGAGGGGTAATTTGGAAATGTCTTCACACGTCTGCAGATTGATCCCAGGTGGCTGAATCTGTCAGTAGGGACCTCCACTGTGCTGTGAGCCAGAACACCTACACACTGACTGTGCAGGCCAGGGTTCTTCACGGCTTGCCATCTCAATGCAGGTGGACTTCTTATCTAACAACTCCATGCTGATTTGAAAACAAGTGTCCCAGGAGAACTAGGAGAAGCTGTGTGGCCTTTGCTGACCTAAGCCCAGAAGTTAGGCACTCCACTGTAATCTGTCCTTACAAGCAAGAACTATATTAAAAAGGAATACACATAAGCCCTGATTTCATAAAACGAGTATCAAAGACTATCAGTCATAATTTATAACCTCCAGTCTGTTGCTAAACTTTATTTTGTTGCTTAAGAACATAAAATTAATCAGAAGGTCATATTGATAAAGCCCCAAGACAAGTCTTCCATCGGCCTCTGCAAAGGTATCATGACTTGAAGTGTCTGGTAGGATAAGACTGCCCATGCCTTACTCATACAGAAATTTGCTTAGTGGCAACACAGATGATTCTGTAAGAGAAAGATAAGAGAGTTCCCCAAGCATCGGGAATTTGAGAAACATGCAAATGTTAACTCCCACTCCTTACTCACACACCAATGCACTTTCTGAATTGAGCCATCAAGATGTATATCATGAAGCTAGCCTTCCAGAGAGCTCAAGGCAGAAACTCCAAAAGAAGATTTTAATGCACTATGATCCATAGTAAGACCAAATCATCTCACCCATCATGCCAGTTAAAATCACAAGGTAAAAGCATTCCATAGACCAGAACTTAAACAGATATATTAATTTCCATCACTCTTGCCTAAAAGTCAAAGCCAGATATCCAGGCCTCCCCAGATATAAAGCTAGAGCTGTTACAAACCACCTGTCAGTTATGTTAATGACAGTCCCTCTCATAAAGAGAAGAGTGTTTAAACTCTCCCTATGTCCAGGAAAGGTAGAAAACAAAGCAGGCTGTGTTCTCTAAAGCAGGTAGTGAGGCCAAATTTCATTTCCATGATGGAGTTTCTGGAGACAGCAAAGACCTTAGCAGGAACTCAATGGCATCAAGGTGTCAGTGAATGGAGAAAATCAATGTTTTCAGCTCTACCACAACAGCCACTAATCTGTGTCAGTGGTTCATGGCATTATCTATTGATAAATTATTTATGTCATTAAGTTTACCTTATATCAAAGCATTAATATGTCAAAGGGCAGCATTGGAAATTTATTAGTCTCATATGGGTTGAAATGTGTCTCCCCAAAAGATATGAAAACCTAATCCCTAGCACCTGTGAAGAGGGCCTTATTTGGAAATAGGGTCGTTAGAGAAACAGGTAAGTAGTAAGTTAAAATGAGATTGTAGTGGGATCACTAAGTGACTGGTACCCTTGCAAGAGGACAAGATCACAGGGATGGACTCAGGAAGAGACCCACATAAAGACGGAGTCAGAGACTGGAGCTATGCAGCTGAAAGCCAAGACTTTGCATGCATAGCCAGCAGTGCCAGAAGCTGGGAAGAGGACAAGAAGTAGATTCTCCCTCAGATCCAGAAGGAAGCCATCCTGCAGGAAGCCTGGCACGAGATTCCAGCCTCCAGAACTGTGAGGCAATAAATTTCTGTTCTTTTGACTCAGCTAGTTTGTGGTAACTTGTTGCAGTAGCTTTGGGAAACTAATACTTAGTCTGACTGTATTTTTTCAGGTTTGTCCGCTAACAGGTTTCAAGCCTGCCCCTCCCTGTTTCCTTCTATTTCATAGCTGGGAAAGTAGATAAAGATGCACAGGTATTTCCTCTGCTGTGGATGTAGACTCCAGTCACCCCTCAGCTTGTTGCTTCTCTTGTTCTCCTCGGCAGGTGAACCAGCTCATGAAGAGAGGCATTGCTGTGCAGTGTGCATGTCATATACTTCTCCTGGATGGGATTGCTCTAGAGCCTCCCCAGGGATCAGCTCTCACACGTTCTTGCTGAGCTGAATTCCCACGTCCTGAATCCCTGATGCTCTTCTGAGAACATTCTTCACCAAATCACTTGCCAAGAATCCCGCCTAGACTCTGCTAGGAACCAAAGCTTGATGTTTGCTCTTCAATGCGCTATAACTAGACAGAATGTAAATCATTGAAATACAAACATGAGAAAACACAGCACACATATAACAATTTGCACTTGCATGCAGGAAAAAAAAGTTCTATAAAAACCACATGCTTAACTCATAGTGTTAGGACAGAGTGATAAAGGAATATGCATGGTGTAGTGACACGAATCATCAGTTTGACCAAGAAGCCAGAAAAACATAATTTGAAGCTCACAAGCATATGTTAGTTTATACTGTTAACATTAATTCACTGTGAAGCTAGAGAAACATCTTTATGTTTCTAAGAGCTACTCTTGGATTCAATATTTAAGATTATCATCACTGATGATATGATGCCTCATATGATGCCTCACATTTTTAAAGATGTGACTAAGATTCAAATGTTGAACATTTTTATGTATGTGACTAAGATTCAAATGTTGAACAACTTTAAATTTAAGGTACTCTCAAAACTGACATGCATTAATGAATTTTTATACTTTTGATCAGTGTGTGCCCTAACACAGCCTTTAGAATTACTATTCTCTGTATTTATTTGTAAAACATGTTTTCTTTTTCTTTTTCTAAAATATTAAAAAAAATTTAGTTGTTGATAGACCTTTATTTATTTACATGTGGTGCTGAGAATTGAACCCAGTGCCTCACACATGCCAGATAAGTGCGCTACCACTGAGCCATAGCCTCAGCCCAAACATGTTTTCATTTAAATAATTGAAGCTAGTATACAGTGAAAAAAATATTGCTTGGTTATAAGATGTGTGGTATTTGGCCTAAGAGAACTGTGGGACAAAGTGCCTGTGGTGACTAAGGCTAGTTGGTCTCTAAGGAGAAAAGTGGCTGGGTGGCAATAAAGCTGACAAGCCTACACAATGTCAGGCTACCTCGGGCATCAAAGGCCTTCAGAAACAAATGTTGACCTCTGCAGATTCAAGTACTCAGCTAAAGCAACAGAGCCACACAGCTTACAACACAGAATGTTTCGAATTGGGGAATTTACACTGGATATTGTGTGTTCCTTATGAAAAAAGGGAACCCCTTGCAAAGTTCTGGGCAGCTAGGTGAAAACATATGGTAAGAAGGTGAGTCAGGGCCTGTGCACTTGAGTCTCCTTGTCATGTGTGCCTGCCTGCCCAATAGGATACACAGAGAAAAACCCATGTCTGGAAACGCTATAGTGAGATTTAAAGAACCTCAAAGACACAGAAACATATAGAGCTTTTTATAATTCAGTCTTGATTCTTTACAAATCACCTGCAGAGAAACGGGATCAGAAAGACATCAGACCTCACAATGAAAATGAATGCAAGAAAATAAAGAATATTATGTTTTTATGTACTTAAGGGAGAAAGTGTTGGATAGAAAATTCTGTATGTACACACAAGCAGAAGTCCTTTTCAAATACTGTTATCATAAAATATGATCTTGGCAATGCAAGATTTCAGAAATGTTTGTGTGTAAAGAAGCCATTCATAGACATTCGTGAAGAGAATACTAAAATGATTTGCCATGAGGGAGATGGGCAGTAAGATTGGTCAAATTATACCACAAAGTATTTTGGGATCAAAAAAAACCCAATTATTAAAAAAATATTAAAGAAAGACTATCTATAAAATCTTAGTCTAAATTTTCATAAAATATCAGCAGGTTGAGGAAAGTGACGGCAAAGGAGCTATTCAGCCATTCATACACTTTGTCTCTGTCCTGCCAAGCTGCAAAAACATAAGATGGAAAACATCCAGAGAATGGAGACTAAAATTACAAGTGTTTTTTTCAAGACATGTACTTAAATGGTTGTGACCTCTAGCCTGAAAACAATTCTGAAAAGGTTGACATTTGTAAAGGTTTTTGAAGGAATAAAAAAAGGGTACTCATTTTCAGAATACTGAATTAGGAGGTGTTGCCTTACATCTTAAGTAGACTTAAAATGGTGGCATTTGAATCAGTACACATAAGGCCCTTGGCATTTCTCGATTTCTCTTTGTGGATTAAGTATATGTGATGCATAGAATTTCTCCCCAGGCGAGGTGATGACAGCAGTCCCTCACTGTTGTTCCACGGAGGCACTCAAAGCACACTGCATCATGCTGACTGTAAAATGCAGTTCAGATTTTGAAACAATACAGGTATTAAAACCCTGCTTTTGGGCTACTCTCTATGCGCTGATGGTAATAAAAGTATTTACGGATGGACACTTCTCTAGCTGTTTGTCTTTTTTAGAGCTGAGCATGTCCTGTCATCTGTGTCTTTAATGAGCCCTAAAGCCAGCTTCCCTGTGGCAGCACACTATTCTCCATTCTTCTTCCCAGAGGACAGATGCGTATTGGATACTATAGCAACCACTGCTCACTGCTTTCTCTCTGATTTTTTTAAGTTTAATCATGTAGGGTTTTTTTGGCAAAAAATATTATTCCAGAAGATTTCAGTTCCCAAACCCCTGTCTTGAGGAGCTTGGCTTTTTTTTTTTCATCATAAATTGTTATTCTGAACCAAGTAGGGTGTTTGTTATTGCTACATTCACATGTGTCTGTGGTCCTTCCTGGGAAATACAGATAGATATATGGGTGAAGTGAATTGTTCAAGCCTTGCTCTCTGATACTGAGACACACAGTCTCAGCAGAAGTAATTACTTATTCCTAAAAAAATATTGGAACCTAAATGTTTTTCCAAGCTGATAAATCCATCTTCGCTTTCAGGAGGCAGAAATCATCACAAAGTGAAAGGAGTAAACCCAGGCAATCAGGTGCATGATTTCCCTTTCAATGGCTGAACCTAAATGGCTAGCTGGAGGACCTCCTAGATTAATTTTCATTTCAGGAAAGTTTTTGGTGTTTTGTTTCCTGAATCTTAGTTTACTCATCAATAAGGGAAAGTAATGAGTTCAAAACAAATGAAAGGTTAGGAGGGTTAAGTTATAACATGTGATGTTCCTTGCCTCAAAGGCATAAGGATTTATTTGGCAAAGTCCAACCATGAAGATCTCAGCCTCTGAGTATTAAGGTAGTCTGTACTGTGAATAACATAGTCTCAACCACATGATAAATCCTTAATATTCTACTAGGGAAGCACTACAGCCCCCATTGAAATCTATACTATCAGTGCTTCTTTAAAGCTATCTTGAAGTTTTATAATGTCTGACTGTAAGGTCACCCTTCCTCTCCCTTGGTGAGTGTCACATTATCATCTCTTCCCTGTCTGCTTCCCTGTTAACCACAAGGAAATACTTGGAGGTGTTTAAGCAGGGAGATTTGTAATTTTGCTATATTAAGCAACCACCATGAGATTCATGTTCTTCCCATCTCCTTTATTTTCCTTTCTTTCTTTTTTTTTTAAGGGTTCTTACTAAACAACACTATTTTAAATTCAGAAACCATAGTCTTATTTTCTAGGACAAAGAGACAAGTGTGTGCAAAGTGTGGATCTTTGGTGTCTCACCTTCACACCCACCTCACTTCCTCTCCTTTTCTCACTAGGGCTTGTGGGACCAACTTTCTTTCCATTGCTGAGTTGCTTTAATTCATTAACATTTGCAAGTTCTAATAAGGGTCATAAAATGGGTCTGTTTAACCTCTGATTCTCTTTAGTCTCTACATGACTTTTCCCCAGTTCTTACATCTTCTCTGTACAGTTCTCCCTATAGATTGAATGTCTTCCTTTAGTCACCAGCTTAAATCAGTTTATGGAAGGTTTCTAATCTGAGGATCCAAAAGGAAATCCATTCGTTTCAGGTTGGTGTTAATTAATATGGTCCCTGGTCATGACTTGGATGATTCAAAATTACAATTCCATATATTCCTCTGGGAATCATGATGTTCTGAAACATTTAATAGAAAATTGAAGAGATGATGTCACAGTATCTGTGGTCAAGTGAGGGTTACAGAAGAAAGATGACTAGGACATACTCTTTTAGAATCCCTAGAGAAATGTTGAATAGCCATTGAGAAGACTAAGACTTCCACGTTTCCAGACCTCTTTTGGGCACACCACAGAATACTAGAAATACTCAAAATACACAGGATGCTCATTAAAATAAACATGTCAATGCTACTTGGCCCATGCAAAGAGATTCAAGAGTTAATCCTTGAAGTACTATATTTATTTAAATTCTTTTACTTTCTGAATTTTAACATTTGAGTAACTGGAATAGGTCAAAGTGGAGAAAGTTTCTAAAAGTGGTCATAAGCATAAAAAGCCAGAGAAAATTTATTTTTATTTTTTAAGAAAATTAGGAAATAGTAGATACTGAAACTTAAATCTGAAAACTATTTACTATTCTATAATTTGAGATATAATCATAGTTTGATTAAAATATGTATATTCATACTCCTGTACTTTTATTGAAGTGGAAACAGTGTTCAGAGATTTCAAACTTTCCAGAATAATATCTGAATTACCATAATTGTGTAACAGATTAAATTAGTATATATATAATTTAATCATATTATTTATATACATATAAATTCTATATGTATTTAATTGTGTAATAGATTTAGTTTAATTCTGTCATAGATTAAATTATATACATATATATTTAATATATATTAAATCTGAAAACTATTTTCTCTTCTATAATTTGAGATATAATCACAGATTGATTTAAAAATCCATATATATAAATTATATATATAATTTAATCTTATCACTCTGTCCACTGAATGAATGGCATCCCACATGGGACCAACCTAATCTGCAAACATACAGCCCATAATATAGTCCCTGAAATCAATATTCCACAAAAAGGAACCAGATATTTTCTGAAAGGACACATCAAGGGAAGGAAATGCATAAGAGAACATGGAATTTCTTATACAAGAAGTCAACATGTCAATCAAGGGTTAATAAAATCAGTGGGGACAACTAAGGAAATATTTAAATAACCCAATAGGAGACAGTACAACCTCGATGACATTGGGGAAAACTGTTTTACCCCATAGTACTCAGCTAGTGAGGAACCAAGGAGGGTCCTTGCACTCTGACTGACTGTAACTGCTCTAGGTGTGCCTGCTCACCCAGACATCTCACTCTGCAGGACCACTGGAGAGAAGCCTCATTTTGGCTGTACCTCATTCTCTTAGTCCACTCTATGGGTTTGTACAGGTGAGCTCGCTTCTCACAGAAGTGAATTTTTAATCAACCTGCCATCAGTTTGTCCCCTTTCTAGCTCCTGGAGTTCATGTTCCGTGTTTCTAGACTGCAGTTGAAAGTCTCATATCAGAAACTGTTTGCAAAGTCTGCGCTATTTTGAGCAAACTACCAGGGGAGGTCAAGCCCAGCATCCCAGATCCACCTATACCAGCCTCTGCAGAGCCCAAGTATATAGCACTCCTGGTCCAACCCTTTCCTGGTGGGGCAGATACCTAGCCAGAGCCTAGCCTCTGGTGCAGGACCACCCCTTCTGACCAGCAGACTACCATGGGTGGTCAAGCCCAGTGGCCCAGATCCAATGGCTCCAACTTACTCAGGTCCCAGATCCAGGATGCAGTAGCATCCATTAAGGGACACCAGCAGGGTCTGGAAGCCCAACCTACAGACAATCTTCACGGGCACTACAAGAATATAGGGAAGAAACTGTTATATCTCAGAACCACACTGCAAGAAAGGAAGACACATGGACAACATGAAAAAACAAGGGAGGAAAGTTCCCCAAACCAACCAGGATAATATAATAACAGAACATGGACAGCCAAGTGGATGAAATATCAGAGAAGGAGTTCAGAAGGTTCATAATTAAATGATCTGTGAATTAAAGAATAACCTAAATGAGCAAATACAGGCAAAAATTGATCACTCCAACAATGAGATAAGAGAGAAAATACAGATAGCAAAAAATTACTTCAAGAGAGAGATAGACCCGGGGGAGGCGGGGAGACAGAAATCCTTGAAGGAAACAATAAACCAAATACAAAACTCAATAGAAAGCATCACCACAGACTAGATCACTTGGAAGAAAGAACATCAGGTAATGAAGACAAAGTATACAATCTGGAAAATAAAGTTGATCACCCAGTGAAGATAATAAGAAACCATCAACAGAACATCCAAGAATTATGGAACAGCATCTAAAGACCAATTCTAAGAGTTATTGGGGTAGAGGAAGGCACAGAGTTTCAAACCAAAGGAATGCACAATCTCTTCAATGAGATAATATCAGAAAATTTCCCAAGCATGAAGAACAAATTGGAAAACCAAATACAAGAGGCTTACAGGACACCAAATGTATAAATTACAACAATAATAATGAGGAACCAGATCACATATAGGGGAAGACCAATTCATATCTCATCAGATTTTTAAACCCAGACCCTCAAAGTTAGGAGATATACCAAGTTCTGAGAGAAAATGGATGCCAACCATGAATCTTATATCCAGCAAAACTAAGCTTTAGATTTAATGATGAAGTAAAAACCTTCCATGATAAACAAAAGTTAAAAGAATTTACAACTAGAAAGCCTACACAACAGAACATCCTCAGCAAAATATTCTAAGAAAAGGAAATGAAAAACAATGATGAAAATTAGCAGAGGGAGGGATTACACTAAAGGAAAATCTAATCGGAGGAGAAACCAAGTCACGTTAAATACAAAAAAAATAAACAAAAATGGCAGGGAATACAAATCATGTCTCAATAATAACCCTGAATGTTAAAGGCCTAAACTCACCAATCAAAAGACATAGACTAGCATATTGGATTAAAAAAAAACAACAAAGAACCAACAATATGCTGCCTCTAAGAGACTCATCTCATAGAAAAAGATATTCACAGAGTGAAGGTGAAGGGTTGGGAAAAATCATACCACTCACATGGACTGTGGAAGCAAGCAGGGGTTTCTATCCTCATATCCAATAAAGTAGACTTCAAACTAAAGTCAATCAAAAAGAATAAAGAAGAACACTACATACTACTCAAGGAACCATACACCAACAGGGCTTAACAATTATAAATATAGGGCTGGGGATGTGGCTCAAGCGGTAGCATGCTCGCCTCGCATACGTGCGGCCTGGGTTCGATCCTCAGCACCACATACAAAGATGTTGTTTCTGCTGAAAACTAAAAAAAAAAATAAAATAAATATTAAAAATTCTCTCTCTCTTTCTCTCTCTCTCTCTTTAAAAAAAATTATAAGTATATATGTCCCAAACAATGAAGCAGCTATGTTCATCAAACAAACTCTTCTCAAGTTTAAGAATCAAATAGATCACAACACAATAATTTTGGGTGACTTTAACAAAACTCTTTCATCACTAGATAGATCTTCCAAACAAAAGCTGAACAAAGAAACTATAGAACTCAATAATACAATCAATAATTTAGCCTTAACTGATATAGAGAATATATTATGCCACAAAGCAACTTTTAGCAAATATAAAAAAGTAGAGATACTACCCTGCATTCTATCAGATCATAATGGAATGCAATTAGAAATCAATGATAAAATAAGAAATAAAACACCCCAAAACCTGGAGACTAAAAAATATGCTACTGAATGAACAATGTGTTACAGAATACATCAAAGAGGAGATTAAAAAGTTTTTAGCGGTGAATGAGAACACAGGTACAACATATTGAAATCTCTGGGACACTATGAAGTCAGTACTAAGAGGAAAGTTCATTGAATGGAGTTCATTCCCTAAAAGAAGAAAAAGTCAACAAATAAATGACTTAATACTACATCTCAAAGCCCTAGAGAAAGAAGAACAAATCAACACCAAAAGCAGCAGAAGACAGGAAATAATTAAAATCAGAGCTGAAACCAAAGAAACTGAAACAAAAGAACAATTGAAAAAAATGACAAAACAAAATGTTGATTCTTTGAAAAAATAAATAAAATTGACAGATCCTTAGCCATGCTAACAAAGAGAAGGGGAGAGAAAACTCAAATCACTAACATATGTGATGAAAAACAAAATATCACAACAGACAATATGGAAATACAGAAGATAATTAGAAATTATGTTGAAAACCTGTACTCCAGTAAAATAGAAAATATGGAAGGCATCATTAATTTTCTAGAGTCATAATTTGCCCAGATTGAATCAGGATGATATACACAATGTAAACAGATCAATTTCAAGTGACGAAATAACAGACATCACCAAAAGTCTACCAACCAAGAAAGCCCAGGACCAGAGGGATACACAACTGAGTTCTACAAGACCTTTAAAGAAGAACTAATACCAATACTCTCAAATTTATTTCAGGAAATATAAAAAGAGGCAACACTTCCAAACTTATTCTATGAGGCCAATATCACTCTGATTCCAAAACCAGGCAAAGATACATCAAAAAAAGAAAACTTCAGACCTACATCTCTAATGAATATAGATGCACTAATTCTCAATAAAATTCTGTCAAATCAAATACAAAAACATATCAAAAAGATCATACACCATGATCAAGTGGGATTAATCCTAGGGATGCAAGGTTTGTTCAACATTTGGAAATCAATAAATGTAATTCACAAAATCAATAGACTTAAAGATAAAAATCATATGATCACCTCGATAGACACAGAAAAAGCATTTGAAAAAATACAGCACCCATTTATGTTCAAAACACTAGAAAATCTAGGGATAATAGGAACATATTTCAACAGCATAAAGGCTATCTATGCTAAGCCCCAGGCAACAACATTCTAAATGGAGAAAAATTGAAGACATTCCCTCTAAAAACTGGACCAAGTCAGGGATGCCCTCTTTCACCACTTCTACTTAACACAGTTCTTGAAACAATGGCCAGATCAATCAGACAGATGAAAGAAATTAAAGGGATACATATAGGAAAAGAAGAACTCAAATTGGCACTATTTGCTGATGATATGATTCTATGCCTAGAAGGCCCTAAAATTTCCACCAGAAAACTTTTAGAACTAGTAAATGAATTCAGCAACATAGCAGAATATAAAATCAACCTCCATAAATCAAAGGCATTTCTGTGTATCAGTGACAAATTCTCAGAAAGGGAAATGAGGAAAACTATCCCATTCTCAATAGCCTCAAAACAAACAAACAAACAAACAAACAAAAACTTACCAAAAGAGTTGAAGATCTATGTAATGAAAATTACAGAAGCCTAAAGAAAGAAATCAAAGAAGACCTTGGAAGATGGAAAAATCTACCTTGCTCTTGGATAGGCAGAATTAATATTATCAATATGACCATACTTCCAAAAGCACTATACAGATTTTAATGCAATTCTGATCAAAATTTCAATGATATTCCTCATAGAAAGAAAAAAAGCAATCATGAAATTAATGTGGAAAAATAGGAGACCCAGAGTAGCAAAAGCAATTCTTAGCAGGAAGAGTGAAGCAGGTGGCATCACTCTACCAGACCTTAAACTATACTACAGAGTAATAGTAACAAAAACAGCATGGTATTGGCACCAAAACAGACTAGTACACCAATGGTACAGAATAGAGGACACAGAAACTAACCCACAAAATTCCAATTATCTTTTTAGACAAAGGTGACAAGAACATGCATGGAGAAAAGATAGCCTCTTCAATAGATGGTGCTAGGAAAACTGGAAATCCATATGCAACAAAAAGAAAGTAACAGTCTATCTCTCACCATGCACAAAACTCAACTCAAAATGGATCAAGTACTTAGGAATATAACCACAGACCCTGCATCTAATAGCAGAAAAAGTAGGCCCTAATCTCCATCATGTGGAATTAGGCCCCAACTTCCTTAATAAGACTCCTGTGGCATAAGAATTAAAATCAAGAATCAATAAATGGGATGAACTCAAACTAAAATGTTTCTTCTCAGCAAAAGAAACAATCTGTGAGGTGAATAGAGAGCCTACATATTGGGAGCAACTCTTTACCCCTCACATATCGATAGAGCACTAATCTCTAGAGTATATAAAGAACTCAAAAAGCTAAACACCAAAAACAACAACAACAGCAACAACAACAACAAAAAACTAATAACCAAACAATAAATGGGTAAAGGACCTGAAGAGACACTTCTCAGAAGATGATGTACAATCAACAAATACATGAAAAAATTTTCATCATTACTAGCAGTTAGAGAAATGCAAATCAAAACCACTCCAAGATTTCATCTCACTCCAGTCAGAATGGCAAGCATTATGAAGAAAAACAACAATAAGTGCTTGCGAGGATGCCGGGGAAAAAGGCACACTCATACATTGCTGATGAAACTGCAAATTGGTGCAGCCAATATGGAAAGCAGTATAGAGATTTCTTGGAAAACTGGGAATGGAACCACCATTTAACCCAGCTATCCCTCTCCTCAGTCTATACCCAAAGGACTTAAAACAACATACTACAGGGACACAGCCACATCAATGTTCATAGCAGCATAATTCAAAATAGCTAAACTGTGGAACCAACCTAGATGCCCTTCAGTAGATGAATGGATAAAGAAAATGTTGTATATATAAACAATGGAATATTATTTAGCATTAAAGGAGAATAACATCATGGCATTTGCAGGTAAATGGATGGAGCTGGAGAATATAATACTAAGTCAAATTAGCCAATCTCCAAAACTAAATGCTGAATGATTTCTCTGATTTAAGGATTCGGTTTCATGATATGCTGCAAGGATGAGGGAAATGGAAGGATTAAATGGACTCTAGACAGGGAAAAAGGGATGGAGGGGAAGAGAGGGGGCATAGGGATAGGAAAGACAGTGGAATGCAATGGTCATCATTACCCTAAGTTCATGTATGAAGACACAAAGGATGTGACGCTACTTTGTGTACAACCAAAGATGTAAAAACTTGTGCTCAATATGTGTAATATGAATTGTAATGCATTCTGTTGTCATATATAACAAATAAAATTTTAAAGATTGCGGTATTTCAAACCAAGCATAGCTTGATAATTATCTCTATAAATAGTACTGTTTTTATCCAGTTTTCAGCATCATTTTTTTTTTCTAAGTAATACCTAACTGATATTTTGGGTAAAGAATAAGCCAGGAATCTATTTAGTAATCTCATTTCTAATACTGGTTATACAAAAACAGTTCAATTGCTTAAAAAAAACCTTCACAGGATTCTAAGTAAGGATGTTGACCAAACGATTAATTGCAGGAAAAGGATACAATATAACAACAGTGATGAAATAATGATATGGATCACAGTAACACTGTCTCACTGCAAGCGGTTTGGAAAAGAGAGCAGGTGAGCATGTAGATCTTTTTTACTGTAAGGATCATAGGTATGTGCACTTTCTTTCTGGAATCAGGAACTACCTACATATACATAGAACACTGTGGAACTAGGAATTCCAAAGTGGAATTTTAGTTGGGTTTTTAAATATAATACTGCTCACTTACCCATATTTCTGCAACAAAATCAGCCCCAACCATAGAACTCTCTGGGGTCTCACTGATACCAAATGTAAGTCCACTGTCTCACTCTAATTAATAAACAATGCTGACAACCAGGCAAACAAAACAGAAGAACAAAAGAAGCAAACACTGAAAATTCTTTGAATCCAAGATTAGAAAAGAAATGTTATTTATTAATTAGCATGTTTGGGATCTTGACTAGAGGCTAGTGTCATGCAGGAAATTAAGCACAACAGCTCTGGGCAATTCCAGAACTGATGCAAATTACCATTCACAGCATGTTATAAAATTGACTTCCTATTCCTAGTTTTACTGTTATGATTAGAAATTTAAATATATAAAAATTATTTTACTGCACTTAAAGGATTTATTTTTCATAGGTTACTACAGAAAATTACATTTAACATTTCATCTAATGTTAAACCATGCTTGTATTTCTGGAAAATATACTTCAGTCATGATGTATTGTGTTTTTGGTACCGTTAGATATGGTTTGATGGTATTTTCAGAGGGAAAGTTTTCTGCTTTTGTTTGTGAAATTTCGAATGAATAATTTCCTTTCTCACATATGCCTTTTCTGGTATAGTTCCAGTTGATAGCCGCCTCATTGAATGAGCTGGTGAAAATTCCTCATTTTTCTGCTCTTATAGCGTTTGTAACAATAATCTGCTAGTTAATTTTATGTGTCAACAAGAGTGAGTTAAAGGATACCCAGATAGGTGGTAAAACATTATTTTGGGGAGTATTTTTGAAGATGTTTCTGGAAGAGCTTAGCATTTTAATCAGGAACTGAATCAAGCAGATGGCTTTCTCCAGTGTGGGTGGGCATCACCCGCATACATCTTGAAGAGAACAAAATGATGCAGGGAAAGTGAATTTACTCCCTCTGCTTGAGCCGAGACATACACCTTCTCTTGCCATCGTACCTGCTGCCAGTTCTTGGGTTTTGGAATTCTGACTAGATCTTAACATCACTGGCTCTCAGTTCTTAGGTGCTTGGACTTGAACTCATTTGTATCATCTGCTATCCTTGTTCTGGAGCTTACAGGTGGCAGAACATGGGACATGTTGTGCCAATTCCCAATAATTAATCTCTTCCTATAGGTTTTATATCTCTTGAATGTCATAACTAACACAAACCAATATATATATATATATATAGTGTGTGTGTGTGTGTGTACATGTATAGTATATACAATTGTTTTTCCATAAAGATGGACATCTTAGAAATTAGGTCTAATGTTTTCTTATGAGATAATTTCAAACTTTTGACTCAACTTCTTTAATGCCTATCCAATCTCAAATCCTTTTCATTCTTCAATCAGTTTTCATTATATTTTAGAATTCTGACTTTTAAGTTTTTAACATGCATTTTTATAAAACTGTTCCACTTTTCAATCTTTGCTGTGTAACAACTAGTGCATACTAGAATTTGAGAAGCACCATTGAACATTATATATTTTTATTGAAAAACATAACCCTGAATCATTTTATTTATTATTCTGTTTTAAACTGTTCTTGTTAGATTATACACACAGAAAAGTACACAAACACTAAGACTTTGATGCATTTCTACAAATCCACATTGAGACAGAACATTTACCTGTAATCCCTGAATTTCGGTGCTATTGTCCCACTAGTTTTGAGCTTATGAAAATAAAATCATGCCAGTTTTTGTGGCGTACCTCTGTAATCCAAGAGGCTCAGGAGGCTGAGGCAGGAGGAACACAAGTTCAAAGCCAGCTTCAGCAAAAGTGAGGCACTAAGCTACTCAGTGAGACCCTGTCTCCAAATAAATACAAAATAGGGGTGGGAATGTGGCTCAGTGGTCAAGTGTCCCTGAGTTCAATCCCTTGGACTCAAAACAAATAGATTAAAAATAAAAAATAAAATCATAATAAAATGGCTTTTCTTGCTTGACATTTAATTTATTATATGTATCTATGTAAGTTCCCTATACAAAAGTTCATTTGTTCTTATAGCTATAGGAGAACAACACAATTTATCCATCCTACTATTGGACATTTTAGTTGTTAGTCTTTCACAGAAAGAATTCTATTATAGATATCCTCATACACACCTTTTGGTGAAGATGTACGTCTTAGCCTGCTTCTGTTACTACATCAAAATAATTCAGATTAGGTGACTTACAATTAATTAAAAAGAATATTTCTCAGTGCTGGAGGCTGAGAAATTCCTTATCAAGGTGCCAGCAGACTGGGTGTCTTATCTCTTTCAAGGTGGCACTTTCTTGCTGTGTCTTCAGATGGTAGAAGTTAGACGCAAAAAAGGGACTAAAATGCTCCTTTTAACCTTTTTTATAAGGACACTAACCCCATTCATGAAGGTTCCACTATCACGAATTTATTACCCCTGTTGGTCCCCATCACTTATTATTACATAAGCAATAAAAATTCAAAATATAAATTTTGATATTTTGATATTTAGACCATAGCAATGTGCATGCAAAATATAAAAAGCATATATATGCATCCATTGTTCATCTGAAAGTCTTTTTCAGAAAAAAAAAAAAAACACTTGTCACAATTATAAAAACTTTTAAATATTAAGGGCATTCATCACTACTCGAGACAGATGAGTAAGTACTAAGAACTTAGTTAGTATAAGTTTTACCATATGGAAATTTAATATATTTTCTGCACAAGAATCCTAAAGTTTGTTTTGATCATTATCAGATTAATGCAATTTTTTTTACCATTTTCAGATTGCCTAGGTTAGTGATGTGCAATGAAAATATAACACAAGTCATATATGTAATTTCATGTTTTTTTATTAGTCACATTGAAAAAATGTAAAGTTGAAATCAATACAATGTTTTATTAATTCAATAGATGGAAACCCAACATTTTACATTTATAACACATTTCATTACAGACTCTAAAATTTCAAAATTTTATTTCTTGATTAGTATTTAGGTTTCATAAAATTTACAGTAGAACATAATATTTAAGGTGCTGGGCACACATCTGTTATCTCAGAAACTGAGAAGGCTGAGGCAGGAGCATTACAAATTGCAGGCCAGCTGGGCAACTTAGCCAATTCCTAATTCGAAAAAAAGTAAAACAAAATGGGCTGGGGATATGGCTCAGTGGTAGACAACTTGCCTAGTATGGGCAAGGTCTGGAGTTCAATTCCCAGTAATGAGGGAGAAGGGAGTAGATTCAAATACCCTAGTTGTTCCAACCACAAAATTATTTCCAATAACTAAATTGTGTCAGTTTACAAGTTTACTAAAATTAAATACTTGGTTACTCTGCCACACTAGCCACATTTAAAGATAGTTAAAGATAGGTATACCATTGGAAGGCATAGGTATAGCTCTAGTGGGTTTTACTGTTTTGAACAGTTTGAATTAAGTTTCAAGAGAAAATATTTTCTTTTACAGGCTGTGGCTGTGAATATTGAAATACATGAGAATGCATTCACACACACACACACACACACACACACACACACACACACATCTCTGTTTCTCCAGAGATGTCAAATCTTACACTATATATCTAGGTATTTTATCACCTTTTGAACACTCTAATCACCTCAATAGTCACCTTACTTTCTTCTTGTACTTTTTAATATATATCTATGCATATATACATATTTGAGTCTGTTAGAGGTTGCACTGAATACCATGCTGTATACAATAAGGGGTGAAACTTGATGCTTGTTCTCAGATGCATGTAACTTATAAACTTCTTATAATAATGTTCAAGGAGGTTTGTCTGTTTTAATTATGAACGTAGAGTGAATCAGTTGACATCCTAATCTCTTTTTGCTGTTCTCTTAAGTTGCAAGAATTTCAAGGATACTTTGGTACTGTTTGTACTATAAAAATTTCATTTAAGTAATATGTAGTGACAGGTACAGGAACTGTCATGTAATAGAGTATCGTTCTTATATATCATGGCAGTGTATGGGGGAAAAAAACTGATAGCAATATAAATAATATTGTATATTATGTACCTTACTTACTCCCTCAGTCATAAACAGTAAAAATTCATCTAAAACAAAAAAAATCTTAAGCTCAACTTCAGTTTTCCAGGATTCCATGGAAACAAATTTTAAAGAGGGGTTCCTTTAGTTGGTCAACTGAAGGAGCTTGCGGCTGTATGAGCCCCCGTTTTGCAAACAACGTTCTGATTTCAAATACATCTTAAAAACACACGGACGGATGCACAGCTCGGCGACCCACAGATTTCCACTTTCCACGCACGCACGATTTCCCACGAATTTTGTCCACGACCAAAAGCGCTGGGGCGCTCACTGTAGAAAATAAAAAGATCTAATAAATTCAACTTTGACGGGGATGCCCCGCGTCCACCCCCCAGCATGCCGCGGCCCGCACTGTCTGCACAGGGAGCGCCCCCTAGCCCGGTTCCCACGCTTTCGTAAACTGCCGCAGGGCAAATTAACCCGGAGAATGCCACCGCGCTTGCGCCGTGGAATGCGCATGCGTCGCAGTGCCGCGCATGCTCCACGGCAGAGGCCTTGGAGAGCTCGGAGGGTAATGGAGCTGAAGCGCCCCGCCCCCGGTGTGAGTGCGGAGCTTTCCTTCCGCACCGCGTCGGCTCGTTTTTTTCCCGGCTGGCGGCCGGTCGTTACCTGCATTGTCTTCTCTCCCCTGCACGCTGAGCTGCTGCAGCCCACCATGGCGATCGTGGCGGGTCTGGGGAGCCGGGCGGGGCTTGGTCTCTGCGCCACAGGTAACAAGTGCACTGAGGCTCGGCGCGCGTCCAGGCTGGGCCTGGCAGGCGGGGGTCGCCGCGGGGGCCCGACACTGCGGATGTCTTCAGGGGCTTTGGCACTGGCGTTCTGGAGACTTGGCGCGGGGGGTTGGGAAGATGCGGCTGCTGCTCCTTGGCTTTTTACTGCACGGGCAGCGCTGACTCCATTGGTGGGCGATGGGAATGCCGGTGTTCCTGCAGACCTTGCCTTGGCTCCAGGGTCTGTCTTGTCACCCTCAAGGGTGTTTACCACCGGGGTGGGAGAGAGGGTCAAGGACTGACCGCGGTCAGATCGCCAGGATTGTGCGCTGTGAGACGTGACTTGTTGGTGTTGGTTAGCCTTTCCCAGGGCGCCCTGGCTCTCGTTGCTTGATGATTTGGCCACCATTAGAACCTGCGGTGTGCCAGCCTCCATTCTGTATGCAATGAGTATCAGAGGGGTAGCTTGGCTTTGGTTTCTTCTCTCTCTCTCCTTTTTTAAAAAATAGTATTTTCAATAACATTTGGAGTTTTTAATGAAGAGAGGTGATTGCTTGCAGAAAAGAAAAAAAATAAGAGAAGCGAGTTTTGTCTACATCCAGAAGGTAGTGAAAAAAAAAAAAGAAAGAAACGTAGAAAATGGCACCATGTCAGAGGTGGATTAGCCTACATAGCATTTGCTAGTTGCAGGATGATTGCACGCAGAGTAAATGTTTGTTAAATGGATGTAATTCATTTGCATCACTGTAATTCTTCTGCATCACTCAATCCTTGGAATGAATCATTGATCCATGGTAGACCCTAACAAAGAATCAAAATTTTTTATAGGTGACTAAACATGGTAAGAGGCAAATGATAAATCATTGAATTTTGTCTTCTCTTTTTGTTTTGCAGTTATTTTGCTCGATATGGCTTTTTGTAAAAGTGTTGTACAAGATTTAGATGACTCGTGAGTATATACAAACTGTTATTTTAACTTTAAAAACTTGAGCTTTTATCTAAATATTTGCATGTGAATCTTTTAATGATAGGGGCAGTAATGACCAGTGTTTATATGTTGCTACTTTTTTTTTTCAGGAATTGTTCTAAATACTATATATGTACCCCAAATATTTTTACTAATAGTTAAAAGATCAGAAAACTTTCAAACATCATTTTACCTTGTATTTATTTCTTTGTGCTCTAATCATATAGAGTGGGTACTGGAATTTACTTTCTCCTTTTTGGGGGGAGGGGTGTACTGGAGATTGAACTCAGGGGCACTGGACCACATCCCCAGCCTTATTTTTATTTTATTTAGAGACAGGGTCTCACTGAGTTGCTTAGAGCCTCGCTTTTGTTTAGGCTGGCTTTTGAACTCACAATCCTCCTGCTTCAGCCACCTGAGCCTGGAGGTACAGGCATGCACCACCATGCTTAGTGTTTATTTTCATAGTATCAGCCTTAATCACAAGGCCTTGCTTATAGTGGGTGAGCTGTCTAGCTCTAAATAAAAATCCTATATGTGATTTGGCTTGAGTGAAGGTGACAACAATGCCTTTCCTGCCAAGCCACAGGGGGAAGGTGCCCTCCCCACACCAAATTTAGTTGCACAGTTTATTGCAGTCTCTGGAGGGTCTTGTAATCAAGGATTCAGACCTCCTGGGCCAACCATGTTCATATGTATATGTGTGCTCCTAGCCCAGTTCTGTGTGGAGACCTCTTTATTTGGGGCTTCATCTGAGGCATTTCTCAGACACTTTTGCCAAGACCTCCTCATCAATAGTCACTCATAAAGAGGCAGAACCCTTTTGTTCAGCTCTTCTCAGCAGTGAGATGAATTTCCCTGTCTGCTGCATCAACCTGATTCTCTGTTAGTGCTCTTTCATGTATTAAAATGGTACATTGAGAAGCTGGCACCTCTTTTATGTCTCTTGGCTCACATTGTGAAAGTAAGTGAATAAAGGCTTGATTATTACTTCCAGTCTAGCTGATTGTCCTAATTTACCTCCTGAAAACCTGATTGCATGACAGAGTCAGTGTGGTGTTCAGGCTGATCAGTTGAGCACAACGTTGTTACAGAAGAGCAAAACACCTAAGATCCTATGTGTACCAGGCATGCTGATGGATCTTGGGAGTACTTGCAGACTGCTTATAGAAACTTTCTGGTGCTGAGGAAAACAATTAGGTACAAAGAAGTAACCTTATTGAATTTAGTGATACTCAATGGGGTGTGTCATTACAGTTTTCAGCTTATCCTGGCAGTGCTGACTGCCTGAGGAGGAAGGAGGAGTTGTGCTCCTGCTGACCATTCCATTAGCTGTGTAGATGCTTACTGGAAAGGCCCCTACACTGGGGAACATTTCCAAGAGCATAACATGCTTATGAGATAAATGTGGAAACTGGTTCCTCACAGTAGAGTAAGCACATGTGCCATCAGTTGTTTCCTGGATCCGTAAGACAGGGGCCATGGAGATTCTAGTAAGATTCTGGACCAAGCATGGCATGCCATTATTTTGAGAAGGCACCAAAACAGCATTGAAAAGGTGTTCCACTTGTTTCACCATGTTCAAAGCTAAAAGTACTTCCCCAGGGACAGATTCCTCAAGCTCATGGGTGAGGGTATTCTTACCAAATAGAGAACACTGGACCCCTTATTCCATTAATAGTGCTCTGGATCCCAACTGGAATTGATGCTTCTCTGGATTTGCCTTAGCCGTCCACATGCTTTCCACTGGCTTGAGCCACACTATCTAGACCCTGACATGACCACATTTGCTTCTTGTTCACATTCTCTCAAGATTACTGTATCTGATGGCTCAGCCTGTACATTGGTGGGACAGATGTTGGGCATACAGTGCACTCTCTATGCACCAGATGACTCCAATTCATAGGGATGGTTGAACATTTTAATGGACAGCTGATGACAGTGTACAACTTTACCCCCGCCTGGACTACACATTTACTGAGTTATTTCAATGCAGTATCAATTGGGTACTTTTCTCAAACATTAAAACTGAGCCATCAGGAAATGATGGGAACCCTCCTAGAATCCAACCTCTCAGATTAAAAACAGCCAGTTTGTAAACAGAATTTTCCAAGCATAGCAAACTTAGGCTTTGCTATATTAACTTTTCTCTAGAGGTAAAAAATGTAATAAAAGGGTGAAGAACTTAGGTATACAGTGTCATCCCTTGGTATCCATGGGGATAGGTTCTACAATTCCTTGTAGATACGAAAATCTGGATGCTTAGGGACCTTATATAAGTGGTATGGTGCTCTGTGCACATCCACCTGTATAGTTTATATCATCTAAATTATTTATAGTATTTAAATGTCATATAAGTAGTTATTATTTTCTGTTGTCTAGGGTATAATTTCAAGAGAAGAAAATCTTGCAAGCAACACTCTGTCAGATGATCAAAACTGTCTGAAACAATTTGAGCTTGCTATAGCAAGAACTCAGGGGTACTCAACTACTCTTCTGGCATTAGGGTTCTCTCTTCCATCAGACAAACCATTCTGTAGACTTAAGAGTGTTAAAAAAAAAAGAAGAAAGAAAGAAAATTAAAGAAAGCGAAGAAAACCTGCACATGTTCATTACAGAATTGGAGAGGCAGTTTTCTATCCTGCGTCTCACCAAGTATTTTCAGGTCTTAGTTAGTGATCCACAGATGAGGAAAACCAATTACATTTGTATTTCTCCCAGAAAAACCTTAGTTCCACTTTTTTTTGTTGTTGAATTCTTTATTCCTCTTCTTTGAGTGGTTCTTTTTAAAAATTCAAAGAATAGGGTAAGATGTGGAGGTCACTGAGGAAAAATTTTACACACATTTATTGAAAGAATTTGTTTCATGTTTTTATATTTATCAATTTGTTATCCCTACCCTTATGATACATTTGTAAAGTGAACACAAACATAAAAATCAGAGATCTGCTTTTGTTTTTAGGTTTAAAGAAAATCGAAAAGATGACATTTGGCTTATAGATGTGAGTATGTAAATTTTATGTTAATTACCTGCCCCTACCATTTTAAAGACTCTTTTTTATTCTCTTTCACCCAAAGAAGGCAATATATAGTTAGTACTTATGTATCTTCTTAATTTGTTTTTGCAGATAGTATTATTTTGGGTTTTCTGTTAAAATGAACCTTAGAGCTTTAAGGTTTAAGGGACATATTTTATTGAAATTTTGGGGGTGAGAGTATTAAGATGGGAAGCTAGTACCCTATCTTATAATGAGGTAAAATTTATAGATTATGTCTTTAGGAGATTATGATATGATTTTATTGCATAATTCACTCATTTCTTCTTGTTTTCCAAGATATTGAATATATTAATATCATTTAGTCACAGTCATACTTTCATCCTTTTTGTTTTTTGGATTCTGGGGATTAAACTCAGGGGTACTCAACTACTGAGCCACATTCCCAGCCCTATTTTGTATTTTATTTAGAGACAGGGTCTCACTGAGTTGCTTAGTGCCTTGCTTTTGCTGGGGCTGGTTTTGAATTTGGAATTCTGCCTCAGTCTCCTGAGCTGCTGGGATTATAGGTGTACACCACCATGCTCAGCCATACTTTGATCTTAATAGTGAACAAAATTAAATATTTAGCATCCTTTCCTCACTTTCTAGTTTGGAATAAATTTTAACCTCATGACATTGAAGATTTGTTTTAACATGCCTTAGCAAAAGTAGAGTAGCCGCAAAAGAAATGAGATAAAGATGGTAGAGTTGGGGATTATTGAAGCTGTGTGATGGGATATGAGAGTCCACTGTTCAGTTTTTTCTCCTTTTGTATATTTTAACATTCCCATGGTAAAAATTTAAAAAGAAATATTACTTCATGAAAATGCAATAAGCAGTTTGTTAGCTTGGGTTCTAAGTATTACCCCCACCATTTGCTGATTCTGGTCTGTGATTTTAGTTTTATCAGTCAGACTTGTCACTACTGCTACTACTGCTGTGTGACACAGGGAAGGTTTCTTAAGGCTTCTAAGCTTTGAATTCCAATGCTAAGCCAATTGTCTTAATGGTCTCCTGTATCTTGCCAGTAGATACAATAAACTCAGCAAAGGCACTCACTTTGTTGGGATTTTTGTAATAAAAATAGATTCTTTATCATTAACATTTGGATGTGCACATGGTATGACATATGCATTTTTATTTACTGGTTTCTTTTTTTTTGAAGAACATGAATACATTCACTTGTAAGCAAAGACATTTTATTAAAATTCATATATCTGTTTTAAATAGGTATCAATAATCTATTAAAATGAACTTAAGTTAGTATTATATTTGAGGTATGACTTAGGAGTTAACCTATCTAGATTTCTGCGTGTCTTTTATATTTTGCTGCATAACCATTTAGGAAATATATTTAAACGTTTAGTTCCAAATAGATTATTAGCAGATTATTTAATCAAAGATTCTTTAAATATTAAGATTGATAGTTACGGTAGTACAACATTTTTAGTGATTCTTTTTTACCCCTTTGGGTAGTTTTATGCACCATGGTGTGGCCATTGTAAAAAACTGGAACCAATTTGGAATGAAGTTGGCCTTGAGATGAAAAGCATTGGTTCTCCAGTTAAAGTTGGAAAGATGGATGCTACTTCCTATTCTAGTAAGTCTTGATGTAGTTTATTATTTTACTTTTCTCATAAAGAAAATATTTTAATTATATGCAGTAGTATTCAAGGTGGAAGAAAACATAATTTTCTGCTCTTGTAAAATTATCTTAGTTTAAGACTATACTTTATAAATTAAATGAATTAGCCATTGAGTATTATATATATATAAACGTACAAGCCATTGTGTATTCGTATTTGAACCCAACTTAGGTACTTAGTTTACATGAGGCAACTATAGAAAGTTGAACATTTCATTGTTGATATAAGTTAAGTGAATGATAGTTTATTGTCTGAGTAGATAGATATTATGGTAGAGAAGTACATAAGAACTTAAAGATGAATTAGGATGAATATGAGAATCAGGAAGGAATTCATGCTGAAAAGAATATAAGAACAAAAATCAGAACTGAAAATGGGCTTAATGAGTATGTACACAAAATAAAATGAAGCAGAACAGATCTGTCCTCCTGTTTGTTTTGTAAATAGAATTATTGGAACATGGCTACACTTGTTTATTTACAGTTGTTTAGACAGTGTTGATGCACCAGTGTCAAAATTCAGTAGATATGACGAAAACTACATGTTCCCCAAAACCTAAAATATTTATTATCTAATCCATTATAGAAAAAAATGCTCTCTTAAAGGATTTAGGCAAAGAAAAAATTTAGTTTAGAGAAGTATGAGATATCATGGAAATTTAAAAAGAGCATGACTCTAGAAGTAAGCCTGGCTTTGCCTGCTACTACTGCTGTGTGACACAGGGAAGGTTTCTTCAGGCTTCTAAGCTTTGAATTCCATATTGGTACATAATTAATTGTAATGCAGCTTTTATTGGTTATTCTGAAGCTTGAATGATGTTGTGTTTGCAAAATCCATTGTATGTTATAAATATATATTTCCTTTTCTTTTAGCTGAAAAAGAAAGTTGAACTGTGTAATATGTATTTCTTTTTTCGGAAATCAACTGCACATTTTGGATCATACCTATGTTTTAATTTCAAGTTTCTCACATTCTACTTTTGTGGTTTTGGGAAAATACTTAAAATACTTAGTTTCCATGTCTGTAAGGGACAGTGATATTTTCAAGGTTGTGAAGATTTTATTACTGTTTTATGTTCAGAACCCCCTATTGAAATAGCATGTATACAGTGGTAAAGGATGATTTCAGATTGTTAGAACCTCCCAGGGCAGAATGTTTTGCATTTTATTAGTTGTCCTTAAGGAAGTTATACACATTTTTGAGAAGACAAATTTGATAGAATTTTTTTGGCAGCAACTTGTAAATGAAAAAGAAGAGCAGGTAGAGACAAGAAAATCACGTGAGTGAATTTTTTTATGTGTCCTGGTGTGGGTCACTAGGAGCTTAGGCTGGGGTAGAAGCAGTAAAGTGAAGAAGGAATTCTTATATCATGTTCAAGGCTGAAGTAGCAGATGAGATAGTTTGACAGTGCTTCATTATATTCACTCATCTGTACCACTACTGTCATGTGGAAAAGAATGAAAAGTTTGATTTTGTGTGCATTTTCAACCTCAGTTGAATTGGAGCCATTGCTTCATTCATGTTTCTGACTTGAGGAACTAGAGTTCATTTGCGTACTTAGAGCTGGAGTTACTGATCACACATCAGTTTTTGCAACTTTGAAATAAGACAGGACATTGTCAAAGGGAGAAAATAATATTCTTGAGTTGTTACTTCTTGAAATAAACTTTTAAATAAACTTTTAACTTCATGTGTAACTACTGAAGGAATCCCTTTATAAGGCATTCCTTTACTAATTACACATGAAATAGGTTCTTATGTCTTGATTAGAAATGTATACACATTGATCATAGATGCAGTCCTTCATTAGTTCACTCAATTATTATTTCTTAACTACTGTTTATAAACCACCAAGTCTCCAGAGATTAAAGAAAGACTGAAATACATCCTGCCTGTTTTGGAAATGCTTATAATACAGCCTTATAGAGGTAGAAAGATAAACAAAGCAGTAAGTGTAAAAAAGTCATAAAAACTGTAAATTCTTATGATCACTTGAATCATTGAGTGGAGTAATAATGTATAAAGCAAAGTGGAAATAGTCATTGAAAAAGTAGTTCATATAAGTTAGTAAAAATTTTTATGGTAAACTGGTCATGTGATGTTTCAGTGATAACTAACGATTTACATTGTCACAATTCATTATAATATCTAATTCATCAATGTACTATTTATTAAGTGTTTCTGTGTGCCATTATTACATTGGAACTCTGATTAGGGGCAAAATAGAAAGGACTGGGTATGTAGCTCAATGTTATAGCACTTGCCTAGTATGCAAAAGATCCTGGTTTTCATTCCTAGCACTACAAAAAAAAAAAAAAAAAGCCCATGCATTTCTCCTGAGTAACTTAGAGAAGTATTTTAAATGCTGCGATTAAAAATCAGTATTTTTTTCTGCATCTTCAGAATATAATGTGTATATAAGTCAAGAGTATCCACACACAAACACACTGTATACATATATATACTGTATGTGGTTTTTGAATTTTAATTTTAAAATGGGACTGGGACTTTTTTTGTTTTTCATAAACTAGAGATTTGGTTTTTGCCTATAATTTCATGATTGTTGCAGATTTTATTCCTTATGTCTTGATTAGAAATCATCTTAACATCATATTACATGTTGGATTAATGGGGAGGAAAAACCACTATAGAGATTGCTTTGAAGGAAATATACATACAACACATTATCTCACATAAGCCACCTAGCTTTGGGAAAAAGGAAAAGAGGAACTGATATATACTGAGGCCACTATCTGCCAGGTTTTAGGATAGGTGGTTTTTTATATACCACCCCAGTTTGCACCTCAACCTACATAATGATGTGTTCTTGTGAATACTTGTGGCTCCTTGAATAATTGAAACATGGTTTATTCAAAAAAGTCATTCCTTTGTAAGAAAGTTACTGAGTCATATTCATTAAATACCACGTATTGGGGCAAGACAGGAACATTCTAGGTGTTGGTAATTTGTTAGTGAGCAAAACGAACAAAAATTTCTGCTCTTGTAGAGCTTGCATTTTTATGGAGACAGACAAAAATAATCAATATAAACAGGAGTGAATATTCAGTATTTCATGTTAGTCATGGATGCTTTGTCCTCTGCTGTAGACAGAAAGAAAATTTATCTTCCTAGTATTTAAAAATTGTTGATAAATATTCAGAACCACTGTGGAGACATTACAAATACATTTTTGGCTTATACTTTCTAATGTTTCTTTAAATACTCTAAGGCAGTTCAAATTTAGGCATTTTAGTGGAATTTAGAGTTAAATAGACAAAGAAATTGAATCTGTTGGGATTATTCTGTCTTAACTATAGAATGTTAATGATTTGGCTATTTTACTAATACCTCTTCCATCCGCACAACCCACTTCTGTTTCTCGGCCTATAGTCTGTAGACTTATGACATGCATTAGGATGACGTGGGAATTCATTGTCAGTTCAGAATCCTGAGGCCTACACCACTGTACCAAATGGAAATCTTTCAGATTTGGTCAAGAAAGTATATTTTGAACATGTACTTCAAGTGATTTTGCTGCACACGTAAGTTGAAGAACCAACCACAAAGAAGAATATTAATTTGATTAATAGATAGTTACAGGACTTTGTTTCAGAGTGAGGTAGGATTATTCAAAGTGATCATGTGCAGCAAAAGTCTCTAAGATTCTTTGATGATACCTTATTTCTTATTCATTTCTTTGTAGTGGTTGAAAGCAAATACCATCAAACTCAATCCAACATATCTGTTTATAGAACTTTTGAAGTCGAGAAATTTGAACTGTTTGTTTATTAAGTTCTCTGTGTTTAGAATTGTACCAGAAACTTCTTGATGCATGGTTTTGTTTGTTTTGTTTTCTTTTTTTGGAACTAGGGGTTGAACCCAAGGTTGCTTTACTGTTAAGCTATAACCCCAGTCCTCTTTACTTTTTATTTTTGAGACAGAGTCTTTCTAAGTTGCTGAGGGTCTCCCTAAGTTGCTGAAGCTGGATTCAGACTTGTGATCCACCTGCTTCAGCCTCCCTAGTTGCTGGGATCCCAGGTGTATACTACTATATTAATCCCTTCATGCACAGTAACTAATATCAAATTTAATAAAAAAGCTGTATGTGATCACTGTAAATTCAGATACATATTTTAGCCTTTCTTTTTTGTATGTATTCCTTCAAGAATAAATATTGGAAGTTTCTCATTCAGTAGTTAAATTGTGATATTGTGCGCCCTGTAGTGGGATGCTGATTTTATTGTGGAACCAGTGGAATTATGTTTAGTCTCTAGATATGGTTGTATGAAAAAGATCATAGTTTACCTCTTTTGATGCCTAAACATGCAGTGGTGTTTGAACAATAAAATTCTTATTCTGACTTCATGTTTACAGATTATATTTACAAATTAATTTTACTTTCTAGATTGTAAGCTCTGTTTGATCAGTGATTACATTTCAAGTTTTCTAACCTTGTATTATCAGCATTTGGGGCCAGATAATTCTGGGGTCTTTTTTAGGGGGGAGGAGTACAGAGGTTCTGTGCATTGTAGGAATTTTTTTTTTTTAGCATTGTTTCTTGCTTCTACCCACTAGATACTAGTATACCACCTCCTCACTGCCCACTCCCGTCACCACATTGTGTCAATGAAAAATGTCTCCATTTGACTGACAATCACTATTGCCTTTTATGCCCTTTTCATATTGGATATATAGTGATACTTAGAGAGTACTAAGACAGATAGTATTTTTCAGCTGAAATAGAGATTGAGAGTTTGAGGCTAACTCCTCACTACGTCCCCCCACCTCCAGTTTATAGGTTAAGTAGCATGGTAACTAAGTGGCATGAGAATAATTATACATACGAGAATTTGAGATAGAATTATGCCCAGAATCCAAGATTACCATGATTCATATCTTTACCTGTCTCTGCCATCAAACTATTATAATTTCAAGGAGAAGCTAGAAATAAAAGATTGCTTCATATTTAATCTCAGTTTAGAAATATTTAAAAATATTTAAAATTATACAACTTCAGAGGAAGTTATTCATTTTATAAACAGGATCTTCTGTTTCTAAAGAAATCAATATTATTATTCTTTAATTTAAAATGTAGAGAATGAAAACTTAGACCGAGTCTCAATTGCAACCTTGCTTCCTAATTTGTTGTTTTCAAACAAGTTACCACATTTTCAAAAGTTTTCTTTAATTTGAATTTGCAGTATTTTTCCCTCCAAACAAAAATGTTTCAAAGTTCAGTGGAAGGATATTAAAACCTTTAAAATTTGTACATATTAGTATTTTAATATTATTTACACGTTGATGTATCAGCAGATAGTTACTAACAGTGAGGTCAAGAACAAGAGTAGGAAGGAAATAGCTCTAACATTTAGGGATTTAAAGGTTCTACCTGTAGTCCTGTAAGGTGAGTTGTATCTTAAGAAGTAGTATCTTCTGAAGCAGAATCAGAGAAGTTGAATCATCCGGCATTGCACTCGATAATAAATGGAGCAGAATCTTAACCTGGGTCATTGTATGTCTACAACCTAGCCTTTGGTTGTGTGATTTTTATTATATTGTCATTCCCCTCTAGGGGAAGCTAAGGACAGTCATTGTCAATTGAAAGTCTATCAGACTTGAAGATCAAAGAGGCAAGGGGCTTTTAGGATAGGTGATATAAAAACTTCTAGATATGAAAACTGAGGTCAAAGAGATTGATAGAGTTCAGTGTGGAGCAAGGATTTTTGCTCTGAAACCTGTTAAAGAGATTCACCTCATGCTGTGAGATACCATCACTGTATTTGTCAGTGTGTACTTTGTTTTTTTTATTGGATTTGTACATAAATAACTTAAAACAATTTGTGTGGATTGATTAATTAGTGAGATATAACTCCCTCCTCCAATCAGTTATATTCTCATGTTTTGGCAGATTTTATTTTATTTATTTTTTATTGGTTGTTCAAAACATTCCAAAGCTCTTGACATATTTCATACATTAGATTCAAGTGGGTTATGAACTCCCATTTTTACCCCAAATACAGATTGCAGAATCACATCGGTTACACATCCACATTTTTACATAATGCCATATTAGCAACTGTTGTATTCTGCTACCTTTCCTATCCTCTACTATCCCCTCTCCCCCCCATCTTCTCTCTCTACCCCATCTACTGTAATTCATTTCTCTCCTTGTTTATTTTCCCATTCCCCTCACAACCTCTTATATATAATTTTGTATAACATTGAGGATCTCCTTCCATTTCCATGCAATTTCCCTTTTCTCTCCCTTTCCCTCCCACCTCATGTCTCTGTTTAATGTTTTGGCAGATTTTAATCAATTTTTAGGTGAAGATGATATAGGCTTATATTTATTTGCCTCCGTAATTTGGGAAGGACAGGGTTTACTCATGTAATCTCTCCCAAATCAGTGTTTTTGTCGTCTTGGTAGTCACAATCATATTTAGTTAGAATACACTTTACAGAATTAAGTTTTAAGTTAACCTGTTGTGAATCTATATTATTATTCATTATTAAATCACAGTACTTAGTTTTTATTGTAGAATTTTCAAGGATACATTGATTTTCTGATGACAACACTCACCTTCTAATTCATTGTACTAAATATAGTAATCGATTACTAAGACTGCTGCAATCTTCATACCATTGTTTCTTACACTCCAGGATTCTGGCCCCAGAGTCTTAGGTATCCTGGTAGTTCTTCCATGTTTTTAAAAACATGTGTTTGCATTTGTCCGTAGTTTGAGTTTTTATCAAGTTTGACTTACAGCAAGATTCTCTACCATCTACAAAGCATGATTACCATTACTTCATAAACGAGGACAGGAAGTATGCATAATGTTTAGGAAATACATGTAAGTACCAATCCCAGTTAACTTGCAAACTTCACTAACTTAATTTCAGAGATAAAAGCAATAGACATACATTTTGGAAAATAAATACTTTTCTCAGTCTCCCTTAAGGTTTATTAGAAAAATTTTATATGGACTATTATTAGTGGTGAAGGAATTACAAATGCTATAAATCTTTGAAGAGTCATAAACTTGTATGCCAATACGTCATTTGGAAGGTACACCTGTAACACCAATGAGTTTGCAGAATTTTCCAAATAAACCAACTTCAGTATGTTACACAATTCAACACATGTGTTCTTTTCCTCCCATTTGGGAACTGTGATGAAACACAAAACTGAAAGTCTTGGTGGTGAAGAATGGGGTCTCCCCAGCCCACAGTGTCTGGAGTAACAAGTGTTAGAGAGAAGGAGTGGATGAGTGGATGACCCGCCTAGGAGCGCTGAGCAGAGTGTTCAATACAAGCACAATAGTGGGTCATGGAGGATTGAAGAAGTGTTTCAAGAGAGACTGTGTATTTCAGTTGGACATGAAAGAATGAATACAGTAGCCGATGACATTGAGGTAAAGAGAAGAGAAGGGCTTTAATAGCAGGCACTCATTGTCGTGATAGCTGCCATAAAAAGAAACCAAGGTCATAAAAGATATTAAATATAGAAGGCCCACGGATGAGCTCAAAATATCTAGAGCATAAAAGAAATGGAGGGGAGTGAAGGAAGAGAAGACTATGGAGGAACGTTAAGGTCAGACTAAGAAAGAAACATGGATGTCCTTAATTAGGAGACAGAACTCTATTATTTAGGAAGTATGTAAGTACATGAATTTTGATGTAAGTGTAAATAAAATCAATAATAAAAATACTTGCAATTGTAGAAACTGATATAATATATAACAAAAAAGAACACATTACATGTTTTTGAAGTATTTGACTTATTTTGCTTATTTTTGCTGCATGGAACATTTTTGTCTTATAGAAATTTTTCTCTGTGTGCCCATAAAGTAGGCAGAGTTAGATCACATTAATGATTAATATTGTTTCAGGATTGAAATCTGTGATTCATTGTTTACACAAAGTGGGTGCCAATATCATGAATGAATAATGCAAAATATTACACAAAGGAATTCAGGCACATTCTGTGGATAAAATGGTACAGAGGCTTTGGATGAGCTTCACAAATTATTTTACGTAGCAATCAGTCCACATACAGAACAGGAGAAGCTGACTTTAGGACACGTAGATGAACATTCTGAAAGTACTACAATTTCATAACAATATTATAATTAGGTCTGCTTGCAACAACAAGATTATCCCATTTTAATTTGTTATTAACCTGTAATTTTATCTAAAGATCCAATTTTAAATAGTCATTCACAGGTATGTGACCTTCAAAAGGTTATTTATTTTTATCAGCCTCATTCCATGAGGCTATTCCCATATAGCAAGATTTTAAAAAAAATTTAAAAAGGAATTTTTGGCACAAGTAACATTTTCTCATTTGCTCATGGATGCAGTTTTCAACTGCTGTTTCTGTCTTTTTTGACTTTGAAGCCTACCTGATTCTCACATTCAGACATGAGGAGAGTTGTGCTTAAGCGGTGGAACACTCTCTCTCCTTCCTATGTCAGAGCTCTGCTCCTCCCCAGTCACGAATGCTTATTTGACTTCATCAATTTGGTGGAAAAGAGGATAACAGTTGGGTTAATTATATTTTTTCCTCTTGATTTTCACTCCAGTCTAACTGATTATTTTAAACCGAGCTATCCATATATCCCTTGAATAAATCCTCTTTGTCCAAGCCACATTATTTCAACATACAGCTAGCTAGATTAAAATTTCTAATACTATATATATATATATATATATATATATATATATATATATATATATATATATATATATATATATATTTGTTGCTTTTATTATTCTGTATCTCTTTATCTACTCTGTGTCCATTTTTCCATATATTATATTTGTATCTATTATTATGGAGTGGTATTTTTCTATACTTTTATGTGTTTTTGGGGGGGGGCTTTTTCAGTTTTTATGCAATGTATATTTATTTAACTTATTTGATTTTATTTATTTTTGGTATTGAGCATTGACTTAGAGGCATTCTGCTACTAGGCTACATGCCCAGCTTTTTTAAAGGGTTATTTTGAGACAGGGTCTCTTTAAGTTGCTGAGGGTCTCACTGAGTCACAGAAGTTGCCCTTCAACTCGCCCTCCTCTGCCTCTGCCTCCTAAATTGCTGGGATTACTTGAGTGCACCACCAAGCCTGGCTGTAAAGTGTATTTTAAATATATTTTTACTCTTCAAATTTTTTTCTTCTGTATTTCACAATAAATAATTTATTCTGCGTTGTGGAATAATTTGTTCTTAAGGAAGTAAAGGCAACCACTGAAGTCCACATTATCAGAGACAAACTTATTCACCAGATACAAATCAGCTTTTGTTATCTGCTAGCTCTGATGCCTCTGGTAAGTAATACTAATCACGGTGAGAAAAATTTGTTAAACTCCTTTCCCATAGTCATCGACGTCTCTCTCCCTCTCTCTCTCTCTCTCTCTCTCTCTCTCTATATATATATATATATATATATATATATATATATATATATATATCCATCCTGACAGGTTTTTATGGAATGACTCTGAAACAAAAACAAAAACTAAGGCCACAGAACGGGGCTCCCATTGTGGTTGCCAACATATGCTTCTCAGATCTTACCTAAAGTCTCACTGGAGTCTGAAGGTGTGTGTGACTTTCACGTACATGGGACGTTCCATCGTCAAACACCTGGTAGAGGTTTTTATCTGTGCACTGAGATGACTTTATTCCGTGATGTTGTCTTTGTGATTTTCTAAGTATTTAAATGTTCAAAAGAAGAACAAAAATGTGCACTTCTCCAGTATTTGCTCATGAGGGCCTGAGTTCTGGGTGATTAATCTCCTCCATGCTTTGTTACTTTCCTCCCTGACAAAGTAAGAGAATTCTCACCATCCTTGCGGTTCCAGGGTGCGCAGTCATGGGTGCAGGAAAGCACTAGCCACTCTGGTGCAAGAGCCTAGGACTTTCACCTCAGCTGCTTCTCGACTCCCTCTCCATTTCTTTTCCTTCCAACCTGGGGATGGCATCAGGAGACATGTTAAAATTCTTCCTCTTGGTATTGCTCTCTGGGGAGGGGTTAGAAAAGAACCTGCTGGTCAATTCTGTCAGTTTGATCCTAGGAAAAATCCTCTGTCAAGCACCCTGTAACATGCACAAAGCATGAGTGTACCCTAAAGCAAGCTAAGGGCATGCAAATATTAATTTTTATATCAGCATGCCAGTCCCTCATAAAATGGCTAGGTCATCTAATGACTTCTGGAGAGGAAATGTTTGACCTCATACATATGGAATAGAAGACCTTATTTCCTGATAACTGATGGTCACATTTAAAGTTGAATATGCCCAATTTTTGTTGTCAATCAAAACAATATTCCTTTTTATCTGATATTTTACTCCCTAAATAATGAAATGCCAAATGATAATGGAGGAGATGGCTTCCTTCATTTTGTCCCTATAGCTCATAGTTTCATAAACTTATTCTAAAGCATCTCCACCTATATTTCATCCCAAGAATAGAAGAAATATACCAGATGAAAAAACACCTTGCTTGCTTTAGACAGCCTCAGAGTAAGGTATAATTACTTTCCAATGTCTCTTTTATGAATTAAAAATAGTTTCATCTATAAAAATTTCAAAAATTTCTATTAAATGGTAAAGGTCAGTGGAAAAAAACTGACAGAGAAATTCTTAGGATGAAAACAAAACCTTCTTTCACACAAGAAAATAATCAAAACTCTCTGTGCTATGGGAACAATACAGAAAAAAGCTATTTTCAAAATGAAAAAGAGGGAGGCTTCCTCATTTAAGTTCTCATATTATTGTCAAGTATATCATCAAGTCTTTTAAAAATATTTCACTGAAGTTCATTTTAACCTGTAGTCTGAATTTCAGAATTATTTCTTTTCTTTCTCGGCCTTAAAGAAGAGTCGTCAGCCCAGCCAGGAGCACAGCATCTGGCAGAAAAGCAAGAGCCACATTTGCCTGCTTTGCCACTCAGGAGCTGAGAGCCCCTTCAGGTGGGAAGGTGTGTGTGGACCCTGCAGAGAACAGGGTAGGGGTGCTCTGTCTTGGGGTGCACCCTGACACTTAAGGTATGGTTTGCCTTATGATGTCCAGTTGAAATGAAATAAATGATTTTCTTTTGGACTCCCTAAAATTTTGAAAATCACTGTTCTTTTTCCAGTTTGTAAACTATAGAATTTGCTCCATTTATAGATACACAAATAGCTTTTACATTCACTGCTCCAAGAACTAAATATAGTGACATTAAGGCGGCTCCTCCTAGCCTCCAAATTTTAGCAATTGGAGATGTTCTTGGTTGCCCCAAATAAGGGTCCAATATGATCATATAAATTTCAACCTTCTGAACACACAGCCCTCTGTTCTTTTAATCAAATTTGTCAGCAAGTCAATGTCCCTAGCCAGGCTCTGGAAAGAGGGGTGCTTCAGGTGAGACCATTTGTCTGGGCTTCCAGAAAATGACAGGGGTTCTTTCTACTTCCCCAAACTACCACACTTAAAGACAATTCTCTCATATTACTACCTACACCAATTCCCATTTTCATTGGATATCAATTATTTAAGAGAATTACACAAATGACTTTATGTACTTTACCTAGTGATATTGTTTCCTTATTTTTAAATGTGTTGTCATTGTGTTTTTTGACAGAAACAATATTGGAGGGCTAGCTGTTTGGGTGCTATTTCTACATAAGGAACTCCCAGCTTTCCCTTCCCACTCTCCTTCTTATATTCTGCTCTGCTTTTTCATGGGAGTCTGTCCTGTAACATAGCAGCTACTGCCCTCCACAGTCCCAGTGCCTGGGCCTTGAACTGACTCCACTTCCTTTCTACCCTGTACCCACAGGAGAAACCCCGTTGCTTCACTGTAGCTGATTCCACATAAATCCATGGGATCAAAATACAAATGTTGTTTAAAAGGCAAATGTATTTAAACCGAAGAGTTTTAAATTACTAAAACTATCTACAAGGAATTTCTTGGAGGCTGTAAATCATGTGAGAGGCAACTCACATTCTCTGAAGAAGACAGTCTGTGAAACAGACTTTACTGCACTCTGGTAGCTGCTGAGACACCCCTTTCCAACCCTCTACACTCCTACTGTGGCTCTTTTCTCCATTCTGATGCTTGGTGTTTGAATATAGAGCTTCACAGGAAAGGAGGGACGGACTTGGGGAGACTAACTCCAGCGATGAGGTGTGGGCACATGGACTGATCTAGCAAGCTTGTTGTGAACCTGCTCTCTGCCTCTGCTAGAATCCCTAAAGGGTACATCTGCACATGCATCTGAAATACAGCTCAATGTCCTATTTGTATCATGGCCAATTTCAAAGAATTCTAATCTCTTTTATTATAAAAACAATGTAGAATGCATTGGAGATTTTAAAATGAGTTTACAGACTGTCTTTTCTATGACATTCTTTTAGTTTTTTTTATCTTTGAGAGAGTGCATTATCCATGGAGGTGACAGTCACGCACCTGAGTACTGAGTCTTGTATTCCTTCTTCAGTGGGGAACCAAGCTCCTCACTCACTGCACATTCACTTCCAACTCCCCGACCTCTTTATAAAAGCCTCCGTTCCACTGTGTGTAAGGATCTGCCTATTCTCCATGTTGTGTGGCTCCTTTCACACAGCACTAACTTTCCAAGTTTATCCCCACTGCAGCAGGTGTCCTCCCTTCCTTTTCTTGAATGAGTAAGTTTCCTTTCTAAGCACACACCACACATTTCTCATATTCTAAACTGAATTTCAGAAGCAACCCAAAGACCAGTCTTCACAAAATTTTGGACAGTTTCAAGTTCCACTGACAGTAACCCACATGAACATCAAATTACTATGATAATTCTCAAAGGTCCTGTCTTTTGGTTGAAAGAGAAGCAAATAAAAGAATTAAGTTTCTTGTGATACCAATTTTTATATAAATTTGTTTCAATATCCAAATGATGTTCCAATATCCATGAATCTGTGGTATTTCCTGTAATAGCAATGAACATAGACAGTACCTTTATAGTATTCTTTCAATTGTTCTTCAAGGTGCAGACAGGAGCACTAAAAGAGATCACTCCTGTATCTTTAATATAATAGCTTAGGAAACATTCTGAAGAAGAATAACAACAAAATGATCATCTGAAGCCACAGATTATCTCTAAATTTTTAATGAATTGCTCAAAAAGGAACAATAATAATAATACATAGAAAAAGCATAAAGAAAGAAAACATAATTTTAAAAGGTACGTAACAAACAAAAAATAGATTCACAAGGACTCAGATAGTGGCATATCTACTTTAAAACAACTACATTTCTTATAGTTGTGAAGTACAGCAGATCCTAAAGAAAAACAGGTTTTGTAAAAAAATATGGAAACAATAGAGACATTGATAAATGACAAATGACATAAAGGGGGATATTAGAATTGAAAACTACAGTCCTCAGAAGTAACAAATCAGTGGGCATCTGTACCCATCTAATGGGATGCTCCTTACTCACCAATAGAAGGAGAGAATGATAAAAGAATTGTAACAAGATTTTGGTAACAACATATAGCAAGTGCTGTCATACGTTGGTGGAGGAGATATAAAAGGGCATAGCCATTTGGGCAGATGATTTAAAAATCTTTGAGAAAGTTAAAACCCATAATTCTAATGGGGAAGAAAAGAAAAAAACTTTCTTAGAGTGTCAATGATTATTATAGCACAGAAAGATTAGAAAATAATTAATGATTAAGCTATCATGAAATTTTGATGAAAAATAGAAACCTCGAGTATGTTCCCAAATAGTATTTCTTGATTAAAATTGAAAAGTAATAATTTTAAAGAGAAGAAACGCTGCTCACAACACATTAATAAATGACATCTGTCATCACTGGGACTGGGACAAACTGACATCATGTACCTCCTGAAATTACCGACCAAGAAGGACATAACGTCATTTCAGCTGTTTCTTGCACAGAAATATGTATCTTGAAATTAAATGTTACTTGAATTTTGGAATGCTTTAAAAGCAACTCTTCTGTAATATGAAAAAAAATACAAAGAGCAACAAGCAGAAAGGTATATTTAAGAACTCTTCTGGTAAAGGTGACCATTGAAGCATGTCAATTAAATATAATGTTGAGTGTCAGTTGAATTCTGAGCTAAGAAAGAAATGGCTGAGAAGGATATTATTGAGACAATTTATGTACTTTAAATATGGACAGTTGATTACATATTTTTATAAAGGCTAAATTTCCCAAATGATAACCATTCTGTCATCATGGCAGAGAACAGCCTTTTCCTTTTGATATATTTATATCTAGAAATGCACACACATTTGTACAGTGAAATGTTTATAATGAAAGAAGCATGATTCTTATAATTTAATCTCATTTTTAATATAAGAAACACATATGTATATGTTTGTATATTTGTTTAGTATGTATACATTTTCAGATTATCAATAAATTTACATAGAGTAATGCATTTCCTTTTATTGACAATGGTGAATAATATGGAAATAATTATTAAATCTTGGTAATGTGTATATGGAAGTTGCTTTTATTCTTCTTGCAACTTGTTTCTAAGATTAAATGATATCAAAATATAAAAATTAGTATTTTAAAAGTTCATCATCTAATTTAAGCAATATGTAAAAACAATAATATTTAACAACAGACTGGTTTTATTTTGTGAAGGAAAGTTTGGATTGCTGTTCAAAACAATTTAACAAATTAAGAGATTAAAATAGGAAGATAACATTAACATCTTAACTGTTATAGGAAGGTCATATGATAAATTTCATGGTAATTTCTGATAGAATATAAAATAAACTCAGATTAGTGTGGCTTTCTGGGGATATGTAAAGTCTCCAGTGAATCTTACGTTTAATGAGAAGTCTTGAGTGTTTTTCTTTGAGAGGATGAAGGAGGTAAGTCTGGCTGCTATCCTGACTTCTAATTAGTAATTCAGTAGGGTCCCCTGGAGCAAAGAAAAGAAGTACCACCCAGAAAGACTGAAGAAGCAAAACTGTCACCTTTCAATGAAGACAATCTTACACGAAGATAGAAGTAAATCTGCATTGAGGTTTCAAGAAAATCTCCTATGTTTAATTCATGCATGATTAATGTACAAACTCAACTCCATTTCCATATAACTTTTAAATTTTAAAATGTACCTTTTATAAGATCTTTAAAACATCAAAATTAGAATTAAATATAACAAACAATGTTTAAGCCTTCTAATCAGCAAATATTGTTTAAATACAAGTATAATGAAAGTAATTTGTTTCATCTATATGATTAGTGAAAATTATCTTGTCCATAGGATTTAAGACTCCACATTATTAAGATGTTGATTTTACTCAAACTGATGTCTAAAGTCAATGCCATTTCAGTCAAAAACTGGATAAATCTTATTAAAATGCTGAACTGAAGAAGCACTCAAAATAATAGTTTTATTCATATTCATGCAGAGTTCAAAACAGATAAAATGTATGGCTAGGGATACAAACTTATAAAAATGAAGATCAAAGTATAATAAATGCAAGAAACTGCCCCTCAATGAAGGCAGGGAGTGACTGTACTTTGGGACTGTGTTCAGAGGGGCTGGCTCTGCTTCCCTGCAGGTAGAGCTTGAGCAAACCTCTTGATTTGGCAATGGGAGAAAAGTGTTCTCTGATTGCTGTTTTGTTAAGCTACCCATTTTTCCCTATTTGTGGTATTTTCCCAGTTAAAATTTCTAATATTAATGAAAGATTAACTTATCAGGAAAAAGTATAACAAATACAGAAATAAAGTGATAAAAGATAAAAATGTTGATAGAAATATTACTTAATTAAAAATAAATACAAAATGTCAATACTGAGATAAAATATCCAGTCATACTTCAGTTTAAAGAATAAGAAAAAGCAATCTAATGCTCTTCTTTTCCCAATTCTAGATGACCTTTAAAATGGATATAAAAAGTCAAAATGATAAAAAATTGATAGAAAACAGAATCATTATTTTTATTAAATCTCAGCTGTGCTTGTGCATATGAGACTCAGTGTTCTTGGAAGGAAATATGGCAACAATATAAATTATGTTTATAAGATAAACATCTCTTATTATACTTCAAATCCTCAGTCAAAATAAAGAAGCTTAAATTTAGATAAATTTTGATCAGTATTTATAAAAGTTAATTGATTGAACATTAAGTTTCTAGGAGTTAAACTGAGATTCCTCAAATTTTCTCTTGAATTTTGTTTTAAAAAACGATTTTTCTTTAGTATTACCTTCTAACAGAATATCCATTTGAGTAATCACTTGATTGATTAAGAAAGAAACATTGTATCAAATGTCTAAATGTGAAGATCCCTCATAGAGGGAATTTGCAATTAAATTCTTAACTCATTTGAAATAGAGCTTTAGATCAACATTTATATTATATGTTATAAATTATTGTTATTAATATAAAATAGCATAATATTTAAAAGCAAAATAGTAGAATTAACAGTTTATGACAACTCATATATTAAATATTTTAAACTAGTGATTATTTTAAATTTAGATTTAAAAAGTAGGACAAATTTTCCTTTGGTGCTGTAGTTGATGTAATTGTTCTATGATTGAAAGCTGTAATTCATTCCTATAGGATTTTTATAAAAAGGTAAAAACAGTGTTTATTCTTAAGCATTTTGGATAGCTCCTCCAGCCTTTATATTTTGTAGTGTATTCATTTAGTTGGAATTTCCTAAGCAGAAATTTTCAGTTAATTGAAAATTCTAAATTCAAGATACTAATTTAACTCTTAAAGTGCATAATTTAAAAAGTTTGGCTATTGTAACAATAGTCAAAACAAAATGAACTCTGAAAATGTTTTGAGAAAGGTCCAGGTGATATTCTCCACTCTCTGTAGTTTCAATCTACAAGCAGGAAGCAATAAATGATCAGGAATAAATGAAGATATATTCCTATAATTAATGACATTTTTTTTCAAAAATCAAAAATGGAAGTTTTTGCTTTCCCTTGAAAAAGGGAAAATCTTTATGTCTTTCCTTACAACAAAAATTACAAGAGGAAAAAAAAAAATGAAGGGAGAAATTTCAGCCTGCCTTTGAGATTGTCTAATACTATGACAATTTAATTGTATTAGGAAAAAAAGAATTTGCCTGAGTCAAATCCATCACGTTTCTGTAAAGGTTGATGAATCCTCTGATCTTGGACGTGGCACCTAGAGGATAGAGTCACTGCAAAATCTGAATCAAATTCTCTGATTCTTTTACACACCTACATATTGTCTCAATCATGTCAACCAGTGGTAATTAGACAAAGAAAGTAGTCTATGTCCAAAGAGAATAGTGATTTGGTATAGCAGAAAGGTTTGGAGCAGTATTCATTTTTTATTCCATTTGTATGTAATTCCTCAATAATCTTAAAGCCTTTCACGAATGCTCTTGCGACAATATGGACTGTGTCCTTAGCAAAAGAGATTCAGAGACAGACACAGGGAAGAGCCACAGGCAGACAGTAGAATAGGGTAGCATTTCTACCAACTGAGACACTCCAAGGACACTTAGTTTGTTTCCCTTTCTCAGCTACTGTTAATAATTCTACAGTTAGAATGGGAGTGCAGATGTCTCCTTAACCTAGTGATTTCATTTCCTTTGAATATACATCCAGAAGTGGGGTTGCTGGATTATATGGAAGTGCTATTTTTTAAAACTTTTTGAGGAATCTCCATACTGTTTTCCATAACAGTGTTACCAGTGCTTATGCTGATTCTCAACTCAGTGCATTTTGACAACATGTTATAGTGTCATAGCAGGGTCATGAGAACATTTTTGTATTAAGTAGATCGTCAGATATTTGCGCCTGTTTGTTCTAGTTCTGAATTTTGGACAACAGAGTATAAATTTACTATTAATAGAATACCTCCTAAAATATTTGAAGGCACACATTCTCTATGCCCTTGATCTTCTGTTTTTCTTAGTATATTTGGAAAATAAAGAGCTAGAATGTTCATAGTCATATTGTAGTTCACAGTCATTATTACACATGCACACATGCACACAACTGCAGCAACATGCTTTCTAGATATTTCAAACAAACAAACATTCAGTCCTAACAAGCCATGTGATGAAGTCTGAAGGGAGAATAGAAAGCATCCCCTATAAAGACCATTCTTACAGGATGTTTGGGTCACAAGAAGCAGCTCCTGCAGTGTGCACGCGTGGAGCTGAGATTAAGGCAGGCCTTCGCACAGCTCCTAGGGAATACCTGGATTGAAGAGAACAAATTCTGCATAAATACTGGTTCAAGCTGATTTATAAATTTCAGTCCTAGCTGGCAAAAATGAAATACAAAGTGGTATTCAACCTCCCTTTTACATAAATCTTTGGTTAGAATCTATAAAGAGTGAAAGAATCATTTTTAGAATTACATCACTCAGAAAGCAACAGAACAGACGTGGAAGTACTCCTCAGAACCACGCTACTCCCATCAGCCTTTGGTGGAAACTCTGGTCCCCACCGCACCGTGTGGTATGTCCAGATGCAGAAACACAAGGTGCTAATGCGGCTCTTCTCACTACTCGTTGGGTGGTTCTTTGATGTTTGATGTCTCTCTCTCTCTCTCTCTCTCTCTCCCCACCTCCCCCCCCATTCAGTCCGTTTGAGACTCATGGTATGTTCTTTCCGCTTAAGGAGAAACCCTGCGTGGGGGCGTGCCTGGATGGAGGTGCGTGCATTTTGTGAATGAAGAGCCTTTGGCCCAGGTTTCTTCGTCGGACTTCAGGACTGTCTGCGTGGACCTGTGCCTCGGTGTCTCACTTAAGAGAATGATCTGCCTCCCTGGCCCCCACGCGCCGGTCTTCTGTCTCACTGTGGGTTCGCGTTTGACCTCCATCTGAGGTGAGAAGCCTTCCACAGAGCGCACAGGGAGCGACCTGGGTTTCTGACACTTGAAAAGTCTGGGTCCTTTCTCCAAACACCGGAATGCCTGTTCCCTGTTTCACAGTGGCAGCAAGAAGGGACCCCAGCACCTCCTGCCGCGGTGAACAGAAGCGGCCAAGGCAGCGGGGGTGCGTGGGGAAGCCCAGAGCCCAGGCCTGGGGCGGAGCTCAACCCGGGCGCGCTGCAGTATCTATGCAGAAGCTCCCCGCATCATGGATCAGTACCAAACCCTGGATGTTTATGAGCCACTCCAGCAGCGTTTGTTTTACCATGAATCTTTACTCTTGGGTTGAGATTGTGGGTCTCAGTTTGGCTTATAGGTACCTGTTCCAGACAAATATACCTTTGCTTTACTTTGGCTATTTTCTTTTATTATTGCATCAATGTATATGGGATGCATTCACATTCATAATGTTCATAATGTTTTAATTAATTTTTGTTTACTAATTTAAGATGCATTAATCAGCTATTTAATTTCATAACAAGTTGTAATTTGGGGATTTTTGTAACGATTATTAAGAAGGATCTTTTTTCTTGTTATTACCCTTTTCATCTTGTTTCCCCCACTGGATAAATTACTGCATTAACCATGATTGTAATATTTTCTTTTTCAGAAACTATATCAGGATTTCAACAAATAAGTTGCTTACACAACTGTTGCATGTGACTTGCTTTTCTTATTCAAAAATTCAAAAGATTTTTTTTTCACATGCCCTTCATATATTTTAGATGTATCGGTTCATTTTAAAAATCGATTTTATATTTTTAACCATTTATCAAATAAAATGCCACATGAGCTTTCTCATACAGTTTGTTTTTTTTATTATATGGACATCAGTAGTTATCAAGGATCAAGTAAATTTTTCAAATCATAATTTTAATTTTTTTTCTGATTGCAAAATATAAATTTGAAAATTAAAATGGCATAAATAAAAGTAGAGTTGAATTGTATAACTTATTATTGGCCTTTATAATTCTTTTAGTATAATGCTTATTTTTAATGGTGTATGTATACATATGTGCTTATGCATATCTGTATCTATTTATATCCAGTTATGTCTACTTGTATGTATAAAATTAAGAACACTTCTGATTTCTTTAACAATTTATGGGTGTAATAGCCAAATCAGACAACAATGCCTAAGAAAAGAGCCTTTTGAGAGCAGCAACCCTCCATGATTATATGTCTTCAAATCATTTGATTTATTTGAATGACGCTTCAGGGAATATGATTTTTTAAAAAATCAATTATTGTAATGAGACATTTTTAGTGGTCAGAAAAACATACATATGCACCCAGCACACAAAGCAACTCTGATCATTAGTAGTTAAAACCATTTGAACTTGTCCCCTGATGACTGATCATTTGATAAGAAATTTGAAGGAATGCTCATTTTCCCATAACAGCACAATCATGATGATCCGATTTGGAACTGAAGTAACAGAACATAACTTCTTAGAAACATCAATGAGTATATAAATGACCTGAGATTTTGTTAAAATACAGATTTTTTATTGGGTGGATCTGGACTGAGGATTGCATTTCTACCAACTTCCCAGGCACTACAGATGCTGCTGCTATCAGGTCCACTCTTGAAATATTGAGATTCCAGAGCAAAGTGAAGTCTATTGGGCAGATATTCGCTAGGGCTGTCCTCTCACCTTCTCTTAGATTAGTAGATGTTTAAATAAAAAATCATAGCAGTAAGATGTAAAATGGATACCCAAGTACATTCAGAAGTATAATGGTACTTTCTCATTGTGTTATAAACTACAAAGAAGGTTCTAAGTTGGTGCAGGTGGCTTGATATGAAACTTAGATGTTAGACCTAGATTTTATTGTACAAAATAAGCTATCTATGTGCACACACATACACCAATTTTGCTGAGTTTTCAGAGTTTTGAAATTGGGAATATAGTACACTTAGCAAAATCCTAATGACAACTTTTATTTATGTAGTGGACCTTATGGTGGGTAGACCAACCACCTGTGAGGTCAATACCAACCTGCCTCCTACAAAGAACTAGGGATACTTGAAAAGTCAGGCTTAATGAATAACTATCATCCCTACTAATAGCATTTGAAAGAATAAACCGCTTGAGCTTATCATAGTCAAGTGTAACTTCTATAGATTTAAGTGGTAGATGCTCAATTTTGGCAAGCCTCAAATTCAATTATACATGAAACATTTTGACTAGAAAATGAGTGAGCCCTTGGTTTAAACAATAATAAGCCACAAATACTGAGGTAATTACCCAATTTTTGGAGGGGACATCAGTGTGGGACCTCTGATAGCTCAAGGATTTAGGACAATATTATTATTTTCTATTGTGGGAAATAGTAGATAGTTTTTTTATTCTAGCGATTCCATGAGCTACTTTTTAATATGGGTGTTTTCATTTAATATCATAACAGACATATGGAGTAGACTTTACTTTTTCTTTCACATGGAGAACCCAGAGTATCAATGAGATTAACCTACTTACTCCAAAAATTAACACCAGGAGGTAAGACACCTGGAAGTTGACTTCAGATTCTCTACATGTTTCACATCATGACTCTAGGTTTTTTATAGATGGAGAATTCATTTATTCAGTTACTCTTGATATGATAGCTTATTTATTCATTTGATTATTTGTTGGTCTTTGTTAAGTTTTTCTCTTTTTTCCATTATGACAACTGAATAGTCTCTGATGATATGGGATTTTTCTAGAGTAGAGATGTGGTAGAAGAGTTCACTTAGAAGGAAAGTTCAGTTTGCAAATCCCCAAAAGACTCTCATGCAAACATGTGCACTTGTAATGAAGACATGGTGTCTGTGTAGAAAGCATGCTGCTTTGTTACAGACATTAGGATGCTCCTGCTGAGAGATGCCAGCCATATCGATGATGAACAGAGGTGCAGATGTAGGAAGAAGTTGTCAGGAAATTTCCTGAGCTCCTTGTGCCCTCACCATTGGCCAACCTGCCACATGGGAAGAAAGACCAGAAAGCTGTCCTCATAATGTCACCTCTGAGTCACTCTACCATGTGAGCGATGAGTAAACTAAGAATGGGTATTGATGAACCTAGAACTCTAAAATCATGTTAAGAGGAAGTTGTGAAGCAAGGAGCGAACTATGGTTGCCTGACCCTCGGGGTGCAATCCAACACAATCCTATATGATTCTCCTCGTTAAAATATCATGGTGCAATTGTTGCAACACATTTAGTGAAACGTTTACTAAGGAGCTTTATGCATCTTATAAATAAGATAATATGGAAGAGTGAATTTGATATATAGCAGAACAGCTCATACACTTATTTTTCATGGATAGCAAATTCATTTATATTATTTTGATTCACTTCAGATGCTATAATTTCTTTACAAGATTCTGAATCTTGAAAAAATGATATGGGATATTTAACAGGTGGTAAGATTAAAGACAATTTTAGGCAGAGGACTGAAATAATTATATTTATGAGCTGTATAATGTGGAAGTAAAGAATGGCAATCTTGAAGAAATAATGGTCTTGGCGACTCCCTGGTATTACAGAAATGGATAATGTGCATCAAATAAATTTTGTATTAAAATTCTTAATCAGGAAAATATTATTAAATATTACTTCTTTAAGTTTCTTATACATAATTAATTTTGTGTTGGGAACAATCAAAACCTTAATTCCTGGGAAGCTAGCTACCTGCCCCACGGTTACCTCAGAACCTTCTCCTCTCAGAACTCCATCTGCTGGTCACTTTCTCCCCAGGCCCTAGCAATGGTGATGCTGGAGAGAGACTGGGGAGAAGGTCATGGAAACCAACACATAGAAGGATCATACACAAATATGAAACTCAAATTTATCCATTTCATTATTTATTGCTATCTGATGAACTATCTCACAATGAAGATGACTGACAATCAAAATGAATTTTCAGGTGTTTTGTATCATTTCAAAATCAGTGGAAGAGATCATTTCTTTAAAAGTAATTCAGAAAGAATATGGTATATTAAAATATGCAAATTATATTTCTCATTTCTCATCAGTTGTGCTAAGAATTCAACCCAAATGAAATGTTCCTACCTGTGGTGTGAGTTTGCACGTAGGAATTTAAGCATCTGTTGTTTACAGCAAAGATATTTTTACTCAGAGACTATTAACCAAGTCAGTACATTTTTTTAAAAAAAAATCAGTACAAGTTGCAAAAACATTTTATTTAATACTGCTATATCATTTTATACTTCTCAATAGCAAAAAAGAAAGCTGTCAATATGATTTACAAAAATATTGATAATGATTATTATTATTACTATGAAACAATTGCCTCAATCATGGACACTAACAACTTTTAGTATTAATTCCAAAGACCAGATGAACCAACTTGAGTACAAAGCTGAGGAAGTGTCGCATAAGAAGTAAACACTGTGTTATGAGGCCTGTAGGTTATGCCAAGGTATCGAGCAGTGTTCTGTATCTTAAAGGGGTGGGTAGCTCCGTCTTGATTCAAGGAGAGCCTAAGAATTCTGTGTCATTGGTAGATGACAGCTCTTGTCATGTGGCAACCTTTCCTCCTGCAAGGAAAAATTGATTTGTTAACTGTTAACATTAAACATACATGCACTGTGGCTTGAGTTGTCGGCTGTAATCCAATGCTTGTGAGACAAATGGCCACAAAACCAGTCACAGATAACTACTGCTCATTTTGCTCACCAGGCAGAAGGTTCGTAGTCTGTGCTCCATCACCTCTGAGCCCTTGGTTGGGAGGTCTTTAGACAGCACTGGACTCTTCTGGAGACTCACTTGCTTGAGATTTTGGCATCTGTCAGGTGATGCTAACAACTGTCCAGCTGGAATGCTTGGGCATCTGTGCCTGTATTCTCTAGTCTCATGATCTCTCCCACGGGACCACAGGATTTCCTGCCTGGTGACTCAGGACTCTAAAGTTGTCTGTTCCAGAAGACAGTGCTTCAGGTGAAACCCAGGTGGTCTTCCTGACCTAGCCTCAAGGGTCCCACAGTGGTTTCCAGTTGCTCTCTTTGTTAGAAAGAAGGAATTAAGTACAATCCATACTCAACAAGGGAAAATTAGACTCCACCTTCTTGTAAAAGATGGTCAGAGACTGTGGCATGTTTTAATGTTACAGATCGCAAGGGGAAGATTCCAGTGCAACTTTTTATTTTTTTATGTTTTATTTTATTTATTTATTTATTTATTTATTTACTTATTTGAGAGAGAGAGAGAGAGAGAGAGAGAGAGAGAGAGAGAGAGAGAGAGCAAGAATTTTAATATTTATTTTTTAGTTTTTGGTGGACACAACATCTTTGTTTGTATGTGGTGTTGAGGATCGAACCCGGGCCACACGCATGCCAGGCAAGCGCCCTACTGCTTGAGCCACATCCCCAGCCCTCAGTGCAACTTTTTAAAATAGTAAAAACAAAGAGATACGATGGTTTTCAGTTATATAACTTGTACTCTTTTTTACTTCACTGAAAGAGAAATAGTAGTTGCATGACAACCCCAAGGATCTTGCAGAGATAAAGAAGAGGCAAGTTGTTCTGCAATTAGATGAGAGGCAGGGAGAGTAGGAGGGTGCATTTCTCTCTCCACCTGATATGACCTGGGTGGGAGGATGGGGATTTCACAACTCTGAGAGGAATTTTTTAAAATATTTCAAGGAAATCAAAAGCTTAAGAAGTCAGAAGTTAGAAATGACCCTTGTTTTCTGTTACTTTGAGCAGAAAATAAAGGCAATTTACTCAAAAATCATCCTGACAGATTAACTCCATTGATTTTTTGCTTCTGTGCTTTAAAAATATAACATGTCAATTCATTTGTGACCTGCAAACTAAGATAGAGTGTCTCCTGTTCCTGGGTGATAAATTCCTGTAAAATTTATTAAATTATGTATCAATAATTATATTTTTAAATGTCTCTGTTCTGCTGTAGTTTATTATTATATAATCAGTACAGATAATTATCAAAAAAGAACAATTTTGGTCTCTATCCTAGCTTCTTCTATGTGTCTATATGCTATAATTATTTGTTTAATCTGGGTCACAATAAAAAGTATACAGAAATAACTGGGAAGAACTACAATAGCATGAAAGTTTAAAAACTAAAATTTCCAAAGACTTAGCAAATAAAAAAGCTTTAAATTTAGGTAAATATGCATTTTCATGATTTAAAAGGTAAAGACAACTTCAATTATAGTACACAAACAACTTAGATAAATAAGATAAATATATAAGCAATTTATTAAGAAGAGTATATTGTACTCACAAGGCAAAATTCTATTACACAGGTAATACAAATAAGAAAAGATAATATTTAAATACAAATTATCCAGAAACTATAGAGCTGTTAAGTGAAGTTTTCTTTAGATTCCCTAGGTTGTACTATTTCTAATGTGTTAAGTGGCCTCTGACTATTTAAATTAAATTGAGTATCAAAAGCATGGGTAGTATTGCCAAAAGAATATCTTCTCTACATAGTGACCAATATACATCTGTATATTACCTTATTTTAAATTATATTTACTTAAGTGATATTTATAAGACATTCTGGATTTATTTAGCTCTTAACTTTGTATGAAATTTATTAACAAATATAATAATTAAAATAGTCTAAGAAGAAGTCATATTAAACATAGCACCCCAGTATAAAGGGCACACATCAGTCCACAGACAAAAAAAATGGCATTTTCCTGAAAAGTGTTACATATGGATGAAATAAAATAAAATTGTAGGGTTCACATAGATCTTATATAATATATTTATAATGAAAAAATGACAGAGTATTATAGTAATACTCTATGTGATGAAAACCTATGGAAAACTCCTTTAAAAAGAAGAATTTTCATAGTAGCTGGAGTAAACTGTTGTATCACCTGCCCTATTTTTATAGAAGCCACTGGAACACTGGAACATTCACTCCAAACCCACAAACAGCATTTTACATATAATTTTTCATGTTACATAAAATGAAATGAGAGAAATAAGATCAATTTTTATTTTATTTTTTTAAAATTTCTGTTTCACATTATGGCTGACTAGATGCTCCCAGGAATGGCCATGCTGCAGAATAAATAAATCCTGGGTACCACAAACTTTTCAAGGTGTAGCTGGCCTCGCATGCCTTGAGAAGAGTTCCCAGACACACTCCCCATCACACTTCCCCAATCCCACTCCATGAGGGGAGGAATGGCGGGCAGAGAGGACGAGATGTATTTCTCTCAATAAAAGACACTATTATTAACTCATTCTGAACTTTACTAAGTTAAATATTCATGGAACAATCTTACCGTTTGCTAAGGAAGCAGTAATAAGTGTACACTTTCAAAAGAATGAAGAATGAAGGAGACCAATAAGGAAAAATACAGCAAATGAAGAAAAAAGACAGCTGTTTCATGAAGAAATGGAAAGAGAAAAATAAAAATTGTCCACATAGAAATAAAACATGAATCATGCAAGAATTCAAATATATGAAGCTTAAAAACATGGTCTCAACTCCCTAGACAAAGAGAAAATTCTACTTAATAGATTTTAAATAAATTGTATATCCATTTTTTAAAATGATGGACAGATCAGAATGGATTAGACAGGCAAGATATGGACAAGTATAAATGTATGGGCTTCTAATAATAGCATTTTTGTGTGTATTCATGTGTAAAGCAAATATTAAACAAATAGCAAACTAGTGTGTATTATCTTATTATAGTGAATTTGAAAAAGAAAAGAGATTCCTTGAAAAATGCCAGAACTAATTTAAGAGGACTTAGAATTCTAATATACTGAAGCTCTCTTAAAGAAATTGATATTGCTATGACAACTTTTCTACAGATTCAGATTGCTTCACTGGGTAAATTCTGAAATGAAAATTAAGAATTAAATAATACCAAATATGTACAAATATTTTCTGAAGACACAGAGGCAGGAACATATCATAACTTGTTTTAAGGCGTCAATCTAACCCTCCAAAACAAAACCTGATGAGTATGAGAGAGAGAGAGAGAGAGAGAGAGAGAGAGAGCTTCAGACATCTACTGATCCTGAGCATCATCTGTCTTAAGTCCTTATCATGATGCTTGTCACATCATTCCCCTCAGCAAACTGTTTCTAGGATTCAAATAAAAGCAAAACAAACTCTAAACCCTTTGCAACTATTGAGTTCATTGCCTGACCCTAGTTAAATGGATGTTATATTTGTAATCATAATACATATTTCATTTTTAGAGCTTAAAATTCATTTTACAAAGAAACAAAACAGTGAACAAAGCAGATGTTTAAAGAAAACTGTCTTTCAGATGTCATCTCCCATATGTTTCTTGCAGAAATAACTCAAAATTTCTTCTTGAATTATGGATAGAGATATTTCTAATTAAAGATGAGAGATATTTGCTGATAACAAAAAGTGTGAATAGCTTCATTTTTGTTTCCAGCATGGCATATTTTAAACAACAAGGCATCAATTTTATATTTTTATGACATTTGGACCTCTTAATTCGAAAGTGGATAACATTTTTATGCACTATTTGTTACAGAAATACTTGCTTTAGACACATGCGATTCACCATCTCTTTTATACCTATTTGTGAAATGACCTGCTAAATGACTAGAAGTCTCCTATAGAGAATATGATAGATGAAGATCAATGATACATGTTAACTGTTTACAGACATTAACCAATATTCAGTTGGACAAATATATCTCAAACTCATCAGATTTTCAAAATGAAAAGTAAGTTCTAAAGGGCATTTCATGGTTCCTTCTGACAGTCATCCTAAATAATGAAAGTAGGTTAAGTATTAAGGAAAGGTTGGGCATAATATAGTTTTAACTTTCTTAGGTGGAAATTTCAACCCTGCTATCTATTGACAAAAAAAAATTCTCTCAAAGTAGAGAAAGCAATAAATTTCTTAATTTTAAGAAAGACTTGACAAATATACATTAAAGAACATTGACACATTATGTAAGTGCATTTCATTCTCAGAGTAAGCAACAGTTCCATAAGTGCCCTGTTGTCATATTAATGCATGGCAGGAGAAATGGAGGAGTGTTAAAGGGGGAAATAATACAGCAAGATTGGAATGTCTGATAGTTTAAAAGGACTTCCTAATTCCAGCACTGTATTAAAATTTACAATAAATTCTAATCTTCCTTTTTTATTAAAAGAATAGAAAGTGAGACACAGCCTAAACACAGCAGAGAGAGATGTGGTCAAGCTGTTGGCTGGGGCTGCATACTTAGAGTCTGTGCTGAGCTGAGCCTGCAGAATCTGTCGGGAGGTTGCCAACAGACCTGCTCCTCAGTGGCTCTTGGCCAGGCTTCCATTCCTCACCATGTGGGCCTCCAGCTGCCTGAACATCCTCAGGACATGCAGCTGACCTCTCAAGGAGAGTGACTGGAGAGAATCCAAGATGGAAGCTGTAGTCCTTCCTAAACTCAATGTGCAATGGCAGACCGCCATCTCTGTGTGTTCCTTTGGTTTCTGAGACCAATCCCAGTACAATGTGTCAATCCTAGGAGGTTGTTTGACTTAAGGTCACTCTATAGATTTTACACCATATGAAATACATTAAGGTCCAAAAGAACACCATCATAGAGTTAAAAAGTAAAGTAGATAAGAAAGAGAATTGAATCAACTGAAAAACTTATCTACATAAGCAACAGGTTTAAGATACATACTAAAAGAATAGGAAAAAAGAAAGTAATTAGAAATTTGAAAATAATACTGGAGGATTAAAGTCCATATAACACATGCATACTAAATAGTTAGAGAAATGAAATCTAATGAAAATTAGAGGTAAAATCCAAATGTTATGGAAATACTTGCTTTAGATACATGCAATCCAAATATACATTCAAAAATCACCCTAACTGAAACTCTCCCAGAGTAAATAAAAAGAAGAAATGATAGGCAGCTCAGTTACTTCTTTTGTACATATTGATTAGGAGAGAAAAAAACAGTGTTAGATCTCATAGCATAAAAGTAATAAATTTTGTATGAATTAAACTTTTACATTTGAATAAATAATTTAAATATTAATATAAGTTTGAGAAAACTTATAAACACTATTAAGAAATAAAGAGAAAAAGTATAAAAATCCTCAGTTGAGGATGGGCTTTCCTAACATGGTAGTATTAGTAAAAATCAACAGGACAGGGAATATAGTACTAACTACATAAAACTTCAAAATCTCTGATTGTTAAAACACATATTTTAAAAGGCAAATATTAAATGAAGAAAATATTTACAACTTACACAGCAAATATAGACAAAATAAGCTCATATGTTTGAGTAAGGAAAGGAAAAAATACAAATAAAGTATACTGTAGACAATGGAAAAAATAAACTAAAGAAATATAAGTGAAAGATGATTTACCTCACTCTCAGTCAAAGTAGTGTGTGTCAGCACAATGCTGAACACTAATATTTCATCTGTGAAAATACAAATATTTAGCAGTTGTTTAGGGAAGAAGTGCTTTCAGATAATAATGCAGCACCTGTAATAATCCAGTTCACTAAGTGATTAAGAGTGGTCTCACTGGAGAAAAGAAAATGTTCAAAAACTGATATATGATGACAGTTATTACACCAAAAAAGTTACTAAAGTTATTGGATTTTACCTCAAAGGGATAGATTTTGTGCTATTTTAAAATAGCTCAATAAATTTGTTAAAAAACAAAATTTGCATTAGAATATTTGTTAATGTGGATTTATATAATTTTTTTCTGTGAGAAAAACATATCACAAAAAATACAGAGTGTTAGCATTATTTTATGCATAAACATCTGCAAACCATATTTTATTTGGTGCTGGCGATTGAACCCATGGACTTGCATATGCTGAGCCTGTGCTCCATCACTGAGCTACACCCCCACACATCTAACTTCATGTGTAATTGTGTGCACTCCTATATCTACACTGCATATAGAGTCAATCAAGTGCTGAGGCTTCAAACATTCTCTAACTATTGATGGCCACTAAATTAATAATAGTACCTCTGACCTTGCTTTTTTCCTTCAGATTTATGTTGGTTTTTAAGCCTCTCTACTACACGTTTATTCCTCATAGTTCATATTGACTTTTAGACTTCCTACTTGAAAATCAAATATACCTCTTAAACACAATGCGTCCACATCCAAAGTGAATGTCCATCTGGTCTACCCATAACTTCCGTTGACTGACTTTCCCAGCTCAAATGCCATGTCCATCCCTGAAGACACTCAGGACAAACACTTCACAGTCAGAGCAAACTCGTTTCGTTTCTTTCTCTCACACCACATAGCCAATCACTTGGTTCTACCTTCTGTTTAAAATCTCCCCAATCCAATTCCTTCTCAGTCTCCACATTTTCCCTATACTCTCTTCTGCATTTCCACGTGACCACCTGACCGGCTTCCCTGCTTCTCCATGAATCCTCCCGCCTCCATTCCCAGGTAGACTGCACTTTCAAAAATATGTCAGGTGGTATTACTGCGCAGCTCAAAGCCTGCCACAGTGGCTCTCCACTCCCCACTGGAATAAAATCAGATTTGGGCTCCATCCTTGCTTTCATCAGTGTTCATTTGGGCAATAATATAGCTAGGTTTGACAGAACTATTTTATCCAAAACGTAAGGATTTAAAGCAAGGTTGAGTAGCTAGTATCCTTTCCACCAGATGAAATTTCTAGTGTCCTACAGTTCAGGAGCATTGAAACAAACCAGAAATATAATTTTCTTACCCTGCATATGGAAGAAGAGGAAAGTTCATTATATAAATTCATTCACTTTTGATTCATATGAAGTGAGTTTTTTTTTTGTGGTTCTAATAACTTTCCCTAGAAAATGTTGCATGATCAATGATTTATTAATAAAATGCAAGAATGAAATCATTACTCCTTAAAGCTAGGATAGCCTATGCTTCTCCTTTGTCCTATAGGGATATTGAGGCTTGGAGGCTAGGACAGTTTCATGGAGGTAAAAATGAGGCCCAGAAATGTAAATATAAAAGCAAAGGAGAGAATATTTAATAGACTATTAGGTTTGTTTACCTCTTGTGTATTCTAAGGCTCTATTTCTAAGGCAAGAGAATATCAGCCAAGGGTAAAAAGTGTAATCTATGTTCTTGCCCAATTTCCATTTACTTACTTCTCATCACACATATGCGTACACATACACACACACATACACACATCTATTCATACACATAAGTGCAAAAACATGCAAATTGAAACGGAAAGAATGAAATTTCCTCAACAAGTTTGATTTCATTAGGCAATTTGTAGGGTGGCTCATACAAACCCCCAAAGACTGACTGACTTTCTTTCTTTCTTTCCTTTTGACTACTAAACTTTAAAATTCTTCAGAATTGTTGTTCAAATTATTGAAGAATAACAATAAAACAAAGATACAACTAAGAAACATTCACTAATTTAAAATTTTCCGTGGTGATTTGGACACTGTCATTTGATTAAGAGATATGATATTTTAGACTAATAACAGATTATGTTTGATTTACGTGCCTGATTCTAGGGAGAATTTCTTTTTTGAGTTCATATAATATTGTTTAAACTTGTGAATTGAATGATGATTTTGCATTCTGTTAATGATTTTCTGTGTTTTTATATTTTAAAAAGCCACCTCTTTTTTTTCCACTGGTGGTTTTCAGCACATTCTCTGATGTTTCAGTTTTTTAAGACTGGAGAGGTGAGCCTACTTGTTTATTCAGGGTAATATCTGTCTTTTAAAGTTCACTGTAAGATAGAATTCTCAGGGTAAAGGGGTCTCTTACACGAAAGTCCTCAGTCTTGTTTTTTTTTTCGTTTTGTTTTATATTCAATTAGATCAGTTTTAAAATCAATAATTAAGAGTCCCAGGGAGAGAGCAGGAGAGCCCAGTTTTAGTGCGGTGACAGTACCACAGAATTCATTATTGTCATGCAGGTTATTTGTTTTCTCTGGGCCTTTGTTTTTATTGCTATACTTTAAATGGCGAGGAACCAATGATCTCTAGCTTCTTGTCAGCTATAGAACACAGCAGCCATGGTGCTGAGAGCTGTCAAGCCTTCAAGGCCCTGTGACTTGTGTCTAAGCCCCACCTCTGGTCTTCCCTCATTCATCTCTGGATTCCTGGCCCTCCTCCTTCCTTACTATCCATGTGATCAGGACCAGGGCACCTCAGTAAAGGTGCCTGAAGATAATGAGGATTTCTTTCAGCTGCTCTCAAAAGCACTTCTTGGTATTATAAGAAATAGGGGCAGGTAGTTGATAGGATAATATTAATTTTTAAATGAAAGGATATTTTGAGAAATTCTCATTTTACAAAGAAAAAAAATTTACTCAGCATCAAAAGACGTGATGAAAATCTGCAACATACCATGCTGCAGCACCCACCTCTTCTGAATATGTAACAACTGCAATTTTAGAGTTGTTACATATTCAGAAGAGGTGGGTGCTGCAGCATGGTATAATGCCACCTAGTTAAACTGTGTTGGGAATGTAAAGTGACAGTCCAAATGTGCATGGCGAAGATTCACTATATAATGAAGTCCAATGTGTTCTCAGCTAAGACTCTGGCCTGCATTCTGTAGTGAATTAGAATAGCTTTGTTTATGGATGGCTATCTCAATTAAGGACTCATTAGGTCTGAGACTGACTCAGAAACAACATACTTCCTGGTTTTAGTTTTTTTGTAGTTGCTATTTCTTAAAGGTCATAAAAATTACAAATAACAATTAGAAATCATTAGAGTAATCAAATCTCTTTCTTTAGTAGACTGGCAAAAGAGGACCCAAAGCATAACTTAATAACTGTCACATATGGCTTCTTCCTGGAGTCTGTCCAAGGGCTGACTGTCCAGAGACTTTTCCAGCATGCACGCGCACGCGCACACACACACACACACACACACACACGCACACACAGTCATACACACAAATGCAAATGCAAATCTGCATGAGGTAGTCTTTAGGATATTTTTTCCTTGTGTTTCATCTGGTTACATGTAATTTATCTATACTTATTGTTATACATACCAATCTATCAAATATATATATATATATATATATATATATATATATATATATATATACATATATATTGCTTTGCATAAATTAAATATTACATCCCATTTTGTTTACATAATTATATGTTTACTTCTTTTCATTTATAGATTTATTTTAACTGATACATAAAAATATAAAAATTGTACATATTAATGGGGTACCATGAAATATTTTGATACACGTATACATTGTAGAATGTTTAAATCAGAGTAAATGCATATATTCACAAACATTTATCATGTATTTATGGTAAAAATCTTCAAAATCCTTTCTCCTATCTCTTTGCAGTGTACATACACTATCGTTCTGTCTGCCCACCCTTTGTGCAGTAGCACACTAGAATTTCTGGCCGCCATCTAATTGTAACTTGCTATCCATTGATCAACCTTAGCACAACCATTTCTCTCCTCACTGCCTGGCCTCTGGTAACCAGCATGCTACTCTCCACTTCTATAAGGTGCCCTTTTCACACTCCACATGTGAGTGAGGGGAACACAGTACTTGTCTTTCTGTGCCTGCTTTATTTCCCTTAACATAATGATCTTCAGTTCTATCCATGTCATTGTGAATGACAAAATTTCATTATTTTTATGGCTGAAGAGTATTCTAAGGTACATTTGTGCTACATTCTATTATCCATCCATTATTTGATTGACAGTCTCTATTTCTTGATTCTTGGGAATAGTGTTACAGTGAACACAGGAGAGCAGCTCTCTCCTGGACGTACTGGCTGCATCTCCTTTGGATATATGCCCAGGAGTAGCAGTGAAGGATCTTATGGAAATTCTACTTAAAAATTTTCAGAAACCTCCATACTGTTTTCCACAACGACTGCTCATTTTTATTTCCAATAACAGTGCACAAGTGTGTGTTTGTCTGCACATCCTCATCAGCACATTTTGTGTTTAGGTCTTTGTGGTAATAACCATTCTTACTGGGGTGAGAGGACACCTCTGCAGTTTTCGTTTGCGTTTTCCTGATGGTTAGTGATGCTACACATTTTTTCATGTATCTGTTAATTCTTCCTAAACATTTTTTTTGAGAAATGTCTATTTAGGTCTGCAGATTATTTTTTAATTAAGTTTATTGCTTCATTTTGCTTCTGTTTTGTTTTTACTATTTTTTTGTTATTGAGTTTCCAGAGTTCACTGTGTATTCTGGGTATCCCCCTTGTCACATATATGGTTTACAAATACTTTGTCCCATTCTGTGGGTTGTCTCTTTCTTTGTTCTGTTGATTATTTGCTTTGCTATGCAGAAGACTTTAAGTTTGATGAAATCCCAATTGTTTGATTTTTCTTTTGTTTCCTGTACTTTTGGTGTCTTAGCCTGAAATGTAAAGTGACAGTCTACTGTTCCACTGTGCTGAAGAATTTACCCTATTTTCTTCTATGATGTCACAGTTTCAAGGTTCACCATATAAGTCTTTAATCTATTTTGAGTTGACTTTATCTGTCCTTTCTCCAGTGTGTCTTCTTAGTACTTTTGTTGGACATCAGTTGTCTGTAGATGTGTGGGTTTACTTTCAGGCTCTTCATTCTGTTCCATTCCTCTACCATACTTACTTCTGAATATTTACCTATTTTCTAAAATATGCTTTCATTTTGCCCCATAGAGTATCCCTTACAGAGACATCTGAGTTACCTGCAAATATAGATTCACAAATTGTACCTTCAAGATTAATATATAGTTAATGTATATTAACTGTCTAAATGTACATTTATGTTATATGCACACATACATAGACAAATGCATTCACCATGGCAAACCAAGTATCAAAAAGAGTTATAAAATACATTTGGTACATCAAGCATCTCTACCTATCAGGGTGGATGTTCTTTTATGTAATGCAGACAGGTATCCACAGCATTTGTTTTCATTGGTTTCCAACAGCAGCACTGTAGAGCTGCCTGATAGGTCTTAATCAGCTTACTTGGGTTAGTTAAATATCACCTGGACCCAGAGCAACTGTCTTATTCACACAAAGGAAGCCACACATTGACATATCTGGACTTCAGAACTGAGGAATGATAACACAACAGTTCATGTCCCCAAGCATCCTTTCATTTTGTCCTGTGGAAACTGAGCACAGGGTGCTAAAGATAGTAAAACAAACTTGAAGAAGACTTTGCACAAATCAGGAAACCCATCCCCTGCTATATAAACAGTTAGGCAAAATTGTTGATAATATATTAATTTTCAGAGAAAAAGGCAAAAAACAAAAGTGCAGCCCGTTGGGATTGAAAATGGTAATTTCTGATATTTCCCTCAAATAGACCATACTCTCTTGTTAAAAATTCAGAGAGAAAAAGACCCAAAAAAGCATCTAGGGCATTTCCTGGCAGGCAGAGAAAGTGAAAGTGAATTACAGATGTCTGTGAAGAGTAGGGTATTTCTGTGAGAGGGTATTTCTGTTTGACTAGGGAAGTGAAAATTATTACGCAGATGGAAGTCCTGGAATTAATTCTTAATAGCACAAGGTGAGTTCTTCAGCTTTGGTAATACAAAACTAGGCACAATATCATGTGATAGATATGTATATTGTTTATAGTAATTTTGAATATGCCAAATGCCAATTAAAGTCCTTGAGGTGCTTAATAAAGATAAACACCATAATAAAGAAGGCTTGGTTTTGGTTGTATAAGGTACTGCTGTTCTCTCTCAATATTGATTTCACCTTCTCCTTTATTAATACTATTCCATTTTATTCCCATACTTTTCTACCTGTAACAAAGGCTAGAATTTCTGGAGTACTTTGCTGCTATGTGTGACTTTTTTGACAAAAAAAAATCTGGCATGTAAGATGCCTGTAGAATTATCAGGTCACTTGCAGGAAGGTGGCTTAGAAAACGAGGGCACATCCTTCCACTTCTAACACTTTTCTCTGTGAAATACACACATGACAAGGAGCTCTGTTGCTAGCAGTCATTAACGAACGGAAGGTATGGGAACAAGGCGCAGAAATTCAGAAGCCTGCGATTCTGCTGAGAGCATGTCCATTCCGCCCAGAGTAGGCTGCTCTTCTGGAGACTTGTTTTGTTGCAGAATTAATTGCAGTTATTTCTTGTTAAAGAAGTTGCATAATTTTCCCCACCTTCTCTCTCTATTTTTTTGTCCTGAAGGACAACCTATCTTTAATTGCGTATCCTCATTGAAAGCACCAAAAAATACCATAAAACTTACTCAGAGGATAATGGTTCTCCCCATTAACTTCACAGAAGACTAATGATAATATGACAGCACTTTAAACTTTTATGGAACTTCAGAATTTGGGTTCAGTGCACATACAATATCTTTAAATTTCAAATTCAATCACTTTAAGGAAAATGGTGAATGAATACATATATGAAATCATGTGAAAACTTTACAGATTCTTCTCTAGCAAAAAGGGGAATTCAATTCAAATTTGAATAATTACCTCTATAAGATGTTAAATTGATTCTCTGCATTAAATAAACCCTGGTTGTCATTATTCTTTGTTGAATGTATCAAAAATATCCTATCTCTATACTGTTAATAATGCCTTTTAATTGTCAATATAATTACAATTTCCTAGAGGAACAGTAAATTCAGATCAATTTCCTTAGGTCATCATATAGAACAAAATACCATTTCTTTACATAACTGATATAACAAAACAGATGCTTGAATTGTGTGATAAAATCTAGATGCTGTGATATTTATGTGTACAAATTAAACATGAGCTGGGCACTGTAGCATAGGCCTGTGATCCCAACTATTTGGGAGGCAGAGGCAGGAGAATCACAAGGTAGAGGCCAACCTGAGTAACTTAAAGACATTCTATCTTAAAATTAAAAAAGTAAATAGGGTTAGGGATATATCTCATTGGTAGAGTGCCCCTGGATTCAATCCTCTGTACTTCAAAAATAAATAAATATGATGATGGAGCATCGGATATAATGTAAGAAAAATAGACTTGATACATTTGGTAGAGCAATTTCAGTAGTTCCTATGTACAAATTGCCTGCTTCATTAGAGAAATATTTTATATTTTGCTTGGCATTTGCTTGAATTTCATGAGAGAGAGAGAGAGAGAGAGAGAGAGAGAGAGAGACAGACAGACAGACAGACAGACAGACTGACTGACTTCTGGATTTGATTTATCTTAAATCTTCTTATATCATAGCACATTTGCAATCATGATTTAAAATTGTTTTCTAATTCTTAGAACAGACAGGTTCCTACAAGAGGTTTCCAGTACTGTAAGTGCAAATTTACATTTAAATTAACTCTAAAGGTAAACATCCTATCACCACTGAGGTTATTATTATTATTATTTTTACTAAAAACTCTTTATCTCATTTAGTAACCATGGTTTCTGTGCTATTAGAAGAGCAATGCCCTGAGTCGATTACTCATTCTAATAAAATGTGACTGTTTATTCAATTATAAATATTAAATAGAAAATTGTGGCTTATCAGCAAAATGTTAGCTTTCCCTCTTGAAATTAATTTCAAAATTGATTTGTCTTAATGACAGATAGCTGAACTCTTTTCATTAGTTTTATTGTAATTTCCATTCTGATATTAGATTAACTTTTTTATCCTTCCATAATCCCACATTCATACTACATAGCACACATACACAAAATTCATCATTATTATTTTATTGGGCAATTATGTTTGCTGGTTGTACTCAAGTAAGCTTCCCAGGAAAACCAATGATAAGTTAATAGGCACAGAATTTGTTTTGTGGTCCTTCTAACTGATGCTAATTTTTTCCTTTTTTGTCAAGTAAAAATCTGGGTTCCTTTTTATTCAAAACACTATTTCTGGAAATTCCTGTGACTACTAATACATATCTACATTTAGGAAAAATGATTTGTATATAGAATTAAATACTGATTTTCCAAACCCATGAAGCATAATAAAGAAAACAAGAAAAACCCACAAATAGACTATCTACCTGAAGTTGTATTTTTCTTCAGCTTTTAAAGCAACTCTTATTTTAATATAGTTTACATACCAAAAATTCTTCCATTTTAAGAGTGCAAGGAATGCATATTTAGTAAATGGTAAAGTGATGCACTCATTATCAAGGGTAGTTTCACCCATCACCTCAAAAAGAGAGAAGCCACGAGGGAGTGGAGGAGCCAGGTGTCAGAAAACCTGGTTAACCTGAAGTGCAGTCCTGAAGAGTAGGGATGGTCTTAACTGCCCAGTCCCTGTATCTGGATAACTTGAAATCTGATTCCAATTAGTTGTGTCAAGACTTTTTCTTAAGAAAACCTCAGGGATCCAGTCCCATTTAAAAATACAAACCTAAAACCTAAAACTTAAATAGTGACACCATGTTTTTAAAACGATAATCAGTAAGTGCTTGCTCAAATTCACCTAGACCAAGCAGATTCTGCTTCCTTGGGACAGTGTGAGGACTCAGAGTTTGCATCTAACAAATTCCTGTGGGATAACTGTGGGGCAGCTATTTGTGTAGCTTTCTTAAAAATCTCTCAGATCACAAAGTAAAATAAATTTACACAGAAATGATATGAAAATACTAATTTTCTGTGTGTTTAATATTCAAATTCATATTTCCTAAAGATGAATTAAGTTTTATATAAGATAAAAAAATCATAAAACATCCAACACTGGTATAATTTAATTGTGACAGTGATTTTAGTATAGGGTTGGTGTCCTTAATGAACAGTTATTATTCTGGTTTCTGGTTTTAGTGAGACTCTGTGGATACTGATAAATTAAATAACTTTCATGCACTTTTATTTAAATATAGCAGAGAGGATCACATGTACCTGGTGCAACTCTAAGCAACATTTAAATAATGTAGGTCTTCAAGAACTTAAATTGATGAGCAGATGCATTCAACTCTAGATATTAAAAAGCTGAAATCACAAAACTTTAACAACTCTGCTTTGCTCAGGTTTTCTGCTTGTCACTTATCCTTTTCATAGTAAAGAAAGCAAAAGTAAATTAACACTTCTTTTCTACATTTGAATTTATGGTCTTCTATAATTGTGTGATGGATTATTTTGGAGGGCCTACTGGATATGGAACCCTGGGGTGCTTAACCACTGAGCCACATCACCAGCACTTTATTTATTTATTTATTTTTAATTTTGAGACAGAGTCTCCAGTTAAGAAAACCTCACAATTGCTGAGGCTGGCTTTGAACTTGTGATTCTCCTGTCTCAGCCTCCTGAGTAGCTGGGATTACAGGCATGTACCACCACGCCTAACTCTATCATGGATTATTTATATACCCCATATTAACATTGTTCCTTAAGCATAAATTGAATAAATATGTAAGAAAATTAAATATTATACTGTAAATAGCCTCCTTCCTTAATTGTGCATGTACATCTTTTGGTTATGAGGGTTAATTCTTAAACATTATAAATGTAACCATGTTTGATTGAATGTGATTCAAAATCAAATAGGAAGATAGATATATGCCATCATGGCGAGACTGAGCAGAGGAATCTCCAAAGATCAGAGAATTAGAAGTAGAGGCATCTACAGGAAAATAAAACAAAACAGAGCTGCTTTTATGGAGACTGAGTCGCAGATAAAATCCTAAGAAGCAAGACTGGGCATCAGATGAGAGTGGCAAAGGAAGCTTTTGCAGGGAAGCCGGGATGTTTGTCTGAACACAAAGTTTTTCCTAATAACAACTATAAAAGATTGAATATTTTCAAGCATAAAATTATTTATGACCTTGAAAGTCAGAGCAAAGAAAGAAATAAAAACCAATATGTTTATCCGATGAACTTGGCCAAGCAGGTTTTCATGATTAAATGTGTGCTTATGGGAATCATAACACAGTTTGCACACCAAGGAAAACTACCATGAAAATGCATTTTTTTTAAAAAGCTGGAAATAGATAATTATATAAAAGATAAAAAATAGTGAACTTTATAAATTTCTTTCAGTGTATATAAGAAACCTCTTCCACACCTCTATATTAAAGCACAACCAAGAACACATCGCATTTCTTACGGTTCCAACTGCTGAGTACAGAGAGCTCTGTATATGGAGACTGCCCTTGTGTTTCCAAATGTCATTTCTACCTGTTGATTTATAAGGATGACATTTTTACAGGCTTTCTACATTTTACCAGGATTTAATACTGAACTAAAAGCAGAAATAAATGCTGAAAATAGGGGGCCATTCTTGGTGGCTTGTGCCTTGATAACTATTATGGGATCCTCTGCAATGTCATTCAGTGATATGATGGAGAAGCAGTCAACTTTTAGAAATGTTGTTATGACCCCATGAAAGGAACAGACAGCAAGTACTCTGAATTCCTACTGAAGCTTCTCAAGGTTGACAATGACTGCTCAGTCTCAGGTTCTGAGGTGAACAATAATCTAATTACCTGAAATGCTTTCCCATTGCAGTTGGAGGAGAAAGTGCAACAGGACAGGGCAACTTCATTGTTAGTACCAGCTGCAGACGCAAATCAAACCAAAGAACGCTAATTAAAATTGAGAACAAGTACAGCAATGCTAAAAAGAAGGATGGTGTATTAACCCCTGAAACAGTCTCTCCCTGAGATAAAGGTGGCCAAAGAATGGAAGATAAAGCAATCCTTTTATGAGAACTGAAAGAGATTAAGCAATAGACTACAATGGGAAACATCTCCCAAGAAAAAGTTACGCTCGATACCGAAGAAATTTTGAGGATTCTAAAATGATTAAAACCAATTGAAACTAGAATTATTTAAGCATTCTGTGATATCATCAGAAGCCATTGTAAGTATCATGGGGAAGAGAACCTTCACAAGAAGCATTCACAGTTGTCTGAGATCTTCAAACATTGGTAGAATTTTTCAGTGTTCATCTTCTCTGGAACTGTGCACCTTCAAATCATCCGTAGACACTGGTCCTGCCACAAGATAAGGAATCACTGTTTCAGTATAGAGCGACTGCATGTGTAGCAATGACAATGATCGTAAAGCTTTTAGGGGCATGGATAATGTCATACATCACATTATGTATGACCTGCGGCAAATGTAGTCCATAATCATTACAGAGCCAAGCCTGGGGCTGACGATCGCACAGCTTAACTGCAAGTGCACGACCACAGAAACTCTTGATTTCCATGCTGTCATGTGATGGGAAATACAGATGCTCCTTGAATATTGATGGGGTTACCACCCAATAAATCATCTTAACTTCAAAAACTTCATGTAAAGAATGCATTAGGTACCCCAACCTACCGAACAGAGCATCCTAGTTTAGCAGCCCAGCGCACTGTGGAGTGTGGGTTAACTCCGGCTCGCGCATCCTACTGGGAGCTGGGGCTTGCTGCCTATGAGCTGTATTACCAGAGGATCCAGCTACATGTTGCTAATCTGGGATAAGATCAAAATTAAAAATTTAATCAAAATTCAAAGTCCAGTTTTTATCGAATGCATATAACTTTCACGCTACAGTAAAATTGAAAAATGGTGTGTTGAACTGTTATAAATCACTCACTGGGCCACACTAATAAACTAGTGGATATTTTGGTCTTCACACACAGGCGAAGCAAACTGGCACAGCCACTCTACACACATTAAGAGAAGGAGGACACGTTGCTTGTCATTATGTGTAATATTACATGCATTTGAAGATTAGCTGTAGAAAAAAAAAGGGGAAATTATTATCTCTGCATAAACAAGGCAGAGATTCTCTATGTGAAGTAATGAGCTCTGAACACTTAACAATTCCTGCAACATTCTTATGGCATAGAGATTCCATCAGAACATTACTTTATATAAGAATTTGTTCTTTTCTAAACACAACAGAACCAAAAGGAATATTTTGAAGTTTTTTTCTTTTCTTTTTTTTTTTTTTTGGTGAAAGGTGCTATATAAACAAGAAGATGAAAGCAATGTTATATTCACCTTTTATAGTAGGAAAGCACATAAAAGCAAACACACTTATGTTAGATATTGAGACCCTAAAAAAATAATAAGCAAAACAGACCTAAAATATTTACTGGTACACATCATGGGATGAATACCCTCTTTATCAAGAAATAGTTCAGAGTCAGAATGCACTGAGGTTGTACTATAGCCCTTGCAGTAACTGAATCACCCTGCACATCTCATACCTGCAGCCATAAGGCTGCAAACTAAAAAGAAACTCTGTAAATTTCTGCTTTTGTTTTCAGTTAAAAACATTTCAAGATCATAAAAGAGTGACCATCGCCAATCACACTATGAGTTCAGTCCATGGAATGGATAATGATGAAGTCAATCAAGTGTAATCTCACCATGAAAATTAAAACAAACTTGGTGTTTGTCCTCCATTCTGGGGCCATGCCTGTGGCATGAGTGTAGAAGCCTCTAAATTCATCAAGTGGGCTGTATCTCATCCCCAAATAATCTCCTCTCTGCTCAGGTTCCTTTATTGACATCTGATTGCTAGTGATATTCATATATTGCATTTCTAATAATAAAATCATTACGTATGCAAGCATTCTCCAAATACAACTTGTTCTACACCCTATATCTGTGCCCAGCTGCATCTGTAGCCACACAAATGTGTACTTCTGTGTCCACAGCTACCCACACATGCACACATCCTGCTCTTGTGAAGTGGGCAAACTTCTCTCCATCCGGATTCCTCCCTCACTGTCCCCACACTCTCTCTCACTTCAACAGCAATGGTGCTCTGGGCATTTCAAGGCTTATCTTCTCCATCTAAGCTTCAGAAACTAGCCATCACCCGTGTGGGGACCTGTGACAGTCCTCTGGTGGCATCCTGCTTTGAGCTCTCCCTCCCTTGACTGAGCGTGCCTCTGCTGTCTGACTGAGGCTATAAGCTCGCCCTGTGTGATAAATCATCACTGCATCTGCCTGAACCCCCGACAGGTTCATGCTCCCAGGAAAGGCTTACCTGGACTCAAGTCAGCCCCACACATGGGAAAGAGAGAGGGGGGACCTGCTGTTACTGGGTCTGCCAAAGCAGTTAGGGTAGAGGATCTGCTGGGCAGAGCAGTAGAAATCTCCCTCCATTGTCAGGGTACACGCCAAGCAGGAAGCAGGCAGGGGATTCACCACCACACTCTCTCCTCTACCCTCTGCTCTACTGATGCTCCCTTTGGTCACACAGCAATACCAGTCAGAGTATGAGGGGGAGAGAGTGGCAGGATCCCTAGAGGTCAGCGTCACAGCCAGCCAGCAGGGCAGAGAAGGGCAGAATAGTGATGTGGAGGTTGACAGCGGGTGATCAGCACAATCACCCACCAAGAGTCCCGGATCTTGGTGGGCAGTGTGATGGCATCAAGGAACGCCAGTTAAAAACTTTAAAAAATATGAACTCCCAATTTGTAGTAGCATCCAGGAGCCTAAATTTTTTAATTGCACCCTAAGTGAATATCCCAAAGCCTGGTTTGGAACTGCCTCACCTTGTAGGGGAGCTCCACCACCTTTGATGGAACATGAGGAAAGCAGCCGTGGCCTTGCTCTGCAATCTCATGTCCCAACCTTCACCTTGACCCCAGCAGTCCTGTCATGCAGGACCTGCCACTTCAGTTACCTGCCTTCAATCTTGACCCAGGCTCCCCTCTCTGGAGGCTGCCTTACTTCTCGCTCCCAGTCTCCAATCCTGTCCTTGATCTCCTCTTCACTGCTCTGGGCCCAGGAGATGCACGACTGTGAGAAGCATCAGCATCTTTCGTTTCTGAATGTGTTTGGTCTGAGTGATGTAAACATTCTCATTTCCCCCTGGCCACACTCCCCCACGGACTCCACTCCACTGGGAGCTGTACTCTGCCCTTCAGCTGTGTGCTTTCTCACTCTGCACTCTGATTTCTCGTTCATCTCCATAACAAGTGATAGATTCTCGAAAGGTAGCACCTATCCCACATTACTCATTTTATATCTTGTAACTGTCACTGTACTCAGCATGTCATACAGCTGGGTCGTGCTGATTGTGGCACTGGATGGAGCACAAGATAGGAGAACTCCTTGAAGGGCTTGTGGGCTCCTCAAATCAGCTGAGGAATGATAAATCAGCATAAAACTGCAATTTATGGTATTGGATGCATTTTCTCTTTCCCTTCTGGCTATCTCAAGGCTAAATGAAAGGTAAGAGTGATTTGGAAGGGCTTGAGCTGTCTGGTTGTCTTTTGGAGTCAAGAAATATTACATGAGCTGACTTCTCCTTTTAAATACAGAAACTCAAATAAGAGATGTTTCATCGTAGGGAAAAGCGTATGCCATGGTGAATTAGAAACCAAAGCTATGTGTTCAAAAATGAGAATGATAGATATTAATTTTTCTAGTTCTGCTCACCAAGCCTTCCTTTAGCTTTAATGTCAGAAAAGCAAGCTAAGCAAGCATTTGTCATGTATTATTCACGTCACTTTTCATACCTTTGCATATGCATTGATCTTCTGAAATCTTCCGTGGTATTTGTCAAAAGTAGAAAAAAGCAACATGTCAGCTTCTTACTAGGCCAACATGTTCACATTTTACTTGACAAACCAGTTGTGTTTGTCCCTGTACTTCAGGAGACAAGTTCTTATTATCCCTTTGAATTCTTGAAATAATTAGTTTTTGTACTTGGATGGATGAAAAATACAATAAAATCATGTCCTACAAAATTTGAGACCTGGCTGTGGTGGGCAGAATTTTAAGTTGGTCTCTGGGACTTCTATCCCTTTGGATGCAGATATAATTAAATTAAAAATCATTGTCTTTGAATTAATTACAAGAGAGAATTTCCAGGTGTGCCTGACCTAATCAGGCGAGCCTTTTAAAACAGTTTTCTCTGGTTGGTGGCAGGTCAGAGACCAGTGGCATGAGAATTATTCTACACAATATTACTGACTGAAGATGAAGGAGTTCAAGTGTAAACACAAAACAAAACAAAACCCTCCGGACTTCGGCCCTAAAACCACAGGAATTGAATCCTGTCAGTAATAAAAATGAACTGCAAAGAAGATTGTCCCCCAGTCTCCATGATTCTGCCCCACTGGACCTTTGATTCCAGTCTTGAGACACCCTGAGCTGAGAACCAAGGCAGCTGTACCTTCTGCCATACAGAAGAGGGAGTTAAAAAATCTGAATATTATTTCTTAGAATAGTTTTAGTTATATATGGACACAAAACCTTTGTTTTCTCTATTTTTATTTGGTGCTAAGGATCCAACCCAGGGCCTCATATGTGTGAGGCAAGTGGCGCTACCACTGAGTCACAACAACAGCCCTAAATCTGAATAAAATTTTAAGCTGATAAATTTGTGGTAATTTGTTACATAGCCACAAACTTATAATACACACACACACACACACACACACGCACACCAGTCAATTATGTAAGAAATAAATATGGTACAATGCTCATAACTATTATTCAGCGCTTTCTATGTCTGCAGGAGAAGGAGAAGCACTTTGTTGCTCGTTCCCAGCATAATCCTCACAATGATATGGTGAATCAGATATCTGAGCAATTGAAATTATCAGACAGACTCAAATGTGTTATGAGGGAAAAATCTATTAGCATAAGCATTCAACACAAAAATGATACTATAAGAAAGAAAATATTAGATAGCAAAGTGTATGGATTGTACATAGATTAAAACTAAATGTGTCATATATTTTTTAATGCTGTGGGACAACTCAGAGTATTGACTAAAAAGGACTCAGAAGAATGTTTTTACATTTCCTAAAAATAAATTACTGTTATAAGGGGTACTCTAGTACATAGGTCATTTTTGACACTAATCTTAAACTACTCTTAAACTGTGTTGAATAAACACTAGATCACAACAGAGGCAGCAACTTCTACGGGTGAGAACTGCTATTTTCGTTGTTGTTGTTCTTTGAAGCATCACAATTATACTAAATCTTTTTCTCCCAGTCATGAACCTACAATTACCTAGACCAAATATATTTACCCAGATTTCTAGGAGCCAATAGAAATTTTGAATTAAAAAAAAGTCTCAGAGTTTTTGCTAACTTAAAATATAGATTAATAAAGTAAATTTCATATGTTTCTGTATTTCATTATGTTAAAAGTTTAAAATCATTTGAGCCAGCATTTCTTGATGGGGTGGCAAACATCAGAAAAACTACGTTATGGTTATATAAGCTAAATTTGCTTCAGAGAAGACGTCCATAAGAATTAGAATCAATTTTGCATCTTTTTAAATTTTGACTTCAAGATAGAATAATTTTTATAACCAAATCACATTTGATTATTCAAGGAAGGATTTATGTTAGTTCTAAAGGCATAACAGAGTTACATGAGAAAATGTTGATTTAATATGAGGAATATTTAAAATCATAGTCAAACGTGTACGTATGGCATCACAATGCAAAGTGGCATTTTGGGTTTGGTAAAACAAATAATGTGGAGACTTTGAAGAACTAAGGAAGGTATATGTTGCTACATGGGGATATATGGAAACAAAAATAAGTATAAATAATTGAAATATTACAACATTATTCCCTTCCCCATACATGTCATTTTATTACAAAGATAATTTAACAAGAATTCATAAAATTCATCTCAAGGTAGAAAAACAGTTCTTATTACATTTAGTATGCTTTGTTGTCCAAAAATAGTTCTTGTCATATTAAATGTTAAAATAATATTGCTTAAGTTATAATTAAAATTTGATCGATGTGGTTTAATTTAATCAAAATGTAAATATTATACATGTTGTAACAAACCACTAAACTTTAGAAGACTGAGCATCTCTTTTCATAAGAAAAAATATAAAACTATCTTTTTAAAAGAGAAACAACATCCTTAACATTTTAATTATTGTGGCTTTTGCATAAATTACTGAAAAAGAAAATAAAAACTTGGGGAAAATAACTCCAAAATCTTTAATTACATTTTCAGTCATATGCACCCTTATATATGATATTTTGTGAACTCATCCTTGCTTCATCTCTTTAACTTATTTTTTATGAGATAGAAGATATAGTCATGCACCACATAATTATGAGATTCCACATATGCCTTGGAGGTCCCTTAAGAACATGCCACTCAGTGACATGGCAGCTGTCTTAGTTTGAAGTAAATACCTTCCAACTTGTGTGCCCAGCAAAATCTAAGGGTGTGCTTCTCAGAACGCATTGCCATCATTGAGTGATGTATGACTGTATTTTTTTTTTTTTTTGGTACTGGGGATTGAATTCAGGGGCACTCAACTACTGAGCCAGATCACCAGCCATAACTGTATTTAAATACAAAGAAAGAAGTTAGAATCCTTCCTATTAACTTCACTTGTTTATTCCTATTATATGCAAATATATGGTGATTTTTACAGCAAGATAATGGTTTTGTTCAGTTAGGTCTCTGGAAATTATTATTCTCTGAGTTGAGAAGTTTGCACAGTCTTGGACAAGGAGACAGAGGTTGGTCATGTGGAAAGTACGGCATTGGCTTTGGCCTCTGGTCCTTGGGCCTTCATCCTTGGGCAGCAGCTTCTGTCAGGTGGGTCCCCGCTGCCCAGCAGGTGGACAAGCTGTCAGATCCCACTGCTCTCACTCCCACCCCAATCCCAGTTTGAGGGCTCCAAGAGGCACCAGCCTATCACCTAAAAGCAACAAAGTGGGGAAACCTGCTTCACTACCTATTTACTTCCTGCCTTTCCATTCTTCTTTCTTTTTTCCCTTCTTTTCCCTTCCTTCCTATTGTCTGGGTCTCTCACTTGCCTCTTTCTTCTAGGGAAGCTGGAGACTTTCAGAGTGATGTCGGGCAACCCTGCTCCGCCTCCATCACTGTCATCCGCCTTCACTTGCTGGCCCAGAGAGGTTGTCAGAACACCTCGCAGCGGTTTCCAATGCTAAGAATCTATGGTGAGGCGGGGGAAGTCAAAGTCCTCACCAGCCAAAGTAGCCCAGACGTCCATGCAGCCAGGGAGGGACCATATTTTGGAAACCACTGTCTGAAATGGGTATGTATGTGTGTGTGAAATATATGAAACATTTAGAAGTGAAGCTTTAGAAATTCGAAACTCTCTTCATGTCATGTATTCTTCCACCCTCTTTACATTTATGAGCTCACTCAGTCCTCTCAACAATGATGTTAGGAACTATTACTATCCCTACTTTACCTTTGAGAAATTGAGTCACTGAAAGAATAACCAAATACCTAAGGTAACAAAGTCAGTTTGTGGCCAGGAAGCCTGCCTTCAGAGAAGCTCTGTGACCCAACTCTGCTTTTCACCATGCAAGCCTACCATCTCCACAGTCCTTGATGGGAAATGCTAATCTGTGAAGCAAATTAGAATTTTTATAATAGTTCATAGAGGGAAATTTGAAAATCTTACCATTATATATGATATTAGAAGACAAAAAGAAATCAGCAGATCATTAAATAAGGCATGTAGTTCATGTAACAAGCAAGTAAAATTTTAAGGTACTTTCAATATTAAGAACTTTGCATTTTAATTGTAATACATTTTCACATATTCATATAGATTTTCTGATACATAAATAACTATGATTACAATATAAATTCTAATCATAGTTAGAATAGCTGTATTGTCAATCAGTTTGGGGAAGTCATTTTCTTTAACATTATTATTTTTATTACTGCTATTATTTCATTATGCAATTACTGAGTTGAAATCATTTTTCATGTCTACTAAATCATCATAATAAAGTATCCTGTTCAAATTGCTATAAAATTTTTGAAATTTTATCACCATTATTAGAAGCTATTTGTGTACAAGAATGTTGAGTAGGTAGTTATACCACAGCCCAATGTGAAAATGACAATACTTATTTCTTATAACCCAAACAATTGAATGGATGGTTTCTTTATCCTCCCAAATAATGCTTTTCTGTGTACTCACAAAGATAGTATTTACAAAAATCCAGTGTATAACCTAAACTAAACAACTCAGGTTCGTGATGTTCTGTGCATACTTTTATTACATTTTACTGAAAGTTTAATTCTACATATTTGCTTGTCCCACCAGAATGTATATGCCAAAAGAATAAAAAATGTTCCACATTTTTTTCACTATTTAAGCCCTAGTAACTAGAAAAACTACTTGGTCTATAGTAGCCTCTCAATAAACACATATCAAAATGAGGAATGAATATATTATGGTTCTCTGATAATCTCAATACTTTCTTTAAATTAAGTGTTCAATAATTTCTTTTTTTCTTTTTTCAACTGACTTCAACATTGATATCCAATTTTCAGGGCCCCAGGTTAATTACAAAATTGTGAACAACATATGAAAGTATATTCAATTGTTTGTTAATTTAATTAATAGTTAATTTATATTTTCTGGGAATTTTTTTTCTGCATATAATGTGTTTTGTTCACATGCACTCTAGTTGGGAACAGAGAATTGATATAGAATGGCACTCATATATATTTGGCAAACTATTAAAAGATATTAAAACAATGATAACATTTGGATTTAAACATTAGGTGGTAAACATAAGGAATCCAAGATGATCACACACACTTTATAGCATTTGTTAAAAGTTGGATTTACTGCTCATTTCTTGCTCTATATATTTTAAACAATGTGTCAGTGGCCAAATTATGAGTCTAAGCCAAGTAAAAACTGCAGCAGAAAGGTCATTCTGCAGAAATAACAGTATTTTAACTTCCTCTTCTGTGGGTGAGTTAATGCCAGGATGCAGATGCCTTCCCCATTTAGATAAGAGATGATAAAGAAAATTGTATTGTAATTTTAATATTTCCTTTGTCACTTTGAATAAATTCCATTAATGCCAGGGCTTTTAGAGAGCTGTCCTATGTGGACAGAGAATACAGCCAGGTTATTAACCAAATGTAATTGCCTGATGATAACAAACCCTTTGAGTCTCTATTTGGTGCTTATTAAACTTAAAAAAGGCTATCAATTAGGACACCACATTAAAAGCAAGTGGGAAGACTATGCATGGACACTTTCAACCAAAAGGCAACACTTTAGTAAAACAGAATATATCATTTTTAGAAAACCAAGCTCCTACTTTATTATTATTTAAAAAGGGAAAAGTTAGTCTAATTTTTTTGTCCCTCAATGTTAAACGCATGAGGTTTTAATATGTCCAAGACTCAAATTGCTATGTATAATGCTGTCATCCAGAGTTATTGTTCCCCTCAGTTTGGTGCATCTGTTCAGACAATTCACATGGTGCTTGTAGAATATATGTCTGTATGTTTGTGTGTGTATATATTCCTAGTAGTGAAACATGTTAATCAAAACTCTGAAATAAGAAAATATTGCTCATTGATATTATAAGTTTCACATTTAATTTTGTGGTGCTGAATGCAAAGTATTTTGACTTAAAAGCTATGTGTGTTGGTCAGCTTTACATTACCATAACAAAATAACTGAGATAATTAACCTGTAAAGAGAAAGGTTTATTTTAGCTCACAGTTTTAGAGGTTCCAGTCCGTGGTCAAGTCGGGCTGTTGCTTTTGGGCCAGTAGAAAAGCAGCACATCATGGTGAGGACATGTGACGGAGCAAAACTCCCCACCTCATGGTGAGGAGGCATGAAGGAGAAAATGAAGGGCCAGGGTCCCACAACCCTCTTCTCATGTATGAATTCAGTGACTTAAGGACCATTCGCTAGTCTCACCTCCTAAAGGTTCACCACTTCCCACCACCACCTTGGGGATTAAGCCTGCGAAGATTTTCTTGTGTGAGCGGAAGCCTTCCCACAGATAGCAGACACGAATTTATACCGTCATTTGATCTTGCTAAGCATGAGCTTCCTCCTCTATAAGAGTGTGTGGAAAGGTGTATTAGGATAGAAGTTCTCATGTGACCCCCTCAACATGGTTCCTGTACTTTGGACCTTTAACACCATCAGCCTCGTGGGCTGGCACTAGTGAACCCAGTTATGCATGTGGTACAGACGCTGTGCTTCTGGGGGTATGCTGGTGACAGGTTGTGATCTTTCTCTCTTTGTGCACTCTCCTTCGTCTGTCGTACCTCTCTTCTCAGCCAGCATCCTCCTAGCAAGGAGGAGCAACGTGGTCTGTGTTCAAGCTCCCAGGGTCTTTCTGCAGCTTTCTCACACATGGCCTGACTCATGAATTAACTCATAAATTGCTTTTCTGGGAGAGACCCAGCAAGTAATCATTCAACAGTCCATGTTATTCGATAACAAAGATAAAGTCCACTGCTTTACCAAGCTTCTTTTTTACTATGCATGGAACTGGACCACAAAAATAAGCCCGGGGATCCTTACCTCTGGCAGGATTGACAAATATGAGCGAATTTCTTAATAAATATTTTACACTTGAAATTGGTAGGTACCCTTTCCTCAAACAGTAAAAATTAAGTGACCAAATTCCAATCCTTAGTTTAAGGGATATTTTATTTCAAAATTACCTCATGTTATACTTTTTTTTAAAAAAAACTGAATTTTAGACTGGTACAGTGTTTTTGTGTTTCTCCTAAGAAGGATAATAGGGCCTACATTTTTGCAGTGCATAGCTTTAGATTTGATAAAAAAGGAAAGAAGCTCTCTTGAGATTGACAGGGGCACTCCAGCTTGCTGTGCAGGAGGGTCCTCAAATTGAAAAAGAGTTAGCTTCAGTTTTCTGAACTCATGATGGTCATTCTAATATTTAGGACCCGGTACATCAGAGATATAAGCCCTTGCAGCCTGCTTCAAAGTGTCTCCCTTTCCCTTTCCACGAGTCCCTGGAAGGATGCCCATCTCAAACTTAGAAGCAGAATGACTTTTGACTTCCACCATCTGTCTCCAATTTCCTGTTTATCCATCTCATTCCCTACCATATCCCCAATGTCAAACGGGAAATGATCTCTTTGCCTCCATATCATGCATTCCATTTTCAGGTCTTTGCTAATGGTCTACAGCTTTTCTGTTTAAACTTTTTGATTCATTTACAATTTTTTTTGTGGTATTGGTGCTTGAACCCAGGACCTCTCACGTGCCATGCAAATACTCTACCACTGAAGTATACCCCTAGCCCTAACTTTTTAATTCTTGAGTGCACATCCCAAGCTAACCTTCTCTATAAGTCCTTTCTCGGCCTGTCTATTCCACATATAGCTTCTTGCCTCTGAATTCCAATGGCATACATTCATTCCATGTATTTAATGTTCAATTATCTGCATCCCTCTGGGGTCTCTTCCTACTGTCTTGTGGCAGAACTACTCTGTGTTATTGATACTTACACATCTAGGTATCCTCTTTTCTTTACTATAAAATAAATTTGTTGGATGCTTCAAATAAGCATCTACAATACAGCATGTCATTATGGATATAATTTTGAGTGATTAATTGCAGGCAACACATTTCCGAGTCATTCAGATAATCAGTCCTCACTATTTAGGTTATGAACATGAAAGTATGGCACAAGTCACATAGTCAACATAGGAACAGAACTAGTGCACAGTTGTCCACTGCACTGGATTTAACACAAGTCTACAAAGAGTAGCAATGATTGTGGACATTCATTGAAAATCGGGAGGTGGAACAACCATTCTTCACTCTTGGTGAGGTCAGGACATGTGATGGAGGAAAACTCCTCACCTCATGGCTAGGAGGCAAAAGAGAGAATGAAGGGCCAGGTCCCACAACCCTCTTCCCATGTATGAATTCAGTGACCTAAGGACCATTCACTAGGTCTCACCTCCTAAAGGTTCTCCACTTCCCACCACCACCTGAGGTACTGAAGCTTAATAAAGTTTAAGTCACAAGCCAAAGTCATACAAGTAAAGTGATATTAAGGACTTAAACCCAGGTCAACTTACTCTAAAATATTGGCCTCTCCTTAAAAATAATTCTCTAGGAAGTAAATGTGTTGATTAATAGAACATAAGGTACAAGGTTTCCAGATAATAGTTTAATCTAAAAAACCTGTTTATTTCAAAATTATTAAATTGCTTGTTAGAAAAAAGTATTGATTGATATTGAAAAAAAGCATAGACTAATATGTAATCTAAAATCCAAGGGAATTTTTATTCTCTGAATGGCTGCATGGGTTTACTCTTTTGTGTGTGTGTGTGTGTGTGTGTGTGTGTGTGTGGTGTTTATTTGTTATTTTTAGATATACAAGACAATAGGGTGTATTTTGACATATTACATATATAGAATAAGTGTAACTTTTTACAATTATGATCTCATTATTGTGGTTGTACATGATGTGGAGTTACATTGGTATTCATTTAAATATGTATTCATATTTAAAGATAGGAAAGATATGTCCAATTCATTCCTCTGTCTTTTCTATTCCAAATCCCCCTCCCTTCCCTTCATTCCCCTTTGTTTAGGCCAATAAACTTCTAATTGTCTCCTCCCTTGTTGTGTGTTAGCATCACATATCAGAGAGAACATTTGTCCTTTGTTTTTGGGGGAACTGGCTTATTTTACTCAGCATGATAGTTTCCAGTTTCATCCACTTATCAGCAAAAGCTATAATTTCAAATTCTTTATGGATGAGTAATATTCCATTGTGTATATATACTTCATTTTCTTTATCCATTTATCTGTTTTGATGTTTGATAACATCTCACTTATTGATTCTTGGTTTTACTTCTTGAGCTTTAGGAGTCTTACTGATAAAGCCAACATAGTGGAGAGTTCGGCCTACTTTTTCTTCTATTAGGCTCAGAATTTCTGGTCTAATGCTTAGGTCCTTAATCCATTTTTAGTTGAGTTTGGTACAGAGTGAGATACAGAGGTTCAATTTCATTTTGTTACATATGGATTTCCAATTTTCCCAGCACCATTTGTTAAAGAGGCTGTCTTTTCTCCAATGTATGTTTTTGGTGCCTTTGTCTAGTATGAGATAATTGTTATTTATGTGGGTTTGTCTCTGTGTTTTCTATTCTATACCATTGGTCCACATGTCTATTTTGATGCCAATACAATGCTGTTTTTGTTACTATAGCTGTATAGTATAGTTCAAGGTTTGGTATTGTGATGCCTCCTGCTTCACTCTTCTTGCTAAAGATTGCATTGGCTATTCTTGTTCTCTTATCTTTCCAAATTAATTTCATGATTGCTTCTTCTATCTCTAAAAAGAATGGCATTGGGATTTTAACAGGACTTGCATTAAATTTGTATAATGCTTTGGATAGTATGGCCATTTTGACAATATTAATTCTGCCTATCCAATAACAAGGGAGATCTTTCTTCCTTGATTTCTTTCTTTAGTTTTCTGTAGTTTTCATTGTAGAGGTCTTTCATGTCTTTTGTTAGATGGATTCCCAAGTATTTTATTTATTTAATTTTTTTAGGCTATTGCAAATGGGGTAGTTTTCCTAATTTCTCTTTCAGGAGGATTCATCACTGATGTATAGAAATGCATTTGATTTTTAAGTGTTGATTTTATGTCCTGCTATTTTGCTGAATTCATTCATGATGGATACGTCTTTTGACCCAGTCTTGTAAATAATGCAACTAGGTAACCAAATGGTCAAAGATGTGGCCAAGTCTGATTTCTCAGTCTGGGACCTTCCACTGTGTGTGCCGCATGCTCTTTCCAGCACTTTTGCATCTTCTCCCTCTCCCAAGTCTTTCCCCAAGCTGCCTACCCAGTTACTGCCTCCTGCTAGGCTGTGGATGTGTCCTCTGCTGATGCAGGTGGTGGCGATGTCCTGGTCTTAAGCCCTGAGGCCTTAAGGGGCGCTGAGCCATGAGGCTCTTCCCTCGTGAATGGGATTCAGAGCTTGAATTCAGAGCAAAGGCTTGATGAAGGGAGCTCGTCCCCCTTGTCCTCTGCCTTCCTCCCTGTGACAATATGGCATCCTTGCCCTGGTGTCTTGATCTGGAACTTCCCCGCCTCCAGAGCTGTGAGAAATGAATTCTGTTCTTTATAAATTCCCCAGCCTGTGTCTTCGGTTACAGCTTGTCAGACTACAGCTTCTCCTCACCTCAGAAAAGACTACCTACATGTTGCCTTGCTTATGCAGTTTTTCCTGAACACTTTTTCTAAAAGGAACATGTTTTATTTTTATATACCCAGAACACAGCAATTCCATAATAAACTAAATGTTATCCATTTCAATTTTATATTTGTTTTCTTCTTTATTTATTTCAGTGGCTAAACTTGTTGTAGTCACAACTTCCAAATTTGGGTTCAGGTTGTTATTTCTCTTTAAACATTACTAACATTTTATTGAGGGATATTTTCCCTTAGTGAAAAACAGTAGAAATTGGCATCGTTCCAAGTAGGCTGATTCAGCAAGAAATGCAAAAGATAAAATAATTCCTCACAGGTGATTGCTCAGATAACATTGTTTAAGAGATCTGATTATTCTGAAGTTGTAGAGTGAAGATTTTCTAAGATATGGTTTATAAGACATGGCAACTCAAGTGGACTTCTCTGAATGTGATCAGATCTCTCTGTACTATATGTTCACATTATTGAATATCTACTTATTATTAATTATTTATAAAACAAAGGGTTAGATACATTTTTAAAAAATAATAATAATACTATATTGTCTGGTTTATCTCCCAAAGTAAGACATTTGGGTATCAATGGGTCTGCTCAATGCTCTTAATGATATGTGCTATGTTTTATTGCTGAGGACTTATTAAGTGGATGTGCAATATAAGTTTGTCCAAGATTTAGAAGGAAGAGAAAAGACTTAGGAACATACAGCTTATTAAAATAATTATTTTATTAAGTAATTTAAATAATTATTTTATTAAATAATTATTATTTATTATTTATAATCTTTAAAAATAATTAAAGAATATTTGACAAATACAATTATGAATGAAAACCAGTAACATTTGGGCAACCTAAAATATAAAGAAAACAAAGGGAAGAAACAGGGCTGGGGATGTGGCTCAAGTGGTAGCTCGCTTGCCTAGCATGCGTGCGGCCCGGGTTTGATTCTCAGCACCACATACAAGCAAAGGATGTTGTGTCTGCCGATAATTAAAAAAAATAAATATTAAAAAATTCTCTCTCTCTCTCTCTCTCTCTCTCTCTCTCTCTCCTCTCTCACTCTCTCTTTAAAAAAAAGGGAAGAAACATATATTACTGACACCAAATAACACATGTATGTATTAAGAAACAGGTCAATTCTTTTGAAAATTATCAGTTCAGAGTCAAAAGAACAATACTGAATATTCAAGAACCTATATTATAAACAAAAATAAAATAAGATGATCATCTGGCCCAGCTATACACATCTCACTCATTGTCTCAACTTAGAACAAAGCATTTCCTGTGGGAAGGAGGCAGAAATAAGTGGAAGGCATGTTGTCTTCCTCAGGGAAGTCACAAGACACAATTAGGAGTCTGAGGACGGATGCATTAATGGATGGATGGACAGCAGTTGTGTAATTATTTTCATTATGAAAAGAATAATCTATCTTATAAAACCTGTAATATAATTTCACTTTTTTGAATGTGGTTGCAAAACAGAACACTCATGGAATTCTATGTCAAGTGTGTGTGTGTACGTGTGTGTGTGTGCGTGTGTGTGTGTGCGCGTGTGTGTGTGTGTGTGTGTGTGTGTAGTATGTATATTTTTCCCCAAATTGAAGTTTTCTATTTGAATAGCAAATTTACCTTGAGAAAATCAAAACTGCTATACCAAAGAAACAAATTTAGGAAGTTGTTGTTGCAAAGTTCCTTTTGTGTCCTCTCCTTTTTCTGTTCCTCAAATTTGTTTCTCCTTGCTAAACCTTTTCCAAGGTTTTACTTCTTTCTGTTCTGCCCAGCATTCTGAATTCCAAAGAGAAACCTTATCTGTGTAGTTGAGCTGTTAACAGCTAAATAATATTTCTTCAGAGTTACAGAATCTAGAACATTCTGTAACTTCCATAATGTCCCTCCATTCCATAAGTATATCAACTTGTGCAAAGCATGTAAATATATACATTTTACTTATAGAAAACTATATATGTAATTTTAGAAAACACAGAAACTAACACTGAGAGGTAGGGGTTAGTCAGCATGTTCTGGTCTGAGTCAGGTGGGAAAAAGAGACACACCCCATGTATTATGAAGACCCTACTGAACACGTAGCTATCATTTCATTGTATCTCCATTTGGATTCTTAAAATCCCTATGATGGAACTTTGATGATATTAGTAACTTCATTATTGGTTAAACTCAAATTTGAATTTTTATATTTCTATTTAGAGAATATTATTTTATTTTTGAGCTGTCAAAAGTTGCATCAAACAATATTAAGCAGTAAAGAAGGCTTTGTTGAAGAGGATTACGATAGGGGAGAAAGATCAATCTTTCTCCCCTATTGTAACTGTTAGCAGAGGGTAGTATCACAAATTTGTAATCCCAGCATCTTGGGAGGCTAAGGCAGGAGGATCAGAAGTTTGAGGCCAGCCTCAGCAACTTAGTGAGACCCTGTTTCAAAAGGCAAAATGAAAACAACTGGTATGTAGCTCAGGGGTAGAGCACCCCTGAGTTCTATCCCCAGTACCACCCCCACAAACACATACAGTACTTGAGTCTGCTTTAATAGAAGATAGGAGGATTTTTAAGTGTCGGGGTGAGCTATTGGAAAAGTAAAGTCGAAAACAGGAGCATGAGGTAAATTGGTGCCATAGCTAGAGGCACTTATATTGAATTAAAAAGGTTAGAAGCTGTGACAGGGAGAGGAGGGGGAGGAAGCTAGCAGGAAGTGTATTAAAGAAGGGAATTAGAACATGAGATCATGATCAAAGCAAAAACCAAAAACACTACTCTCTGGAAAGGGAGAAAAGTCATGTATCACAGTGAAAGTAAAAACTGTAAAGAGAATTTTAAAATGCCTAAAAAAAGATGATTAATAATCAAAAGTTTTTTAAAAAATATGATTCTCTATGAAATACCAAGCTACCTGCTGCTTAATTCTTTCAAAGAATGAATAAAAACCTTCCAGAATTTTGTGATAATATACTGCAATTTGGTAGAATATTTAGCTAGATGATGTCTTAATTTTCTCCACATTAGGGTTCAAATGTTTTGGTCTTTCAAATTATAGAAATGAAAAGGAATATTCCAGATGTTCTCTGGAATACGATATAAGGGATTTTTCATGTTAGTATTTTTCAAAATACTCCTTGTTTTAACATTTTACCACTATGTATGAAACATATATGGTTGTAGGAATTAGTATACCAACACCTTACAGTTTTAGAACAATCTATTTAATACTTGGTTATGAAGCCAAGCCAATGGTACAGTTGTAATTGGTAATTATGATATGACTAATTCCAGCCTTTAAAAACAGAAGAAAACAAAACACACATATGATTCTTATTAGTTCAGTAGATAAAGAGCAAACACCACTTATAAACTCAATTACCATTACTCTATCATTGTTTTACTATATTGAGTCATACAAAGTATTATGTGCAAATCACTGTGACATTCCTTTTGAGTTTAAGCTAATGACTATAATTTAATGTCCTCTGAGTTTACTTTGAATAGAAGGTAGTGACATACCATGTAATTAATTGTAAGAATAAATCATATTGCAGTGTTCTTATACACAGATATTGTTCTCAAGTTTTCGAGATTGCACAATGAAATATCTTTATAATGGCAGAAAAAGGAAAATAAGCATACTTTAAATTTAAAAGCACTTTGATTTGAAATACTGTTATATATTAATGAAAATATTGTATTTGTTACATTTTCACTTATGCTTTTGACATCTTTTCTCTATACAGCATATATAATAACCTTGAGAAAACTTTTAATGGATAGTTCTAACAGTGAAAAAATTGCTCTTTTTGAGAAGATAAGTTATTTGAAATTTACAAGCTTCATATTGGCTGTTTGAATTTTATCTCTTTTGGTATTATACAGGAATAAAGCAGTCATAATCATCATAATTAATTGCTTTTGAGTGGATATTGTGTGACACTCACTGTACAATAATACTTTACACATATTACCAAATCCTTCAAGAAACTTTGAAGTTTATTTTTTTCATACTCTACTTTTCTCCTTCCCATTGTAGTGATAAGAATATTGAAGTTACATCAAAGAAATAGAATTGTTTTGTTATGAGTAAAGCAGGTATCTTGATTCTTAATAATTACAATGCAGAGTGAGAAAAATTGAGATATGGAAGGTCAGTAATTAACTTAAAATGGAGCCAGACTGAAAGATAGGTTAGGCTAAATTATAAGGGGTTTATATTCTATGGTAAAATGCCAGATATCATTCTGAAGGTGATGGAAAACTGTTTTAGGCATGTGAAAATTGAGTTGCACATTTAGATTTAATGAGCAAGATATAACAAGTGCCATTATATTTAAAAGTCATAAGTGCTACTAAGAAAATAAAGCAGGCAATAGGACAGTGTGATAGATGGTGATGACATCGGGGAACTTAATTTGAATATTATAGTTAAGAAAATTTTTGAGATGACATTTGAGTAGAAACTTTAATAAGAGAGGCATCTGAGCTGAGACCTAAATGTTGAAAATTAATAACCCACTTAAAAATATTGTGCAATAGAATTGTCAGTAGTGGTCAGAGCAAGATTGGATATGATGAGGTTATAAAGAGGTTAGTGTACTTTTTTTTTTTAAGAAAAGCAAAGTTCCAGTGTCCATGAGCATAATGAAAGTGAGGAACCCTTGCAGAAGTAATGTCTGAGCTAAAGAGAAAAGTGTTGGGTATGTCTTTATGGACACCACTCTTAGGAGTTTGAATAGTATTCTAATAGCCGCAGGAGTTGAAAACCAAAAGATGAGGCTCCCTAACAGCTCCTCTTGCTTGAGACGTTAGGTATATGATGGACATTTCAATCAGAAGTAACACAGATTGGAGTAAGGTAGGTTAGTAAAGAAATTATTTCAACTTTGAACATAGTAAGTTCCAAATACCTTTGGGGTAATGGACTAGAGATTGACCAAGGAGAAATCACCTATTTTGTGGGTCTGAACAAAAAGAAGTTTGAAATCTTGGAAATAGCTGAGATGATACCAGTGTGAAAAATATAAAAGGAATGAGGATTGAGGATGAAACTATCAGGGATCTAATTTTAAGAAAAATGGAAACTTAACTGTCAAAGAGATAAAAGAATATATGAAGTGTGTCAGGTGAAGGTATACAGAGAAGAAGTAAATTTTAAGTAAAAAAAATACAAAATGCATCAAAACTTTATTTTTTTTCAAATCAGATAAGCCTTAAATATTATTGACCTATATTGAGAAGGAAATTAAGGTCAGGAGTAAACATTGCTGTTTTAGGAAGGTGCAGGCATTAATAATATTCACTAAGTGGTCATCTCTTCAGAAAACTTTCAAAACATTTAAAGCTTATAAGAGAATCCATAGGATTTCTGGCTATCTAGGTCTGTTCATACATTATGCCACAGAGATTATGAAAATTCAAGTGATGTCAATTTATGTCTTAAGTATACTTAATCACTGTTCTGTCTCTGTTTGCAAGCTTAAACCATTCAACTCAGCATTTTTCTTTCTCTTTTATTTCTATAATTCTCCAGCTTCATGTTTTGTTATTAACCCAAGTACTTGTTATCTGCAGAATTGTATCCCTCTACAATTTATATGTTGAATCCCTGATCCCCAATATTTCTAAATGTGACTGTATTTGGAGGAGGAGCCTTTAAAAAGGTGACTGAGTTAAAATGAAGCCTGCTGGGAGCCATCAGCCAAGTTGGTATGACAATTTCCTTGCCAGTGTACCCCCATGTTTCTTTAGTGGAAGGACTCATGGAAATAGGACATTTTGTAGCGACATTGCATGTAAGGTGACCTTGCTCAAGGACCAGGGTGGATCCGTGTTTAGGGTGTTCCCGGTTTAGCATAATCCGTGATTAGGGTGTTCCCGGTTTAGAATAGGGCGTATCCTGCTGCCTGAGATCCTCTTGAGTTCTTAGGGATTAAGACAATATATTTGGGAGACAGAAGCCCGGTGGAGGTGTGGATTTGGGCAGAGAATGTGGATTTCCCCAGAACGTGTTTGTAGACGGCCGGTGTGAGTTCGGGAATAAAGAATTGCTGTTTGAATCTACAATCTGTGTGGTGACTCGTAATTTGTGCCCAGCCAGAGATGGGGGCAGAAGGCATTACATTTTTAAACTCTAAAACAAGATGAGTGAACTCATTAAAGATAGGGAAAATTTAGAAGAAGACTAAGGATGTGTGCACAAAAGAAAGAGCATGTGAAGAGGGTGGCCATATACAAACCAAAGAGAGGTGTCAGAAGAAAGCCAACTCTGCCAGCTCCTTGATATAGGATATCCAGTCTCCAGAATTGTGAGAAAGTAAGTTTTTGTTGTTTAAACTACCTAGTCTGTGGTGTTTTGTTATTGTTATTCAAGAAATTAGTAGAGTTCTCTTCTTCATTTGTGTGATTCTTTGGTGTTATGATTTGGATGTGAGGTATCTCCCAAAAATTCACACATGAGACAATGCAAGAAGGTTTGGAGGAGAAATTATTGGGTGATAGCATTCATCTAACTAGTGAATTAATCCCTGGTGGGATTAACTGAGTGGTAACTGGAGGCAGGTGGGGTGTGGCTGGAGGAAGTAGTTTATTGGGGGCATGACTATGGGGTATATATTTTGTTTTTGGAGGGGAAAGTCTCTCTCCACTTCCTGATCATGAAATGTGCTGCTTCCTTCTGTCACACTCTTCTACCATAATGTTTGTCATCACTTGAACCTCTAGGAATGAAGACTGCTGTCTATGGACTGAGACCTATGAAACCAGAATTCTCAAACTTTTCCTCCCCTAAAATGGTTATGGTCAGATTTTTAGTTGCAACAGCAGAAAGGCTGACTAAAACATTTGGCTTATCTTGTGTGGTTGTAGTCCATTTGCCATCCTTGAATTTTCTATGCTGCTTGTTCTCTTAATTCTGAGTAGTATTAAATGTTTGCTTTGATTCTTTGAACAACACAGATTTCAAGTCTCTGGTGTTGTCATATAATAACCATACATAAATATTTTAGGGATTGTCTTGGATAAAGGTAATGTTACTTTAATGATAAAATCTGATAAGTGCACTTAGATTAAACAATATGGGGAGTATGCTGCATGAATGAAGAGACATGCAGTCTGGAAAGAAGTCAAATCCAAAATCAATGAAGCAAAATTAACTAAGAATAAAGGTAGCTGGGTAGTGTGGTGCACACACTAATTCCAGTGGCTTTGGAGGCTGAGACACAAGGATTGAAAGTTCAAAGCCAGCCTCAGCAATTTATTGAGGCCCTCTGCAACTAAGTGAGACCCTGTCACCAAAGAAAGATGCAAAGAAAGGTCTGGGTATGTGGCTCAGTAGTTAAGGGCCCTTTGATTCAATCCCAGTACCAAAAAAAATAGAATAAAAGGAAAGTGTTCGTTTTTATATCTAAAAAATAAAAATAAAAATAAAGATAATGTAGCCAAAATATAATATGTGATGCAAGGGCGAAAAGCTTACTGAAATATTTATCAGTTTTGTTTAATATTCAGTAAGTTTGATATAAACTTAGATGCAGAAGTAGTCATCTCAACATTTTCTAGGTTACCCATACTTTACTCAGATAATTTGACCTGTAGAAACCTAAGAGATATTAACTACTCTGATTAGGTCTATAAAATTGAATTGGATGTTGAATAAATGAAATGTCCATGTATATTAAAAAAAGACATAGGAAGATTTTATATTAAAGATGGAAAAATAGAGAATCCTCAATTAGCTTTCTTAAAATAATTAAGGTTTATTATTATAAGAGGTATAAATTCCATTTTTTTCCTGAGTATCACAATACCCTTAGACCAATGGGAAAACAAAAGTAATAGAATTTTGTATTTAAGGATTATATAGAAATAAATTTCCTTAAAGAATAAAATAATTTAAAAAAAAGAAGAAAGTGTCCTACAATTACTAAGGCAAGTTTTGTCTGATAAAAAAACATTGTCACTAATGTCCTAGAGTATATTAAAGAATCCACTGGGGATTTTTAAATTATGCTCTCTGATATTTGGGTGATTTTCTTCCAGTTGATTAATGAGCCACAAACTATATCAGAAAACAAGTAGGCCATTGGAGTTCTGCACCTCTGTCTTATTTTTAATGTTTATGTAATTTCTTTTGAATGTGTTCCATATCTGACTTTTTTAGAATATGGTTTTTCCACACCTATCTCTCTTCCTCAGAGTCATTCAGCTATAGTATCTGTCAGGATTCCTATGATCAAACAGAGGTTACCATTCCAGGTACTTCAAGCAGAAAATTAATTTTTTACAGGGAATTACATTACAATAATGTTGAAAAACACCAAATTATTTTAAAATGGAGGACACTGTTCACCAGATGTCAGTAACATTAGGAAATAGCTACGTCTTGGAGAAGGAGGCTCCTGTCTGATGCAGTTGACATGGGAGCCCAAGACTGTATTTTGTCCCCTTATGTCCCTGACACTTCTCTGCTGCTGTTTGCTCTTGTCACCAACTAGAGGCCTCCCACTAGCAAAAAATATAATGATGCTGTGATAGTAAAGACACTGGAGATCTATGTTGGTGTCATAAGACGTGCATTAGAGGAAAATGCTTCAAAATAGCAGGAATTACTAGGTACGGTAGCACACACCTGTAATCTGAGAGACTTGGAATGCTGAGGCAGGATAATTGCAAGTGCAAAGCTAGGCTTAGCACAAAAAAAAAAAATAAAAAAGGACTAAACATGTGGCCCAGTAGTTAAACAACCCTGGTTAATCCTTGGTACTACTACTACTACTGCTACTATTACTACTACTACTACTACTACTACTACTACTACTACTAATAATAATAATAATAATAATAATAATAATAATAATCAAGATGGTAGGAATTATTCTGAATGCCAGAATGAGATTTTATGTCACTCCCACGTCCCAATCTCAATTGATGGCATAATCTTATCTACTCTGGTAAACAAAGAAGTAAATTATACAGAGGCGCCTTCATATGCTTACCAGAAGTGTATCTACCTACAGAACATCCTCAGGAGTGGTCTTCTTTTTCTTCCCTTTACTTGCTTACTTACTGCCAGCCTCCTTCTTCTTTTCAATATTTATCCTCCCCCAATTACCCCATTAGCAATATCTTTTGACACTATATCCAGTATATCCCACTCTGCATACCACCATATTCCTTTGTACTCCTATATTTTAAAAAAGATCTTAGAAAAGTTAACTATGGAAACTATCCATTTTCTCATTTTACATCCTTTCCTCAATCTAATTGCATTCCCATTATTTTAACTCCATTAAAACAAAGAACTCTAATTTTCTAAAGTTAAAATAATTTTGTTTTAATTTTTAAACTTTTTAAAATATTTATTCCCTTGTCTTTCTTCTCATCAAATTCACCATTTATTCTACCATTTCCCTTTCATTTCCCAACTCCCATTTTTGTAGGAGATCCTTTCTCTTAATCCTTAAATAATGTACTTATCATTCTGAGCTTCATTTTATTCTCTATCTCAGTATAAATTCAAGATTATCTCATCTACTTCCAAATCTTAGACTACAGCTATTCAAATCCATGCCTTGAATCCCAATCCTTTTAGAACATCAGATAAATTTCTAATTAAGTATGTGACTTTTTAACTATGATATAAAATAGGCTTCTCTAATTTAATATTAAAAACTATTTTCTACTCTAATTTACTAAATTGATGATTTTGAAACCACAGAAGTTATTTTATAGTTGTAATGCTTCTGTTACTCCATCAGCAAAATCTGTTGCTTCTATGCTTAAAACAACAATCAAAAATCTACAATCAGTTCAAACTTCTCCATCTTTTCTATCATGCACCTAATCCACATATTAGCACTCAATTTTCACTCCTGGATATTTCAGTATTTTTCTGGCCCATCTGCCTGCTTCAACTCTTGATGCCTATAATCTATGGACAACCTAACCCCTTATGACTCCACATTGCAGCCAGTGTGAGTTATTTCAAACAAAATTGGACCACTTCACTTAAATAATTCAGGACCTTCCATTTTAATTGACACAAAATTCAGACTGCTATCCTGATTTACAAACAGCTCCATGAGTTGACTTTAATCTATCTGACTAATCGTTTCTAATGCTACACTCCCACTTGTCTGGTAATTCCAGGCAAGAGACCTACTTTCAGTTTCCTGAATCTGCCAAACTTGTTTTAGCTCTAAGACCTTTGCTCTAGCTGGTTCCCTGCCTGAACTAGCACTGAAGCATGTTGAGCTCTCTTAAATTTCATCTCTTATTCTAGGGAGTTTTCTCTAGTTTGCCAATTCCTGATCTTGACTTAAAATAAATTATATATAAAATTGTGTCAGATGCATTAATTTAAAATAAGAATTCAAAACATTCTGCTTTTTCTAACCTTGTATTTCTCCAGTAATATTAATTTTATTATTTTATCTTTTTTCATAAAGCTCCAGATTTTAGATCATTTCTTCTCTGCATTTCACTTTTATCCATTCTGACATTATTATTTACACTTCTCACTCTTCCAAGACACATAACACTCAAGTTTTAAAAAGGAGATTTTTTTTCTTCTGAGGAAGATACACCTCCTATTTGTTTTCAAAATGAAATGTTTACCTTCTTAATAAAGCTGTAATCATTCGTAATGAATTTAGCCATCCACATCATCAATAACTGAAAGGTCTGGGTATGTGGCTCAGTAGTTAAGGGCCCTTTGATTCAATCAGCACATAAATTTGGGGAAAATTACAATTTTTGCATAAATATTTGGGTCCTCAATAGTGAATGGTAATTACTATTTATTGGTCTTTCATTACTTACAAATAATTTTACTCCATTTGTCTCACTAACTTTTTCTTTTACTCTCCTGACTTAACAATGTGAAAATATTTTCAACCTTTTTGTATATCTCATTTCTCTTATTTTTCTCTCACTTTTGTCAGAAGAGTATTGTTTCCATTACAGAAAAATCAGAAGCCATCAATTGGAAATTTCCTAGTCTCTTAAAACCAACCTTAGAATCAGTTTTCACTTATTACTATCATGATAAAATTAGAAAAAAAGTCTTCCCTCAAAGTCTATTGCTTTTCTTATTCTTCTTTATTTTATTCCTTCTCATCTCTGCAACCTTGATTATTTCCTCTCTTCTCTCTCACTGGATCTTTGTATCTTCACATGCTCTAGATTATCAATCAATTAAAATATATATTGAAATTAATCTTAATAATGAATAATAAAATAAATAATTGAAAAAGTTTACATTTACATACATTCTTCAATCTATTCCATACAATTATATCTCATTTTTCTCTAGCCTTTTAGAGTTACCTTCTCAAAAGAGCTTTTATATTATTAATAAAACTTTACTTTTTTGTAATTGACTTCCAAACATATTCCAATGTAGTTTTGTCTGTTAAAGTCACTGATGTCATCCATGTTGATATATTCAATTAATATATTTCACTTGAAAGTCTATATTTTCCTTAACTCACTTAAGAAATCTTGAATTTATAAAATCTTACAAAATTTCCCAGACCCCATTTATCACCGATTGAAAATTTTAGTTCCTTCAAGTTAAAACAAAGTTACAAAAAATAATGTCTACTCTTCTCTAGGGACCCTGCAGAAGTTCTTTAGTTTTTGTTCAAACCAACTGCTGTCCAATTAGGTGAAAACTTGCATGTCAGAATACTTAAAGCCTGCCAGTATTTTCCCCTGGAATCACTGCTACTTGTCCTTAGCATGGCTCCATCTATAAATCCCCTGTCCTGTTTAATCTGTCTGAAACACTTTCTTCAGACGCTGCCATCCCTGCTGTGCATCAGCTTATAAAAAGAAAAACTTTGTTCTTTCAGATCTCCTAGTTTATTCCAATGCCTGCTAAATTATTTATTTATTCATTAAAGTTTTTTTTTCTTTCTGTTCTTATCATCAGATAATAGTAGACACTCTTTCCATGAAGCATTTCCTTTGGAAGAAAGATAAACATGCTTTTCTGGCTTCTACCTTTCACTACTCTTTTGGTTTCTACATTTGATTTTACCTCTTTTATATGACTCCTATGCTTTTTTTTCTGTTTTTGGTTTTAAGACTTCAATATTATTACTTTAATTTTCTTTCTAAAATGCTGTTGGCATTTTCATAAGTCTTAATACAAAATATATCTTAAGGAATTATTAAAAAAAAGTATATCCTGAGCATTGTTGTTGTCATTAAGCCTCTGAACAACAGGCATAATTTTTTTTAAAACTAATGATTTTCTTTTGCCAAACAAGTCACAAAATCTCAAAATGTCCTAAATTAAATTCATATTTCCCACAGTAAGTTTCTTCTCCAGTTCAAATATTTGAGGGAGTAAATTGCCCCTGGAGATCTCACTAGCAACAAAAGGACACACCCCTATCTGTCCATTTCTATTGGTTTCAATGTGACCCTCCACTATTTTTTATTGCCTCTTCCTCTACTCTCCATCCAGCCATCATCACATGAAGCCTAGTGTGCATCAAGATGCTGGCTCCCGTATCCTTGCAGCCTCTTTGTTTCTCTTCACACCAATCTTCATGAAGTAGGCAGAACAATCTTTAAAATTATGAACTGAATCATGACAGATCCTCTCCTAAAGTCCCTATAATATTTTCAAGTCTGCAATATCCTGCTGAATTTTACACATTGAATGCAGATACTCAATGAGTATAAAATTTGTTGTTAAATTTAATGAATAAATGACTGAATGGATTTATGATTTCTTGACAGGTTAGAGAAAATTTAAATATCTGGATGATAATAAGGGATATATGATTAGTAAACCAGTATGTAATGTTACCAATGATCAGAATCTGTACTCTTTTCAAGGAATACTTAGATATTCATTTAGGCAGAAATATCTAAGAGAAGAAAACTATATTCATATTTTTTTAAAAAAAGTTTTTGTTAAAGATTTCATTCATTACCAGTGTGACTATATTAAACAAATATATAGAGAATCATATAAAATTTATAAAGACTTTAAATTTAAAACCTTTGTTGGCAAGAGAAAACAATCAAATATATTCATGGCCTTTACTCCATCTAAATTCAAGATTTATGCATAGGATAATAGTGCATTATATGCTCATGCCACTAGATTCACATTTAAAACATTCCCAGGCCTATAAGTGAAAATAAAGGAAGGGATTTTGCTTACAAGAGGATTAAAGTGCATTGTAGTTACATGTTCAAGTTGTTTGTTTACCATTGAATTGAACACACTTTGCTTTGGCAAAAAAAAAAAAAAAAAAAAGAAAAGAAAAAAAAAAGAAATCTTGCTAGACTCATGATAAGTGAGCAGCAGAAAAGTAGTGCCCTGAATTTAATGCAGATCAAAATACACTTGCTTCCAAAAAACAAAACAAACAAACAAAAAAACCTCTGCATTTCTTCAGTGGCTGCTGTTAAAAAGCAAAACTGTCTCTAAGCAGAGAAGGGGTTCAGAAGTCTCTCAATTCAGATCAGACTGAAGGAAACCTTGTCATGCCATTAGGGATCACTTTGCTTTTTCTATGGATGACACTGTGTCACTGTGTCTCTTTTTCTCTGCATTATCTATTAATGAATTACCTGTACTATAAGTGAGATTATTCATTATTTGAATACCAAGTTGTCCTCCTGCATAAAACCAGGATATGGGGAGGAGAGAAAATAGTTGTAACTGTGAATGCACTGAGCTACTTAAGTGGCTGTCAGGTGTCCCTCAGTTCAACACAATTTTTCTCAGGGTCCCCTGGGAAATTTTGAACATTCTTTTGGAAATGAAAATGTTTTTCTTCCTACTTCTACTGCATTTCTTTGAAGCCCACATACAAGTCATTATTCAAAGAATGAATAATCCTGAAAATTCTCCTGGGAGATCATCCTGATGCATACTGAATATAATTTGAGGCTGAAGACAGAATGAAGTGCTTTTTTTTGTAAATAGCTGGTATAGTTTAAAAAATTGAAAAAAAAGTTTGTCTCAAATTCAGTGTGTGTTTCATTTCACCATTAGACTACCAAGTTTAAAAAAATATATATTTGAGGCTGCTAGATTTTTCTTTTGCTACATTTTATAAACATCACAACTCATATTTTAGCCTCACATTTTTACCTTTTTACTTCATTAAGCCATTTTACAAAGCTTTCTAAAGGGTATATAAAATAAGTGAAATTGGATGAGAATGTGTTTAGAGGAAAGAAAAGAATATTGTCAAAACAAATTTAAGCAATGTTATGTTAAAAAAAATTCTTAGCAATCCAAACCTCACATTAATTATGATAAAAATAGGTGAGAGCAATCCTCACTCATCACATTACCTAATAGAGAGTTTACTAAACTTAACAATCTACTTTTTATAGAAAAATATGAGAAAAGAATAAAATTGAAAATAAGAAAATGTTGTACTCCATAACAAGTAATATCAAATTTATATTTTAAAACAACAATGTTCATAATATTAAAAGTTCCATAAGAAATCACTCAGTTTTGTTTATGTCACTTTAAATTTGCCACATACCCCATTACCAGTTACTTTCTATCTTCTTTCTGCTTAGTTTTTTTTCTTACAATAATCATTATCTTATGTGGTATACTATATTTTACTTCTTTTTTAGGGTTTATTGGTAGAATCTTCTGACACTCAAAAAATAGGGTTTGAGGGTTGGAATAAGAAGAAAAACATGGATGTTTGAGAGTTAGTGGAGATTTCAAAGTAGCTTAAGTTTTTTTTAAATAGTTTTTTAGTTGTAGATGGACACAATATTTTTATTTTATTTATTTATTTTTTAATGTAGTACTGAGGATCAAACCCAGTGCCTCAGCACCTGAGGCAAGTGCTCAACCACTGAGCTACAACCCCAGAACCCTGGTATGTTAAGTTTTGAAAGCATTATGAATAATTTATGATTTTTTTTCTTTTTCTGGCAGTTATATGATTTTGTTAGACATTTCCAATCCCATCACAATATTATCTTTAAAATATGGTATGCCTTCTGGAAAGCATGAAAAATTGAATATAAAGAAGCCAGGATTCTAGAGACACCGAATAACAACTATTTTTGCTGTTTTGGGCACTTCATTTTGTGGCCCTATCACTAGAATAAGGGATTTAAACTCAGTGGTCTTCAATATACTCCTAGTCTTTCTTGATTGTTAATTAAAATAGTTACTCCACTTTCTCCTTTAACAAATATTTTTAAGAGTATGCAATTTGTCAAGGCAGTACTGATTAAGCCAAAAAAATTCTGACCTATATTCAACAGGAAGAGCAATTAAAATATATGAGAATGACAATGAAAATAAAACAATAAAAAGATAGTAAATCTAGAGATTAATTTTCTGTCTATGACAAAAGACATGTGATGAAGTAGAATTTAATGTGAGACTGGGGTGAGAAGGTATCTAGTTAAGTGAAGGTTTTATGGGAAAATGAAATCAGGCTGAAGAAAAGACAAATCCTTAAGACATGAGTCTAGGAAAGTAATAAACTCAGAATATTCAAAGAGCAGAAAGAAAGTCTGAATCTCTGACACAGTTCCAGAGTATAACATAAAAGGTAAGTAGGATTAGACTGTGCTGGCCCTTCTCCCAAAAATAAGGAGTTGAAAAGTTAAGAGATTTATTTGGGAAGAGAAGCTGTATTTTAAAGAATGGAGGGTCACTTTTAATATCTTGGTAGGTAGCATAGATTTTAGGAAGGCAAGAAAGGAAGCAGAAAGATTAGCAGGAGTATAGACAAACTCTGTTGCTGCTATAGAGCTTGTGCTAGTGATGTAATAGTAATGAGAAGCAATCTGATTTGGAATATATTCTATAGGTAGAGTAGGAAGAATTATATATTGCTTTTCTTGTGAAATATAACAACAACAACAAAAAAAGATTTAAGAATAACCATGATCCAGACTGTAATCCCAGCCACTTGGGAGACTGAGGCAGGAGGATCATCAGTTCAAAGCCAGCCTCAGCAAAAGTGGGGCACTAAGCAACTCAGAAAGACCCTGTCTCCAAATAAAATAAAATAAAAAATAGGACTGGCAATGAACAATGACAATCAATGAACCAAGTGGCCCAATAGGTCTGTAACTGAAGTTTTGAGGGAGCAGAGCAACAGCAGGAGTAAGAAAAGAATGTTAAGAATCAATGGCCTAAAATTTTCCAAGTTTGATGAAAATTATAAAGTAACAAAGAAAAAGCTTGGGAAACCCTAATTACAAAGCCACGTTCACATTAAAACACATAATAATCAAATTATTTAAAATCATGATGAAAAGAATATTTTAAAAATAAGAGGAAAAAGGAAATCCACAATATATACAGAAGAATAAGATAAGCATAACTGCCATTTTTTTTTATTTTTGGTCCAAGATGATACTAAAAGACATAATCATGTCAGTAGATGAGAAAAATAAAATTGACAAACTCCAGTATCACTTCCTGATAAAAATTCAATGAACTAGGAGAAGAATCTTCTCAACTTGATAAAAGGAATCTACAAAAAGCCTACAGCTAACATGATCTTTAATAATTATAGATTGAATGCTTTTCTCCTAAGATCAAGAGCAAGGCAAGAATGCTCACTTTCACTTCTGCTCAATATTATAATAAGGGTCTACCCAGTGCAATAAGAAAAGAAAAGAAGTACTGTTAGAAGGAGGAAGAAGAAAAGCTACCTTTATGAACAGATGGCATGATTATTCACATAGAAAAATCTATGCAATCCACCAGAAAAGCTATGAGAATAAGTTGATTTTAGCAAGGTAGCAGGATAAAAGATGAAAACACAAAAATTGTATTTTCACATACTATCAATGAACAATTAACATTTTAAATGAAAAATAACATTTGCAATCGCATAAAAATATTAAATAGCTATAAATCTGCCAAAAAATGAGCAAGAACTATACACTGAAAACTATGAAATTTAGATGAAAGAAATTAAAGAAGATCTAAATAAAAGGAGAGACACATTATGTTCAGAGTTTGGAAGACTCAAATTACTAAAATGCTAATTATCTCCAAATGGACCCATAAATTAAAAAAAAGTGTTTTCCACTAGTTGAAGGCTGAGCCTTTTTGTTCTAATCAGGACTTGAATTGATTAGATGAAGCCCACTCACATTAGGGCGGGCAATAATCTTTACACAGCCTATAAATTTAAATGCTAATCTTAACCAAAAATACTTTCACAGAAACCCCCAAAATAATGTTTGAACAAATCTGGCAATCATATAAACCAACAAATTAATGCATTGAATTAACCATCACTGTGTGTACAGCATTGTTTTGTTCTTTAGCTTAGTATCAAATTATTTTTCCATTAAAACTGTGTTGTCAATTTTTTTCTTGTTTCTGTATTTTATTATTGTGATTATTTTTTTGTTTTACTGCCTTTTTCCTTCCTTTTTTTTTTTGAGCATCTACACGTATTGAACACAGACCAAGAGTCATCAAGCATCAACCATGAACTCCACAAAGCATTGTAGACATGACTTATTTCATCCACACCGCAGGGGGAAAAATATCCCCCAGAACATTTCAGAAAGTCAGACAATAAATGAGCATAAGACATCACACAAGTGAAAACATGCATTATCAAATTATTCCTTCCACAAAATGCACACAAATTTTTATTCTCAGGCTTAGTCTACCAGGGGCAAAAAAAAAAAAAAAAAAAAAAGCTGAGACAGAGATGTGTAAAGTGTATTATAAATTTAACAAAAAAGCTTTAAAAATATAATCCATCATTATCATTAATAAATGGTTGGCACATTGGAAACTCCATTAACCATTTTTGGTTTAATTGTTAATTGTAGAGTGAGCAAACTTTCACTCTAAGTAGTATCTTTAAGCAACTTAGTGGGCTCCTCTAATTACCTCGTTGATCAAAACTGGCAAGGAAAGGCTAGTTGTAAATATGTATAGATTTATGTCAACAACATAAATCTCATAGTTCTTTACAGCAGCATAAAAGAGAAGAGAAATAAAGCATAAGCCAAAATAAAAATTGAAAAAGACAAAACAGTAATTCAAATTGGATCATATAGACCTAGGTACAAAACACAAAACTCCTAGATGATGACATAGACAAAACCCTAGACAAATTTGGGTGCAGTGATGATTTCTTAGATACAAAGAAATCATCAACAAGCTAACTTTGTTAAAATTTTAAATTTTAAAAAGTTAAAAGTTGCTCTGTAAAACACACTGTCATGAGGAAAAGGTTAGCCACAGGCTGGGAAAACACATTTACAAAACACATATCTGGCAAAGACTGTATCCAACATATATGTGAAACCCACCCTCTAAACTATTCAAGACTAATAGCAGATGCAGTACTTGCATTCACATGGATTACTGGGGGGCCCAATTTGGTGATTCTTATAGCACTTACCTTATAATAGCCAGTTCTGACCAATCGTTTAATGTCCTCTGCTAGGGGGTTAGCAAAACAGTATCAGTTTTTTCCAAGTGATACATATTTATCTGCTGCAGAAGGAACATGCTTGTTCCAAGATGCTAGGCAGCTATTCTAAACTCTCCTATCTGGGGCTTGGCCCAGGCTTCAGTGCAGCCTCCTTTATCCCCACCGATAGACATCTCTAATCCTGTGAAGTCTGCCTGATCATTTGGTCAAACAACAGGTTCACCTGTGCTACAGCCTCAATGTGCAATGGAATACTTTCTCGCTCTTAACCTCACACAAATTTAGCTATCTTTCACATCACTTGCAATATGGTTGCAGCAGTATCTAAAGTGCAGAATATGCTAACTCCAAAACCTGAAGAGGCTTACTAAGTATTATGCTATTTTCTTATTCATAGAGTGGGCCCTGAATATATTGTGTTTTGACTTCCACTCTCTGCAACACAAGTATCTTACTAAAATTTCCAGAGTACTTGCTATCTATAGCTCTTTGATGGTTAATGTTAATGTGTCAACTTGATCAGGCCACAGGGTGCACAGATATTTGATTTAAAATTATGCTGGGTGTGTCAGTGAGGGTGCTTCCTGATGAGGTCAACTTTTAAATCAGTAAACTGATTGTCCTACCCAAAGTGAGTGGTCCTCATTCATTTCACTGAAGGAGTGAATGCAATAGAAAGACTGAGTAGTGGAGCCTTCACTCTCTGTGTCTGGCTGTCTTCTAGCTAAAAGACCAGTCATCTCCTGCCATTGAACATGGACTCAGTCTTGAACTACACAACAGGTCTCCTGAATCTCCAGCTTGGTACAAACTGTGAGACTTTGCCCCCATAATCACCTGAGCCAATTCCAATCAATCAATCAATCAATATTATTGATTCTGTTTCTCTTGAGAAGTCTTCCTAATTCAAGGGTCTACTGTTACTCTGGAAATATCTTGCACTCCTGGAAGCACACACCTCTGGAAATTATTTAAATAGTAATTTAAACAAACAACAAGTCAAGGAATTGTGGAAGAAAAAACTGATTTTCCTGTTTTTTAAACAAGGATCCCAGATGTTTTGTTTATCAACCCTGCTAGGTAGTTCAGTTCTGTAGCAGCAACTCCTGCTGTTAGCTCAGCCTGCAGAAAGAAGTGGCTACTAAGCTTCTTAATAATGCCAAGGTCCCCCTCACAGTGCATCTCTTATCACCTTGACTATATATCCCCTGGGCCCCCCAAAGAATACAGTCATCCTGTGAGTCCTCTGTTCTTCCATTTTAAAGAGACCTTAGCATGACCATTTCTCTATGTCTGCTTGAACCCTTCTTCTACAATCTGCCCTGACTGTTTTGACATTTCTACTTCATTTCATGAGGACCATCACTTCTTCCAAGCTTCTGGATATCTACCCCAGCAACATAAAATAAATCATATCCTGGGGCTGGTCATAGTGTCACATACCAATGATCCCAGTTACTCAGGATGTTAAGGCAAGAGAATATCAAGTTTGAGGCCAGCCTCCTCAACTAACTGAGACCCTATCTCAATAATTAAAAAAAAGATAAAAATATAAATAAAAAGGGATGTATCCCAGTAGTAAAGTGTCCCTGAACATTGAAGAAAGAGAGATAAAGAGAGAGAGAGAGAGTGCCCTTTCCAGGGATTAAATGCTGTATTATGAGAGAATTTTCCCATATTGCCAGTTCTTTATTATCCATCTTTATATTGTGACCCATCAACCCAGCACTCTCAGGAGCCACTTTTGAGCATACCCTCCACTGATACAGATGATCTAGGTCTTTTGACAGTCCCAATAATTTCCCAGTTGGGTCTTGCTGAGATAGATCCCTGGTAATTGCTCCAGCAACCAGGAGAAAAGTTGGGAAAAGTCCTGAGAAAAACAGCATAATTTTATAAAACATTAATTTTATTTGAGACTTCTCCATATCTTTGAGTAAAGGGAATGAGGAATCCTATCTTCCAATAAAGGGGAAGACCCAGAAGTTTTAAGAAAATCTGTCACTTCAAGGTTCTCATCATAAACCCTTGGGTATACTCTTCCTCTCAGGCCCTGACTTTTATTTAGTTTTTAAAAAGCTATACCCTATAGAATGCATTCAAACATTATCAGAACTAATTATCATACACTGTCAGAAGATCAGCCAGCCGGCAGCTCAGTCTACATGGCTCCGTGTGCAAAATTAACTTCTTCATTTGTTACACAGCCCTCAAGGTCTCCTGTTTCAGAGCTGGGTGGCTAACACCCCTACCCTTAAAATTACCCAAGCTCATGGCTCACATTTCTCTTCTGACTCCTCTTTCTCAAATAGTGTTGCACTTCCATTTGTAATTCCTCACAGCCTCTTTGGCAATTTCTCTTTGTCATTGTCACTTCTGTCACTCTAAGTAATGTTTTCTGTTATTGATTATAATCTCCTTAACTGGTCTTGCTGCCCTCTATGCAAGTGTCATATCCATCTCACGTGTGACTGTCAGATTAGTCTTTCTACAAACCACCTATGTCATAAGATGAGACTTTGAAAACCTGCCAAGTATAAAAAGTAAAGACTCATCCTTTCGAAAGTGACTTGATTTCCTTTATGACCCGATTCTAGCTTTATGTTAAAAATCTAGATTCTAGATTCTAGTTTTATGTTAAAAAATTTTCTTATATACAATGACTTCTCTTCGTACATCTCTCTTTCTAAATTGTGTGATCTGACACCCCATGTTCCCTTCATCCTTTCTTGCTACTATTTCTCTACTTGCTCTGCTAGTTCTCATTTGAAAAAATCCACTCCCCTCATCCTCCAGGACACAGCCACTGAGGAATACCACTGTGCAGTTAAATAGCCAGACTCTAGAGCTGAACTGCAAACTATTTACCAGCAAGTTATTTAACTTCTCTGTGCAGTGGTTTTTATTAATGGACAAATAGGAGGAGGGAAGGATAGAGAATGATAGCAGCTATCTCACAGAGTTTTGCAAGAGTCAATTTAGGGTTACAACAACACAAGCTTGGAATACGGTTAGCAATTAATGGAGATTGGCTATTCCTACTAACTATCTCCTTCTTCTTATAATTTTCCCTGATGGTTCTAGGAGGAAATAACTTCTTCCTTCTCTTATATTGTATAATAATATTTCTATCCCTTTCTTTCACTTCCTGCCATAGAATATTTATGTTGACAGACAGCCTATTTCTCCATAGTATATATATTTCAGTTAATCATTGTATATCCCAACTCCATAATTTAATGTATTCACCATTACATTGAATGAATGGATTTTGGGTTGTCAGATTAAGTTTAACCAGGGTAAGATCTCTCTCTCTCTCTCTCTCTCTCTCTCTCTCCACTATCACTACAAGGAGAAGGTATCAGCAAAATAAAATAATTATCTGCATGCCCTATCGCTGCCTAGATCCTCTTTTGCATTCTTGTTTCTCACCAAAACTAAGGCTAATTATACAAAATAGCAGTGACAGTGAACCAATAAAATGTATTCATCACCTTTCCTCTGCTCCCCATCCCTCTAAACACTATGGCAAACAAAACAAGTCAATGAAGATCCACAGATGAGAGGTTTCTGGGGTTGATTTCTCCTTCTTGTAAATTTCTATCATGAGCTCAATAAAGATACTTTTATTCTGTCTCCTACTGTAGACAGCTGTATGCAGGTTTTTCCGGCTCATGTTGTAGCGATTAAAATAGAAGTTCCCAAGGTTATCCACAGACTCATTTATTTTTGTATTTCATACAGTGCCTTGCACAGTGCTAAAAAGAGTTTGACTCAATATTATATATTTGAAACAGAGAAAAAAGGAATCTTGATTTTTGTAGAGGCTGAACAATGCTAGAATTGAAAGGGAGAATAGAAAGTGGATCAAATAGTCAAATAGCACAAAAGCAATGTTGTGATCCATCCCTCCAAAAGGCAAAGTTCTCAATTACCAAAACCTAGTGAAGGAATATAGACTTTGGAGTTGACCTGAAGGGGTTTTGAATATGCATCTGTCATTCACTAGATATTTAAGTTTAAACATATTAGGTCCAAACTCTGAGCTTCAGAACCTCTTATGGTGATGAAAGGAATATCTATCTTGAAGCCTTGAGAGAAGACTCACATGAAGTAACATAGATGATAGACCTCAGTATATACAGCATATATAGTGTGATAATGGTAGGTCTGCCTAAAGTGACTTCATAAGGACTAGTATATAATAAAGTAAGTGAAGCAACTCAGACACCCTTTTTGAAATAGCTAAGAGATGACATCAGCAATTAATTGAGGTAAAGGAGACAAGATGCAGCAACAGAGGACACAGTAGAAATAGGCCTTTCTGAATTGAGGAAAGACTACACCTATGTGCTGGATATGCAAAACACTTAAGATAAAAAATAGGAGTCAATTTTATCAAAACAATTCACAGAATAATTGAGCTAGAAAATGTTTGTTTCACTTTTGCAGAGGTGATCTGTAAAAGCATTCATAGCTTATGTAGAATTCTTCATGGAAGCAAAAAACTCAGAGGTGTAGTCTTGATCACTGACCCCAGAGAGGGAGACTTGCCTCACCACACAAGTAACCAATAGCAGGCATCTTCAAAGGGGACAGCCAATTAAAAATTGCAATTGTCCATTGAAATTAAAAATATCAAAGCAGTTTTAAAGTATACTCCCACAGGTATTCTCAAGTTCCTCAAGCCAAGTAGAAGAGCAAATTGGACACAGAAAGGCTTGCTGATCTGCAGTGTTCCCTTCACTCAACCCCTTTTTTTTCTTTACTCCTGCCTGTTGATTCTTGGGCCCCTCTGGACATGGCAACTAGAAGACACAAACAAAGAATATCATCACAGCTAGGAAGTCGCCAATACTAAATTTTCACAATCAGAAGGGTCTCACCACCATATTACCACTGACACCACCTTATCTCCTTTGCCTAACTCTCTTGCATCCCGACCCTCCCTCCCCACAAAACCAAAACTGCTACAGCAGAAAGAGATCCCTGGCTTTAATTAATAGATAATATACGCAATACAGTAATGGGCATAGCAATTGGACTTCCAGGAGCTTTTATTAGAGGAAAGGCTTCCTGGAAGATTTCAGCAAAGAAGTTTAGGAAAAACACTAGGCAAAACAATCATATGAAGAAATAAATAAATCATTTAACTTAAAAACAATGATAACCAGCCTCTGTAATTAGGAGTGACTACATAGGCCATGACAATTGGAACAGAAAATCATGATAAGTTTATAAAAGTGTAACTTTGAAGCCTAGTCAGTTGGTCATCTTTCTCTGTGCAAACATTAACCATTCCCACTTCACAGTCATAAGATACATCTCAAGAACCTAGTGTCCCTCCATTTCAACCTTTCTTGTCTAAGAACTTCCCCAAGCACAGCTTTCATCCTTATTTTAGCAATGACTCAAGCAGGAAAATGTTAGAGTCTACCAAAATCAAGCCAGTCACTTTACTTCGGCACAGCTAACATTTTATTGGCTAAGTACCCATCTATTCTTGGCACCATAAACACATTCATTTTCCTACCCCATTCCTTCTAATGGACAATGCACCAAACTATAATACATGTGCACTAAAGCCCCAAGGTCAAACCACCATAATAAAAGAAATTTGATCAATCAAAATAAATTATAAATATTGCATTGTATTCTCTCATGTAATTTGTTATATGTCATTATCATAGCATTAATGTGTTTTAATAACTTTAATACTTATTTTTCATTCATGAGGGAAAACATATTCTTCTTTAGAGCATTCTATATAAAAAAAAACTCCATTGAATAGAAATAGAAAATCAGAGTTGAAATGTTCAGTTTAAATGCATAAATTAATATTGTAGCTTACCAGGTTATGTAGGTTGACATACTGGTTGATTATCACAGGAAGGAATAATTAAGATAATTTTTAATTACTAAAGTCTATTAATAAATGCAAAAATAATATGAGTAGAAATGAGTACAGTACAGTATTTAGTACTGTCTCTACATGAATTTAGACAAAATTTTATTCTAGAATAATGATTTCATATGTAAAGGTCTTTAATTTTATTAAATATATCTTTAATGTATTTAGTACTGGTAACCACTGAATTCCTAATAAAAGCATAGATGTATTTATTGCAAAATTCAAATATTTGTTGGATAAATTTCATTAGTTATCCAACATAGTCTCTATTTCATGCAATAATTACAAAATATAACAAGAGATGCATCAAGATATAGCCAAGGACAAAGTTTAAATTTTGTTTCAGTTTATTCTATTATTAGCTAATACATATTTGAGAGCTCATTCTATGCTAATCACAGAGTACATTATCTCACATAATGCTGGAAAGTTCTCTTTGAGGTTGGCAATGTAATTGCCTCTATTTGACAAAAAAATAGATTGCTGAGGCACAGAGAACTGAGCTTGCCCAAGGTCACACTCTAGTAAAAGCAGAGACATGAGCTGAATGAAGGGAGTCTGTCTGCAGAGTCCCACCGCCCATCTCCCTCGTGCTCCACTGAAATATATCAGAAAGGCTTGGCTGTCCACAGGTAATAGGATCTCAGTGAAGTTCTGAATTTCACCTAAAATAAATATTCTTTCATTATATCAAGTATCAAATGAGTTGTCTGAAATTAATATATATATATATATATATATATATATATATATATATATATATATATATATATATATTTTACACCCAACCTCTTTTATTAATAACTGCTAATGGCTTGTAAATAAAGCACAATCTGTTGAGCCAAACAAACAAACAAAAACTTGGCTTATTGGTTTGGAACAAAGAACTCATTAACTAGCTACTGGTTTTTCCTGCTGCTGCATTTGGTCTTTAGATAGCATTTGAAGTATAGAGCAGGAATAAACAGGGTTTCCTGGAAGGAAAACTTACAGACCCTTCAACTTTGACACTTATTAAGCCTACAAATCTCCTCCATCACTATCTGTGTCACAGCACATGCTATGTGATGCAGAAGCACAATGCTGGTTGGGAAAATAGGCTCACTCCTCCTTAGGAGTAGAAATTTGCCCCTTTTCTTTCACCATAGAAAAAGTCAGAAAATCTTGGCTATCTCCTTTGCAGATTCCTGCTACTGATTACCAGTATGGTCAGGCAAGAGCCTGTGATCACCACTGCCCAAATGCATCAGCGCTAATGGAAAAACACTCAAAAAGCACACCACTTGTAATAGTGTGTTAGCAATAACATTCTTGCACACAAACAAGAGATACATTTATTATTTGACTTTTCACTCATTGGTATTTATTATTATAAGTGTTCTCTGCTCCAGTCATTTCTTCTCACTTTTGACTGCATTCTCTTCTAACATCTGTTTCTCAAACAAGGGTAGCTCTTAGGATTTTAATATAAATACTTAACAGGGCTCCATTCCTGAGAGAAAAAAACAAAAACAAAAATAAAGCTTGAGGGTAATTAGCTTTAAGATTAGGGTGCCTGGAAATAAGACTGTGTTATTGGAAAAAGTCTCAAGATATTGCTCTTCAAATCAGAATTATTAGTATTCAGAAGGAGAAGATTAAATTGTCCTTCTAAATATTGGCTCCAGAAATTTGTGGAAACCAGTAAGGTCCAGACCCTGCTGTCTTCACTTTGATGCTGGCCTATAAATTCTAGTAGAGTTATCCTTTTGAAAATGACCAGAAGTGGGGGACAAATCCTTGGAAGTTAAACTTTAACTAAACTTAAGGCTAATGAGATTGACCTTTATTCCATAATTTCAAGATCCATCTCATTATTATATTATATGTCAAAGAAATCTCTTTTAGGTATACCATTAGTAGTAGAAAAAAGTGAAGTTTGGGGCATAAGACAAAAAGAATTAACCTCCAAACCTGACACATGAGCCCTGGGGTTACAAACAAAAAATCCTTGTTCTTCCCAATAGGAGCCATGCTGAGCCTCCAAGATGAGTTTTTCTCAGCTCACTGTCATTTGTAGGACAAAAGGAAGCATGGGCTTTCCCTATGAATCTCTTAGTGCCCCAGTATGTTGCCATGACACAGGGAGAAGGCTGGGCCTAGTGCTTCAATCTAACCACACTCCAGTTTTAGACTCTTAATGAGAATGTTCCAGAATGTCTATGACTATCTATGCAAGTCTGTCCCTTCCCCACATCAACTTCCCAGAAGACTGACATGGCTCCAGACTTGATCCCCTCCTTCCAGCTAGAAAAACTTGAGGCTCTTTCAAACCAAAGAGGTAAAGCCTTCTGCTTACTTTGGAAGTGTAGACAGAAAGAGCCTATGCTCTTCACTTGAGTTAGAAAATGCAGTAGACTAGTGGTCAGGAGCACAGTTCCCTAGCCCTGCTCTATATTTAAAATCTGTCCCTGTTTTCTCTCTGTGAAATGCAGATGATTAAAACACCTATTTAAGGCTGGGGATACAGCCCAGTTGGTAAAGTTCTTGCCTCACATGCACAGGCCCTGGATTCAATCCCCAGGACCCCCCCAAAATCTATTTTTTAATACCACTGTAAGGATTAAAAAGTTAACACATTTAGACTTTAGAATGATGAAGGCAGAGCTCATAAATGCTAGCCATTATTATTATTAATTATTACTATTACTGATGTTATCACCATTGCCCATCAAAATCATATTCCCTGTTATTCATTATTTGGATTAGAAGGGAGAAAAGAGTGATAAAACTTCATAGGGATAAAACATTTATGTTCTCTGGGCTGTACTTCCCCTAAATTAGGCTAAGAATCAATGCAGAATCTATTTATACATGTATCTTCTGGTTCTCTCCCCAAAGGTGTGACTTAGCAGACATGGTATGAAACCTCATCATCTGTATGTACAATGTGCCATCCAGGAGTTTGTGGTGGTGTCTGAGGTTTAGGAATCACTGCTCTGGAACAGAGCATCATCCCCCCAAGCCAGAGGTGACCACAGCTTTTCAAAGGGACTAATTCTTCCATTACATCAATTTCTTCTTTCCACTTCAAGTAACTCCTTCAAAAGCTAATTGATGCAAAGTGTAAGGTGATTTTTTATGAGACGCTCAGTTTCGTTGGCGTCAAGAGAGTCTATTTCACCAGAGTGATGCATGAGTAATAATAATAGCTGTGTGAGCTGTGTTTGCTTACTGTGTCAGGCAGTTATTATACATAGGATCTACCCTTTTCAGGAAAAGAATATCATTTTTACTTTACAGATGAGGAAATTGGAACAAAAAGAAGTTAAGTATTTTGCCCAAGGTAACACTACTACAAAACAGAGCTAAGATTCACGTCTATACAACAATAAACCTCAGGCCTTTCTCTCAATTCCAGTAGCTCTCAAACTTTAGTGGAAGTGGGAGAGTTACCTGAAAAACATTCTAAAATTACAACTTTGGGGCACAATGAACAAAGATTCTGGTTCACTAGACTCAGTTTGGGGCCTGAACCCCACATTGCCAATAGGCAGTTCATGGGATTCTGAAGCAGGTGGTCACGGCCCACATTTCAGGAACCACTACTCAGTAAATATATCTTATTTGACTTTAAATCTCTCAAACCCCAGTGAATATAAAAAAGTTTAAATAAGCCCCCCTCCTTTTTTTTTTTTTTTTTTTTTTGTACCAGGGATTGAAGTCAGTAGCACTCAACCACTAATCCACATCCCCGGCCCTATTTTGTATTTTATTTAGAGACAAGGTCTCACTGAGTTGCTTAACACTTTGCCATTGCTGAGGCTGGCTTTGAACTCACAATCCTTCTGTATCATCCTCCTGAGCCTCTGGGATTACAAGCGAGCACCACTATGCCGGGCCCAAATATTTTTTAAAATGATAGTTTTGTGTTGATGTTTAAAGGTTTGGATAAAAGTTGCATAATTTGTGCTTGCTCCAAGAAAATCTGTAGTTATCTCCTGAAATGGCAGCAGAAGAACAACCCCTTTGGGGTTGTATCTGCAACAGAGATACCACTCTGAGAAAGATTAATTGTTTATAAAAAGTGATGGTGGTTGTTTTCTGCATTCTAGCCATGGTGCCTGCATGGAATATACTTCCGTTTATATTATCTTGAAGACACAGACTTGCCCATTTTTTTCTTATTCCAAAATAACAACCCAAATCCTATCAGCATCTGCAGTGCAGATGAATAGAAAATCACTACCATTTACAACACAGGATGTGATAGTATCAATAAAGAAATATATGTGCAGAACCAGAAAAACAATGACTTTATTTAACCTTGAAATCCAAATATGATCTTGATGTCATTCCCTTGTCCATGCTGATAGTGAAAATTTGGCTCCAGGCACAGATCATGAGTTCTCCTTCTAGAAAACACAAGCCACATGCCAGACCCATATGATTAGGAAAGGAAAGGTGACTCTGGTCACAGATCAGAGTCCCTGACAAAGTGAACTTAAGATGGGACAGTGAGTCAGCAATTTTGAGAGTCAATTTTGACATTTGAAAGAATGTCAAAATATCCTATTCTGAGAAAAAGGTGTCAAGAGACAGCCTCCACCTGAATGTTGCTCTCAAAAGCATCAAAATGGGCAGTCTTGCCAGACATGGAGGGAAAAGCAAGACTTTAGTCAAATCATTGAAATTTTATAAGCCTCAGTTTTCTCATCTATAAACTGGGGTTAGGGGAGAGGAAGCTAAGAGACCCTTTCTAATAGAGGTGTTATAAGAATTAAATTAAGATCATTTTCATGGAGCTCTTATGAGAGTACTTGGCACAATGGCATGTGGAAAATACTTCAAAAATGTTGCCACTACTATTCCTCCAACAATAAATAAATTAGAAATGCCTAAAAGGCTGCAGGGCATAGTAAAAGAAAGAGAAATTGTTGAATAGTGTTCTCCAAAGTCTTATATCATTCATGACATTGCTTACATTAGCCAAGTGCCTATATTTAAAATAAATGGCTGCACAATCTGATCATATAAAAGTAGTAAACATTTATAAAGAGGGCAACATGGTGAGTACACCTTTCATTAATGTTTCAGGCAACAATTTTTCACTAAATACAAATGAGTTCACATTAGGCTCTTCTAAACTGTCAACATTCTCTGCTTACAAGAGAGCTAAGGAAATCTGTTTGTGTTCTTTTTTGTAACGAACACCAGCTAATCAGAAGGAAAAGATTCTCTCTCTGGCCCTACTTCCCAGTTACTAAGCACTGTTTCTCTGATAAATGATCCAGGAATCTACAACAACTGCAAAGCCAACATTCTATAGTTCTAACAGAGTCAACTACCTCTGCCCAGGTGTTAAACGAAAGCCCTCTTCCTGAAGGGGCCTTTGGTAATTAGTAGGACCAGCAGGTGTTTGCACTTTCTGCAGTTCCTGGTAGTTGAGCATATGTGTCAGGCCCCTGTTGGGAGGAGAAAGAGGGTGAAACAAATGGTCTTCCCCAACTCCAGAAAGGTCAACTCCTCCCAGGAAGAGAAAGCAAACTTTCTATCTCTGCATCAAGCAGCAGCCTAGCTCACCCTCTAAACTCCTCAGCTAACTTTGAAGTTGGATCTGGCCCTTCTCCTGCTCCCATTAGTAATACTTTCTTATCATTGCTCTTCGCAGACAGCTCCCTTGGAAGTTGCTGTGCTCTGGGCCTTTCTGACCTGATTTTCTTCAACTAAAATTATTCTGTCTTGAATCTTACCACATTCTCTCAGATTCTACCCCCTGAGTTCCAAGGGGATCCTCAGGCAGGCTGATAATGTAATTTTGCTGAGGTATGAGTCCTAACTGTTAACAGAAAAGGGCTTAATCCCACCTTAATCTCCTTCCCAATATATTTAAAGGTCTGCAGGTAAACTGGCTCTATTGGGGATGGGGAGCACAATTTAAAGCTCTGGCCAGTTTTCATGGTATAAATACCACCATAATGGCCAATGTCAACCATCTAGAGTTGCAGAGTTGGAAAGAGATGTACAGAACCAGCGTTCACAGATTCATACAAATATTCTGAACACTGTATGGTTTATAACAGTTTCTTAAAGAAAGTGTCATTACTCCTTGGGAGTGAAAATTTTATGACTAAATTTAGTTGGTTTAAGATATTTAGCCATGGGCTGGGGTTGTGGCTCAGCAGTAGAGCACTTGCCTAGAACAATCTTCCAGAGAGATGTAGATTAGTCAGTGCCCTTGCCTAGGAGGTGTGAAGTCCTGGGTTTGATCCTCAGCACAATCAATCAATCAATCAATCAATCAATGTATTGTGTCCAACTACAACTAAAAAATAAATATTAAAAAACCCCACACATTTAACTTAAAAAAAAAAAGAAATATTTAGCCACTCTGGTGGGAGACACCTGTAATTCTAGCTGCTTGGGCGGCTAAGGCAATTTCAAGGTCAGCCTGAGTAACTTAATGAGACTCTGTTTTCAAATATATATATTTTTTAATGTCTGGGAAGTAGCTCCATGGGAGAGTGCTCTCCTACCACGTACGAGACCTGGGTTCAATCTTCAGTGTTGTATGGAGGAAAAAAGAGAAAGAAAAAGGAATATTTTAGGGCAAAAGCGGTCTCACAGAACACTTTAGATTGCATCGAGGACTCTTGCAAGACAGCAAAATTACCTTCATGCTTAATTCCTCTCCCTCTGGGGAACCCTTTAAAAATGCTAAAAGCTAAAAAATGTATGAACCTCTACAGCAAGAATCTGGAGGATGGAAGCCATCAGAGGATGATAGATAATAACAGGTCTCTGTGATTCAGAGAACAGATGCAGCTGCAATCGATTCCACAGAGAGAGGAAGCTGCTTCAGGAACTGGCACAATAGGGACTGGGATAGAAACCTGACACAGCTGCCCAGCAGCTCCCTCCAAAACTTCCTTGGCACACTTGGGAGGTAAAAATGAGGGAGTGAGGAAAAAAGCTGAAAGCCATAAGGAATGGAGGGAAAGTCACATGGTTCACATTGCTAGAAATGTTCAGCCACTGCTGGCTGACAAATAGTTGGGCGAGACAGAAAAGAGGGAAACCTTGAAAATCTGGTGAAGCTTGCAAAAAAAAGAGCTCTGTCATTCCAACTAGATCAAAGTCTTAAGAGATCCAGCCTAATAATTCAGACTAACGGCAAAGCATCAGTGGCAGGGGCTGGGGGGAATCTTCCAGATAGATGTAGATTAGTCAGTGCACAACAGTGCTCATGTACACTTTGAGCAAGAGCAGCCTAAACACCTTGTAAGTGCAGCCCATCATCCAAGAAGAGAAAATGTTAGAGAAGATGGTTGGAATGCTTAAGAGTCTAATTCATATTTTGTGAAACTCAAACCTTAGGTGGCAGATAATTTTACTCTCAGGCAAAAGGCGGTAACCATGTAGAACCTGCCTATTGAGTGAATGTTCTCAGCTCAAAAGCCCTGTGAATCCAACAAACAAATATGGGCACACCAGCACACCTACCAGGTACAAGTTCTCAGCAGCTTGTGGAGATAAAGAATCAAGTGAGGTTTGATTTCTGTGTGCTTCAGTAGAGGAGGGATGATTCCATTGCCCCTAGGTAATGCAAGTCCACATGGGACCACAATGCCTTAAGAGAGGAAGGAGGTGACAGTTCATAAGGGAGATGAAATATTTTCAGCTGGGTTGTGGTATTGAAGTGCTAGGGTTGCCAGATAAAGCACAGGACACAAGTTAGATTTTAATTTCAAAGCAAACACGAATATTTCTTTTTGTGCAAGTATATACCTGACAACCACTGGGACTTAGTTTTGAAGGTAGGTGAGATAGGAATTGTCATGGAGATTAGAAGCAAGAATGGGAAATAAGGTGGTTTTGTTTTGTTTTGATTTGTTTTTTTGGTGGGAGGTTGAACTCAGGACCTCAAACATACTTGGCAGTATTCTATCACTGAGTTACATCCCCAGCCATTTAAATGCTTAGTTTATATCTGTTGAAATGTGAAAACACATAGGTAGTCTCAATTCTGATGTAGCTTTCAAACTAAAGGGGGACAGAAAAACACAATAAGAAACTTATTAAGAAGCATAAAGGTAGCAGAGAATCACAGTGTATGCAAAACCTATTCACTTCTGCCAAGCCACTGGTGGTCGCAGCGGCCACAGGACTGAAGTCAACAGCAGCAATAACAGAGGAAGGGGGAAACTCAACAATGATCTTGGAGACAAGAAAGAAGGTAGAGCCTCTGGTCCAGAATAGTCAAATCTCAGATCACTTTCCCCCTTTGGACCACAGCTCCTCAAAAGATAATCACCAGAGCCTAGCACCCTGAAGATCAGCTCCTCCAAAGTCATTGCTCAACCTAGCAGATGCATTGCACAGGTGACCAAGAGACCAAGTGCAAGGACAGCATGCATTCTGAGCAGAAAGGGATTATGTATTAGAACAAAAATCAGAAAAACATGCCTTTGTATAAACCACCTGCAGAAGTCAGGCAGTGTTGGAACTTTCTTAAAATTGAGGGATGCTCCAAATTGTGGTGATGCCCTCCTCCCAACATCAGAAGAAACCTACACAAAAGCATCACCTACAAACGCAGTCAGTTAGGGTCCCTGTCAATCTGTCTCCCATATAATGTATTGTCCATCAAGAAAGATACATGTGTCCATAGATATGAATTGATGGGTTGATTTAAGGTAGAAGACTACTAGAAATGGTGTACCTGACAGACTTGCACTAAGCAATTACTGTGTCACTAAGACCCTTTATCACTTAACTAATATAGCAAGTGAATTCCTGGTGCTTTTTGAATATACAGGTCACCAAACTGCTACAAAAGGGAAAGGAAAATAACAAGTGTAGCTAGAATACCGTTTCTGATGTGGCAATGCCTGCGTGCCTCTGGATTTTTGGTTTTCTATTTCCTAGTGACATGCAAGACCTTAATTCTTTGTTATTATTTTCAGTCACTGTCTTTCAGGTGCTTGTGACACTTCACCAACACTGCTAGAAAGAAATAAAAAGAGATAAATGAAGGAAGGGAGTGAGGGAAAGGAAGAGAGGAAAAAATGGAGGGAAGGATAGGAAAAGAGTACAGAAAAAAAAAGGAAAGGAAAGGGGAATAAAACCTAAGAATAAATTGAGCCAATATCAGCTGTTACAGTGAAAATGGAGGAATGGAAAAATTAATTTAGAAAAAATACAGAACCCTTGCACTATGAGATTTGCTGAGTCCCTTATTCATTTTTCCATGAAAATAATGATTTTTTGGAACAACTTACACGTACTTTGCCCCATGAGGGCTAGGAACTCAAATAACAAATTGTTCAACCAATATTTCCTAAGTGTCTCCTCTGTGCCAGACCCAGGGCAAGCCATGGAGAAGACAGAGGTAAATAAAATGCCAACCTGGCTCCTCTGGAGCTTCCCAGCTAGAATAGGCATTCCCATTCAGAATCTGCATTCTCCTTGAGGATGAATCCAGGGTTATGGGTTTTCCTTTCAGGACATACACATGACAAATTCGAAATGTATTTGATATGATTCATGAAATCTCCAACTCAGAACTTCTATCTAATCGGACTTTTGAAAGAAAATTAGGTACAGTTAAAATGTCACTTGGCCTTATTTACTAAAGGTTGCCAACCAATGAGCTGGCAAGATATAACAATTTTTCCTGACAGAAACGTAACCTCCATTTCTCCAGGCCTCATGAACTTATAGGCATAGATGATACCACTCATGCAGAAATAATTCACCCTTCATTGGCTCCCATTCTCACCTACTACAAAGGTCAAACCAACCTTCTACTTTTATCTAGGAATGCCCAAAGGCATCTTAGAATCAGGAGAAAAAATCCAAGAAGCACACTTCCTGCCACATGCTTTGCCTCCACGTTCCCTCCACTTGACATCCACTCATCAAATGTGATTTTTATCACTTTAACCACCCCTATCTTGTGATATGCATAGCCTCCCAAAGATGCCAATCTTTGAGGTCCAGAATAGCTCTGCCAGCCACCAGGGTGATTGTCTCTCACTTAGATCACACACCATGTGCATCCCAGGTCTCATAGAGTCCTCAGGGAAACAAGTTCTTTAGTTCCTGACTGCAGCTACGCATTTCTGAACCCAGTGATCAACATAGCTCAAGTTCAAACTGGAGTCCCTGATGAAAACCCTGCTGAATTCTGGACTCCTGTAAAAAAGCCAGTAAACATAAATGCAGTTCATTTATTCTTTATAAAATGCAGAACACCTATTTACATATTGGATAGTGGGAATATATTGAAAATTTTTTTAAAAGACACACTCCTTATGCTTATGAAACTGATAAGTTCAACAGACAAATATATAGTTACTGAGACAGTGTGATGAAAAACAAAATAAATAAATAAATAAATACACACTGATGGAGAGATCTTCATCAGCACACCTAGACACAAAACACAGCCAACAGTCTCCAGTTGTGGAGTTTGTGACAATGTTCTACTGTCCCTTTATGTGTTGACTAGTGCAAAGGCCATGAGTTGAAATAAAACATGGCACAGGTAATTCTTATAACTCAACAGTCCTACAGAATGCAGCACACTGTACTTTTTCCTTTTAATGATAAGTCACAGACTACCACCAGGTCATTAAAGAGGACTGGAAACTGCATTTAAGCTACTTAACTGGAAGGGTTATGCTGCACTGAGTATGTGAGCTCTGAGGTGTTAAGTCCTTCCATCTTGGTGCTGTCTTCCAATTTGATAATGTTCATAATTGCATTATCCAGGTTAGAGATTTAAAAAAATATATTAATCCAGTGTTATCAACTGACAATGTTAACCCAGGTGGATAGATATTAAGTCAATGCTATCATAAAAACCACTCCTTATTGATGTTAATATCATCTGAAATGAAATAAAATGCACTAAAATCCAAATACATTTTGTCTGTATTGCCTTCTCCATTGGCACTCTGCCCAAAGAAAACGAAAGTCTCTGGACATGCATAGCTCTTCATAGAATAACTGGATGACCATGCAGTATTCTCAGGTATTCCCTGTATTTTCCAACTAAAGTTTTTATTCCATTATGACCCCACATCAAAGGCACTTTTCCTGGGGACTTTTCTGTATCACACTCAGCATGAATTGAATTACTAGAGGCTGTTGACATATAACATTCTTCACAAGAATTTTCAAAGCAAATAGAACAGACAGTGGTCTTTTTCATGCTAACGTCCTTGTATACCTAGCAAATTATTATGCATCCTTAACATTTCAGCTCAATTTTCACCACTTTTGCAATATTTTCAGTGTCCTTGCACAGCAAAAAATGTCATTTTACACACATTTTACTTGAGTTCCTACTGTACTCATGTATACTTCCCTCAGTACCCTTTAGTGACTGTATCAGATTGTTTATAAATCGGCCTCCCCACTGTTTTGTGAGCCCATTAGGAGTATGAATTGCATCCATGCCTTATCAACTTCAATCTCCAATGTCTAGCCCAATACCTGGCATTGAACAGACAGGCATTCAATAAGTATTTGTTAAATCTTTTAAATAATTAAATTAAATTAAAATTTATGATTGATTCATTTCTCGTCTCTGCCAGAGAAATTGGATGTAATTGATCCGATACTTTCACACTTGACTTCCTTAAGTCAGTCTGTACTTTCATTTTATAGTTCTCAATTATTTTTGAATACTTTACTTGACATTACTTTGATCTATCATGTATATTTTTATGGAAGTGATTACCTCTCATCTGTATGGATGAATAGAGTGAATTGAAGGAAGGAGGAATGTATCCTCATTGGGCAAAAAGAGTGCAAACTGCGGCTCCAAAGCATGGTTCGAACCCTGCTGCCTGAATATTCATAGGCAGATCATTTCTGCTCACTGAACTTCAGTTTTCTGATTTGTAAGTTAAGGATAAAATGCCTCCCCCTGGATATGGTTGTGGGAGTCACCTGTTATACACAAAGCCTTAACAGGGCACATGGTACACAGTGGGTACCATAAAACATAGCACTATAAAGTCTTAATAAGTCAAAGTACTTTCTAAGCTAAAGCAATATATAAATGTTAGTTACAACATTACACTCTCTTGACATTTCATAGCTAGATTTATTATAATACATAGAAAAGAACCTAGGAGGCTGGGTGTGGTTGTGCACACTTGTAATTCAGCAGCTCAGGAGGCTTGAGGCAGGAGGATCATGAGTTCAAAATCAGCCTCAGCAACTTAGTGAGGCTCTAAACAACTCAGTGAGACCCTGTCTCTAAGTAAAATACAAAAAATGACTAGGGTTAAGTGCCTCTGAGTTCAATGCCTGGTACAAAAAGAAAAAAGAAAAGCACCTAGGAGGAAGCCATAGTGAACCCCAATGCTAGCCATAGTAACTTAAAAAAAGGAAAAAAAAGGGCTGGGGCTATAGCTCAGCACCTGCCTTGCACATGTGAGGCACTGGGTTTGATCCTCAGCACCACATAGAAATGAATAAATAAAGATATTTGTTCCACATACAACTAAAAAATTTTTCAAAAAAGAGAAAAGAGGTACAATGTGCTTATTCTTTATGGATGAAAAAAAACTTCTCTTTTCCAGCCAAGTAAGTCCTGTCATGACTACTGTTCATTTTTATATCCATAGATGTCCCAAGGAATTGCCTGATTCTTTGTATTTGTACAACGACCATCACCTGCAAGGCTGTGACTTCGGTTTTGACCACCATACATCTTCTCTGGGCCTGCTTTTTACACTCCCCGCCCCCCTTCTCTCTGAGGTTGTTATAACAAAATAGCATAAACTGGATATCTTAGAATCAACAAAATTTATCTGAAAGATCTTGAGGCTAGAAAGTCAAAGATCAATGAACCAACAGATTTGTTGACCAGTGAGGACACATCTTCTCATATATGTTACCTTCACTGTGTCTTGCTTGGTGAAAGGTGCTAGCTACTTCTCTAGGGTCTCTGTTACAAAGATATTAATTCCATTCATAAGGCCTCATAATTTAATCACCATCACAAAGTCCTACCTTTTAAATTTTCTCTCATCAAGGATTAGGTCTCAACATTGAATTGGGGGATGGACAAAAAACATTCAAACCATGGCAAACTCCAAAGGGAGAAACAGAGACAATAACCAACTGAAATGGGAAGTTGGCTCAGTACACCTTTCTACATAAATAGCCAAACCCATCTCTAGCCAAATGGCCAGAAAAGGATCAGGCATCCTGATGGAAGTGAGACCAGACACTGGAAATGCATTAGGAGTCCAGAAAAGTGTTCTTTTTAAAAATTTTCATCTCTGCTTGCCTCATTGATTCATTTTTTTTAAATTTTCTAAGAACTATTTTTCCTGTTTCCCAATTCAATCTCTAACTCACACATTTCCAATGATCCTCCATTTTTACATGGTCTGCCATTCTTGCCACACATAGAAATTAATTGAATTGGTCATGGATCCTGTTCTCTTCAGTTCTGGTAGGGAGAGGATGAGAGAGCATCACATGTGAGAGTGTGTCACTATGACAAAATACTTATAGGAGCAAAAGTTTATTTGGGGCTCACAGTTTCATATTTTAGTTCATGGTCAGTTGACTACATGGCTTTGGGCCCAAGATGAGATAGAACATCATAGTGGAAGGGCATGGCAAAGCAAAGCTGCTCAGCTGATGATGGACAGGAAGTAGTGAGAAAGAGAGAGCTCAAGGATTCAGGAATGAGTTAGAGTCCAAGGCCACACCCCCAGTGTCCTACTTCCTCCAGTCATACCCCATCTGCTTACAGTTATCTCCTAGTAATCCATTCAAACTATTAATATATCAAATGAATTAATCCAGTGATGGGATCACAGTTCTCATAATCGGTTCACCTCTGACCATTCTTGCATTGTTTAACACATGAGCTTGGGGTGGAGGGATGGAAGATGTTTAATAGCTAAACCATCACAGGAGGTTAATCCAATCCCTGTGGATGAATAGGCAATTCTTGGGCATAAAGATGATTACACAGTTAATCAGGTGTGCCTAAAAGAATCCAGATTTGCACAAATTAATGTATTTGAGAGTCCAAAACATATACAATTAAGTAATATAAAAATTAATTAAATCAAGTCATGCAGATTTTAATAATTCTAACTACCATTACTTCCCCCTGACCAAAGGCTGTTCAGGTTTTAAATAGTAAAGTTGCAAGATAGATACCATTTGTCTTTATTCTACTTAGAATTTCCTCTGTCTGCTGTTACATTGCCTTGCTAACTATACGTCTAATCTTTCGAGCAAGACTGTTTGATAGAATTAGGCCTGCATCTGAGTTTGGATTCCATGACCTTGGGCAAGCCTCCTTACTCCTCAAGCTTCTAGATTCACATTTGTAAGATGAGGAAGTCATGTCTACTCTCCCTGTTCTCAGGATTAACAGGATATTGTCCACAAATAAATGCTATAAACATTTTGAAAACTATAAAGCATCTTTTGAATTGTAATAATCACTGTGGTTAAGAGCTCTGACACTGAGATTACATCTAATCTAAGATTAGATCCTGCCCTACCTCTTATTAGAATGTCATTTTGGGCAAGTTACTTAACCCCTTTGCATTTCAATTTCTTATCAATAAATTTAACATAAAATACTAAGTGATATGTTATTATGAAGATTTAATATTATAATGTGAATAAAGTACTTTATATAATACCTCACATTCAAATATTCTTAATATAAAATATTGATATCTATTGAGGTTACAGGTTAAATTTTTGGGTTCTATGCAAATCTAACTTAAACATTCAGTTTAGGTTTGTAATCCATTCTAATTATTAATAGATCAAATGAATTAATCCAGTGATGGGATCACAGTTCTCAGTTCCCTCTTTCTTTTTTTGAAAGGCAATTATGGGTTTTCTTTTTCTCAAGTATGACACAATTCACTCTAATTTTAATATACACTAATACCAAATCAGGGCTGAAGATGTTCTTTAGTTGAGTGTTACTCTGGTACATTGGAGTTTTTAATTTTTGTTTTTTATTGAAGCATTTAAATTATATATTTTAGTGGGATTCATGATGCCATATCAGTCTCCCAAACAATGCAGTGTATAATTTTTCAAAGTGTTGTGAGGGGGCAATACCCAGGATTGAACTCAAGGGCACTCTACTACTTAGCTACACTCTCAGCCCTTTTTGCTTTTTATTTTGAAACAGGATCTCACTAAGTTGCTAAGGCTGGCCTTGAACTTGTGATCCTCCTGCCTCAGTCTCCCAAGTCACCTGGGTTACAGGTATACACTACCTAGCCCATCTCTCAGTTACCTCTTTTACTAGACAATTGCTGAGAGCCATAGCTATTTAGGAATGATGCATGGCAATATCCTTGTCAGCCTACCACATGTTGCTTAGAGGAAGGACTCTCCATTGTGGAAATGGGCTTGCCTTGGACCCAGATCATTTGCAGTGACATTGCATGAATGTTTTGAGAAAGGTGATCTGCTAAAAAACCAGGGTGGATCCGAGTTTAGGGAGGATCCTGCTGGATTAGGGTGAGTTCAGGTTTAGGGTGTATCCTGCTGGGAATAGGGCATATCCTGCTGCCTCAGGTGCCCGCCCGCTCCTTGAGTTCCCGTTGAATTCTCATGGGATTCAGAGAGTATTTTGGGATGCAGAGCCCAGTGGAAGTGTGGATTCTCCCAGAACATGTGTGTAGAGTGCCGGTGGATTTTCCCCAGAAAGTGCTTGTAGAGTGCCTTGTGAGTTTGGGAAAAAAGAATTGCTGTTTGAATCTACAAGGCTGTGAGTGGCTCGTGATTTTGTGCCCAGACAGACTGCTGCAGACAATGATTGTGGTATTTGCTCTGACTCTAAAGAAGACTGTTTCCTCATATCCACTGACCTTGTGCTTATTAAGTTCTATGAATTTAATATTTTAATTCTGCCATATATTACTTTCCTTTTTTTTAAAAAAAAACAATATTATTCTGACTTTGTAGTTCTATCAACCATCTTGAATTTTAAAATATATATTGTGGGAATTTAACACCCCAGATTTATATTTCTCCACATCCCTGGCAGGCTTGCCTTTTTATTTACTGAAACATACACTCTTAAATTGATATTCTGTGCCTTTCAAAGAGACAGGTAGATAATATCATTTTAACTTAATATATTTAAATAACTCAATTTAATGTTAATGTGATGTTGAGGAGCACCAGGTTACATATACATCTGAATAACAATATGTTTAACTTATAGTGTACCGAGCCCAGGGGCAGATCTTGCTGGACAACCTTCACACCTGGAAAGAAAGTAATAAAGCAAATATTTGAATCAGAAGAAAGTCTTGAAGTCATAGCTTCAAATCTCACCATGAAGGTGGCTCCCTCTCTTAAAGCTTGCTGTGCCTGGAGGAGCTGGGGAATCTAGGAGACTAGACCTGGCAGGGTGTGCCTCGCCACCCAATACAACCTTAGCCAGGAAATCAAGAGAATGGAAAATAGACATGAAGGGCAGGAACCCCAGAGAGTTTTCTTCCAGATCTAAATTACACCCATCGTGTACAGTCTGTCTCACCAAGCAAAGTAGAACAGCTTTGCCAAGGAACGGAGCTCTTCATGGCCTTTGCGTCAAACGGAGGGATCTGTGCAGAGCGACACCTAGTGGTCTCCAGAACTTCTTTAGAAGCAAGAGTGGCCAAGAAGGTGCGTGTGTTTGAGTATTTGTAAAGGAGTCCTTTTTCTTCCTACTTATTCATAAGCTGTGAGCAAGTGGAGTTGTTAATTGATTTTGATTCCAACACAGCAATTCTCTGGCTGCATATACACGCATTGTTAAATCACAGAGAGAATTAATACTTTAGTAGCCCATAGAAGTCACTGAGTGGAAAGAAACAGTGATTCTTATAGTTGAGAGAAATTGTTTTTTTCCAAATCTAGAATATTAAGGCCACAGTGTGAAACAAAAGCACTGCATCCAACCCAATAGATTTCAAAGAACCAATAGCTTTTGTAGATGAATTCTTTCAGATTCATGTCAGAATTCAATCCCAACAATCCTCACTGGGCCTTTTACCATTCCTTGGAGTGGACCGATCTAGTTACTCATCTCTACTCCTGGTACAGGGGAAGTTGAAGGCTAAGACATTTATAATGCACTGAGGAAATTATAGCTTACCCTCTGGATCTGTTCTGGTCCAAGAACCATTTGCAACTCCTTTGTGATGCTTCAAAATATTTGTACTTCCTCTTGCAATAGATTGTGTTCTAAAGTGGGCTCTGTAAGTTAGAATTTGGCTTCCTAACACCTGAGTAGACAAGGACTTCTTAAGTAACATGAAAAATAAAAATGGTGGGGGTAGGCCTCTAGAATCTATCAAATTTAAACCTTCTTATAAATTTCATTTTGATGCTCACAGAATTAGAATATAATAAATATGACTGAGATTTACCACCAAAACATGTAGTGAGAGTAGACCCTGGAAAATAATAACTGGAGGAAAAATTTGATTGAAGAATTTCAAGTAGCTCCCATTCTAGTAGAAATCTTGGAGAACTGATTTTCCCAATTGGAAAAACTGAAATTTAACTGGCCCTACATTTGCAGGACCTAGGCTATTTGTCACCTAGGACCTGGGATCACTTCATTATTTTTTAAAGCTGATTTTAAAACTTCAGCCATAGTAGGCAAAAAAACATATTTCTTATTACAGAATTGAATGGTATATCCTGATAATTTCCAAATGTGCTTTTCTTTGCCATCTCTGCAGGCAAGACTCTTATGTTGTACTTAGAATACAGCTCAGCTGACCCAATAGCTTAGTAGTTGTTCAATCTCAAACATTAGTTTCCTTCTTGATATACATCACATCTGTTCAACCCAAAGAACAAGAAAACTTTAGGCATATTTCTTTCTCGACTTGCTAAAGTTTTGTGGGGTTTGTCAAATTTAAGTAAAATCTATTAAAATTACAATATACAATTTTGCCCTGTATAAAACTTTCAGTTCTATAATTAGTCAATTATAACCTACATTGCATTAGCTCACTAAATATTTCATTTAGGTGGGAGGAAGGTACTGGGGATTGAACCCAGGGGTGCTTTACCACTGAGCTTGATCTTCAGCCCAGTTTTGTTTTGTTTTGACACAGGTTCTCCCTAAGTTGCTTAGGGCCTCCCTAATTTGCTAAGGCTGGCTTTGAACTTCTGATCCTTCTGACTCAACCTGCTGAGCCAGTGGGATTACAGACATATGTCACCATGCCCAGCAGATTTCCCATTTTTAAAATAATGACAAAATCTATCTCTTGCCATATGATTAAGGATATGGCTATTAGTATGTTAGTACAATGTTTTAAAACTTATCTTAAATTTTTTTTAAGAAATAATTTCAAATAAGGTAAAATAAAAACATGTCTGACCTTCCCTTTAATCAATATATAGTGCTTGTTTTGGGGGCTTGGGTTTTGTTTTTTCTCTTTTTAATGACCTGAATACATGTACCCCCTTCCTCAAAAACTAAAAAAAATAATAAAGATAAGCATCTTCTCATGTATGGCTTTGTCATGCATTTTGTGATTGTTCCAGGTAATAACATTGTTAACAGACTGTTGGCCTTACTTCTTACACCAAAAAGTAACAGTCAAACAGGTAGTAGCCTAGGGTATCATTTCTGAAAGATATCCTCAGCACAAATATTCATGGGATGAAGGTTAAAAACCCATAAAACAAAGTAAGAGATTTAAGTACTTAGGTGAACATTTTATAATTCTTAGCTTGTCCAAGGTAATACATTGTATTTGTGTTTTAACAATATGTCCTATATGGGCATTTGAGGATACCTCTTATAAAATATCTCTAGCCTAATAATATAATGGCCATGATTAAGTATCAAAATTTTAGTGTTTTGATTATCATTGTTCAATAGAGTGGAATGAATTTGAAACTACTTCTAGTGGAGAGTTTAGGCCCAGCCTAGGGGTGCCACGTGTCTTCACCTTTTCATACAGGGCTCCAGGGAAGTTATCAGGGAGGAATGGTGTTTTATTTTGAGTATGTATCCTTCTCAGTTTCTTTGCTTTTGTGAGAGAGGAGAAGTCCTATCCCCAGCTCTGCTCAGTGGAAGAATGCTCACCTTCCTTCACTAACAATATGCACAAAAGATTCTACCTGGTGCTATTCCCATCAGAGATGAGTATTTTGATCTCAAAGTCACTCAATAGTTTTCAAAAGTTGAATTCAGGTTCATAATACTTACAGAATGTCTTTGGTAGGTCTTTGGCCACATCTTGAATTAAAAAGGTAAGTTAAGAAAAGTGAAACGATAAACACAGAAAATTACTGCCCAAGAAGAGGCATTAGTTAAAAACACAAATCAAATTTTAAAAAATTAGATATTCCTAGAATTGTTTTCCTAGAAAAGTTTGATGTATCTGTACTCTTTTGAGATAAAACCATGGAAGATAAATATATGTACTATCAGAATATATGAATCTGAATTTTCATGAGAGTGTGTATGAGTATGCCTGTGTATGTGTGTGTGGAGAAGTATATCTATTCTTCCATTTACAGGTTAAAAGCTAAAAAAAATCTTGCTGTGTCTGGAAGATGTCAGACCCTAGAAGACATGTGTTCTTGTTTCCATCGACATGAATTCACTTCTTTATCAATATTATAGTCAAGGTCCCACGAAAACATGGAAAACATGCAAGTTCAAACAGCCTTCTTGCTTTCTGGACCATTGAGGTAATACTTTCCTCCCTTATCCCTGGATGGTGCAGTACAATTTTCCACATAATATAAAGGTAATATAATTCTGTCTTCCACCCCACACACCTCCCTGATCCTCTGCTCCAACCTGACTAACTCAAACAGAAAATTGCATGGTGCTTTTCTGGCAGCTTGTATACCTATTGCCTAACTGTAGAACAGATTAATTAGAAGAGCCTTTTGGGGTGGGGCGAAAGCACCTTCACATGATATTTGTGCATATGTGTCTAGGGACACCCACTGCCCAATGTTTTCTCCCTTAAGAATTGCCAAATCACAGGCCCCCAAAACATGTGAAACAAAACCTGACAGAATTGAATATAAGACAGACAATTCTACAAAAATATTTAGAAACTTCAGTACTCCACTTCCAATAAGGGAAAGAACAACATAACAGAAGATCAACATGCAAATAGAGGACATGAATAACATTATAAACCAACCAGATTTTAAACTGACAGTGATAGAAAATGCCATCCCACAGTAGCAGTAAACAGTTTCTTCTGAAGTGCACATAGGACAGTCCAGGTCAGGCTATGTAAAGGGATATAAAATAAAACTTACAATTAAAAAATTAAAAAACAGGAATGAAACAAAGTATATTCTCTTACCACAATGAAATGAAATTAGGTAAGTCAAAACAAGAATAAATATGTGTAATAATAAATAAATAAGTCCCAAATATGTGGAAATTAAATAACACTTTTAAATAACCAATGTGTCAAAGAAAAAAATGGAAGAAGAAACATTTCCATCAACCTTACAGAAGCAAACAAACAAGAATTATAAGGAAATATGTGAAACTTTTACATGCCAACAAAGTAGATAAAAATCTAATTAAAATCTTATCTAGATAAAATGGACAAATTCCTAGAAAGATATAACCTACCAAAGCTGACTCAAGAAGAAGTAAAATATCTGAACAATGTATACCAAAGTGAAGAGATTATATCAGTGATAAGAAAGATATTTTTTTAATCTCCCCAGGATGAGGTGGCTTCACTGGTGAATTCTATCAAGTATGTAAAGAAGAATGAATAACCAGGAGTGGTGGCACACACTTGTAATTTCTGCTACTCATCAGGCTGAAACAGGTAAATCACAAATTCAAGGACAGTCTGGACAACTGAATTTTCCCTAAATAAAAGGAGGACAGTAAAACACAACATCCTTGAATGTCCCTTTCTGTTTCCCAAAACCTAGCAAAGCTAAGGGATGAGATCAAGCCTTGGCTGGAAACTCCAGATACATCTTATCTTAAAGGCCACCGGCTTTCTCTTATGTACTCTAGAAACTAGGGCAAGTTAGTGTTTTCTGTCAAAAACTACTTTCTTGCATATATGCCAGGATTGTTGCTCCTTGGAATGCTGGTCATTCAAGCAAAGTAAGCAAACATATTGATGATGTCACTGCTTCTGCAGCCTAACATAAAAAAAACAAAAACAAAAAAACTATCTCCAAGTGGGGACAGGCACAGAACTGAGGGCATTTTAGAAAGGATGCATGTCACTCGTCTAACCAGCCACTGCTGGACAGAACACTGTGAGGGCCAGAGGTTCTGTCTGACTATCACAATTGAACTCTTCTTGTAGCAGTCCTGATCTCTTGTAAACTTTTCTCAATAAACCATACATCTACCATACTGTCTTCAGGCACTTTCTTTGGTCTGTGGGCTACCTAACCCATTTCCCTGGCACGACTAGGCTATGGACTGCACAGAAAATTAGTAAGACTCTACCTCAAAATAAAATAAAAGTGCTGGGGATTTAGCTCACTGGTAGAGTACTTGCCTAGCATGTGTGAAGCACTGGGTTCATCCCCAGTACTCCAAAATAAGAAGAAGGAGAAGAAGTAGGAGGAGGAATTTGAGGGGGAGGAGGAGGAGTGCGGGGGGGGGGGGGAGAGGACTAATTCCTCACAAACTTTTCAACAATTTAGCAGAGAATATTTCTTAATTAATTCTGTGAGGCCAGTATTACCTTGATTCCAAAACAGACAAAGACATTACAAGAAAGGAAAACTATGGATTACCCCTTATAGAAATAAATATAAAATTCTTTAATAAAATGTTAGCAAGGGCTGGGATTATGGCTCAGAGGTAGAATGCTCACCTACCATGTGTGAGGCACTGGGTCTGATCCTCAGCACCACATAAAAAATAAAATAAAGGTATTGCATCCACCTATAATATATATATATATATATATATATATATATATATATATATATATATATATATATATATATATATTTTTTTTAAACAAATGAAATGCTAGCAAACAAAACACAGATATATACAAAAAACACCATGACCCAGTGAGATTTTTTCCAGGAATGTAAGGTTGGTTCAATATATAAAAAACAATTATGTAATATGCCATAGTAACAGAAGATATAATAAAAACAACACAATCATCTCACTAGACACAGAAAAAGAATTTGACAAATTCCACCACAATTTTATGAACAAAAATACTCAACAAATTAGGAATTCAGGAAACTTCTTCAACCAGATAAACAGCATCTATGGAAAACCCAAAGCTAACATTGTACTTAATGGGAAGGGGGAGGCTTAAATTTTCTAAATTAAGACAAATATCACCATTCTATGTACTTTTATTCAACATCCTACTGGTGGTTCTGGCTAGAGAAATCAGAAAATAAAAGTAAATAATAATCATTCATAGTGAAAAACAAAACCTAGCCAAGCTAAGGAATGTCATTGATTTTTATATAGAAAATCCTAAGAAATTCACTAAAAATAGATTCTATTAAAACTAAGAAACAGATTCACCAAAACTGAAGAATATCAGATCAACATACAAATTTCAATTGTATTTTTATATACTAGTTTTAATGGATGATCTAAAAATAAAATTTCAAAAACTCCTTTTTAATAGTACCAAAAGGAATAAAATACCTAGGGATAGTTTTTTAAAAATAAATTTAAACATATACTCTGAAAATTATAAAATATTATTGAAATAAATAAAGATTCAAATAAGTAGAAAGGCATTCCATGAGTTGAAATGTTAATATTGTTAAGACAAAATTGATCCCTAAATTGATCTACAGATTAATTGAATCCCTATCAAAATTCCAGCTGATATATATATATATATATATATATATATATATATATATATATATATATATAGATAGATAATTTTTTTTCAGAAATTGACAATCTCATATGAAGTATAGATGGAAATGTAAGAGACTCAGAATAACCAAAAGAATCTGAAAAAGAATGTAGTTGGATAGCTGAAATTTCCTGACTTCAAAGCTTATTGTGAAACTACAGAAATCAAAAGTGAGATACTGTTGTAAGAATAGACATAAAGATCCTTGGAACAAATCCAGAGTCCATTAATAAACCCTACATTTATGGACAGTTTATTTTCAGATATCTACTGAAAATAGGGAAATTCATAGAGACGGAAAAATGGATTAGAGTTATCTGGGATTAGAAAGAGATTGGTTTCTCTTTGAGTGATAAAAATATTGTGGAATGTAGAGTGGTGATAATTGTACAATTTTTTAATATACCAATACTACTGAATTGCACACATTTAAAAAAAATGAATGGATGGATATTCTGAATCATTCTCATATTTCTGGGCACTTATCTAAGTTTACCCTATTATATAATTATTTCTAAACCTATATGTTCTCACCATACAGATTGCATGAAGATTGAGGATATGAAATACATATCACTCACCATTGTGTCAAGCAAAATATCTGTACCTGAACCCTGTTGAATTAATTGGTATCCCCAACATTTTGGGTTTTCCATCACCTATTGTTTGTCTAAGAGCCTTTGAGATGACTTGAGTAGACTCCAGATCCAGCCACGCCACACAACTTCTTTGAGATTTGCAGCAGTTACTTGCCAAATAATTAAAACCAAGAGCTTGTTTATGTAAATGCTGACTTTAATCCATTCCTTGTTTGAAGAGTTACTTTGATGGAGTTTTTTCATCAGGAGTTCAGTCATCCAATTCTCTCTAGTGGTTCTCTTCCAGTCTCCCAGGTCCCTCCTGACCAATTATCCAGTCTCTATACTTTCCAATCCCTCTTCCTCCTCCATCTCTCCTGTCCTTCTAACATCCCCTCAATTTGGAACTCTGTATCCAACAGTGAATATTTAACCATTTTTTATTGTACTGGTCTAGTGCCAGGCTGACGGTTACCTCCATCTTCTGCTTCAATGCTCATTCATCCAGTCAGTCAGTCAGTTAATAAATTCATAGCAAGTAACTAGAATGAAACCAATGCTGTTCAAGTTGCCCTGTTACCTTGATTACAGGGCAACTTGAACAGCATGTTGATTACCTTTTATGTTTATTCATGATGTGGAAATGGAGTGTTTATTTTCTTATAAAATCAAAGGGATTTATGTCACATAGATAATAATGTTGGAGGAATTTGGTGTTTGTAATGTGCTAATACCTAGTGATAAACCAGCAGAATCATTGATTAACAATTTTCATATTTGAAGGATCTCAAAAAATGAATCAACTCTTTTCATCTACTATAGGCATCAGTATTTTAATCAATTCCAATTTCAAATCCATCTTGCAATTTAAGCAAATTGTCATCTGTTGCCTGGGTTGTACTGGTTATGACTTCAGTGTTACTGTTACCTTCACAGCTTAAGTAAAAAAAAAAGGAATAAGAAAAATTGTTGAGCATTAACATCTCACTTGTATATGCATTCATACTGTATGATTACTGGCAGCTCTCCAGAAAATGTGGCCTAGTTTCCAGAAGCCTCTGCAGTCTGTCAAATTAAAAGATGCACAACAATTTAATCAACTCAAGAATTTGATTATCTGCACCTATTTTTTTTTTCCTTTTTAATAGTGCAAAAAAACCCTTCAGTCCCATTTGAAGAAGGTCCCAGGAAAAACTGGTGAACTTCACAATGAGGCTGAGATCATTGGTCCCAGGGATCCCTGGATGTTCCTGGATGGCAGCCTGAGCAGTGAAGGAAAGGGTGGGCAGAAACTCCAGGTCTAGCCTGACAGATCCAGTTTCAGAGACAGTTTCTGAGCACAGTGCTTGCATAGGCCTGCCCCTTTCTCTCACTTCTCGAACAACAATTAGTTCCATTTTGTAGGTGCTACCTGCAGAGAAAAGGAACAAAACAAAACAATTTAAATCAAGTCTCCTTTGGTCTTCCTGGACAACTGCCCACCCTCCTGGGCTGCCTCTCAGACTGTGTGTTTGATCTGTCAGAACTGGCCTTTTCCACAGATTCAGACCTCTCTCTAGTAACTGACTGCCTACACCTGAAGTTTCAAATGTTTTTAAATCTTGTAGACAATTCAGGTTATTGTAGGGCTGGAAGCACCCTCAGAACCTCGTTACTTTAAATTTAGTCCATGAACCTGCAATATCAGTGTCTCAGAAACTTGCAGAAATGCCAATTGTTAGACACTGTTCCAGACCTTGACTGAATAATCATGTTGGGGGATGTATTTTTCAAAGCCTCCAGGTGATTCTGATACTAAGTAAAGTTTGAGAAACCCTGGCATGTCTATTATCTGGTGCCACTCTTAATACCCTGACCTTGTGCCTAAAGCCTTCCCCACCCCACCCTCGCCACATCCTGTGTATTAGATTTCTGTTCCATGGTTTCTTATCCCTTCCATTTTGTTTCTCCTAGGTTAGAGTCCAGATTCCAACCTGCACTGACTGCTCTACACTGAAGTCCATATTGGCACCTCATTCTTGCATTTACCCTCTCTTCTAGGTTCAGTCTCTTACCTGCTGCCTATAAAAGCCAACTTTAAGCTTCATTTTCAACCTACTTCCTGCCCACAGCTCCTGACCCAACTGCAGAGGGTGAAATCTACACATGAAAGGCACCAGGGCACAGTGCCACTAACACAGGTCTCCAAACTGCTTTCTGTCATCTGTCTTTCCCCTTGCTCTCCCACTTCCACATGGCTCCCAGTTGCTTCCCAAAAGAACAAAATTGATATCACCCTCTGCCTAGAATTTTCTGCAGATTTCTAGTTTTCTGCAGGATTGAATCCAAACTCCTTAGCATAACATCCAAAGCCCTCCACAGGCTGTAGCTAATTTCATGGTTATTGCACCCCTCACCCCAGCATCAACCTCTGCCAATTCACTTTCCAGTCTCATCTAGCCATTCACTTGTCAGACCTCAATCCCTTTGTGCTTGATATTTCGCTGGCTGGATTGTTCCTATCCTTACTTTTTCCCTGGGAAAATGTCTACTACTCAAGACTCAATTGAACTGCCATCTCCTTGGTAATACCCTTGCCACCTCCTCCAGGCTCAATTATATGCACTGACCTCTGGACACCTCAATCACAACTCTAAATTCATTACTTGTGATATTGTGTTTGAATTCACACTTCACATATTGTCTTCTCACACTGGAAGCTGTTCTTGGCCTGATCTTAATTGAGATTCCTAGAGCCCAGCACAGTGATGGACACATTGTAGAAACTCAATAAGTACCATCAAATGAATATTCAGATTTTAAGAACTATGCCCCAAGGAATATGGTTGTAGGTCACGTCACTTTTTCACTGTAATAAGGACGCTTTATAAAAGTGCATGAAGTAAACCCCTTTATAAATCAGAGAGCCATTTTGTGAACAAAAGAAGTACTCTGCAATATAAAATAATCAATTCCAACTTCTCTGTAACAGTATTTTCACATCTATGATTATCCTAATATGGAAGCATGCTTATTATTTTTCTAAGGATATCTGCAATCTCCAGTATCTTTCTAACTCAGGAAGTTTATTGTTTCTTTTGAGTACCTAAGAGTTTGTTGTATTCCTACTTGTGACAGAATGGTGTTTCTTAAAAAAAGACAAAATAATGGTTTGCAGGTTGTGAGTTCATGATTATATATTTTTTATTTTAAAATACCTTATAAGGATTAATTTTTAATATATGCAATAAATCTTATAGGTCTATGAAGAGAGAAACAATTAAAAAATTGTTACCTAAAATATGAATATAATATTTTCACCTGTAATTTTACTTGAGCCACCCAGCAAGCTTATGGTTTTTAATTGAGAGACAAAAATAGTCATTTGACTAGTTTTGCCCTCTGTGACTATGCAGTGTACAAACTGTACCTTCATTCTTTTTTTAAAAAAGAGAAGAGACAGAGAAAGAATTTTTTAATATTTATTTTTCAGTTTTTGGTGGACACTACATCTTTATTTTATTTTTATGTGGTGCTGAGGATCGAACTTAGTGCCCTGCACATTCCAGGCAAGCGCATTACTGCTTGAGCCACATCCCCAGGTCTGTACCACCATTCTTGATGGCCTTGATGCAAGGGGTCTATACTTTAATATAGACCCTTCTCTCCTAGCACTCAGCTGGGCCTCTCCTAGGCCAGTAATTGAACTGAGCCTTGCTTTAAACCAGTTAAATAGACTCTGTGGGTGGACACACATATCAGCTTTTCAAAATCTATGGGTCATTTTCTGTGGGCACCATGATTGTAGGAAGATGATGCTCCTCAGTTGGCAGAACACACAGATCATATGCTTCCTACACTATACTGACCAGTCCCTGAAACAAAGACTCATCTTATGTCCTGCACCATTATTTAATGTGCTGGATTTTTTTGTGCTGCTAAAAAGAGTTGTTTATAGCCATTTTATCTTTGAACCTAGTTATGTTTAACATAGAAACATAAAGTATTTTTGACATTTCTGTTGTTGTTGTTGTTGTTTAGTACCAGGGAATGAACTCGGAGGTACTCAACCATTAGGCCACATCCCCAGTCCTATTTTGTATTTTATTAGATACAGTGTCTCACTGAGTTGCTTAGCACCTCTCTTTTTCTAAGACTGGCTTTGAACTCGCAATATTCCTGCCTCAGCCTCCCCAGCCCCTGGGATTACAGGATTTGTGAAGTTTTAATATGGCATTTTTCAGGAATGCAAGTATCCAATAAATAGAAGACTGTTCTTTTTTAAAATTCAGAAATATACAATGAGTTCTTGGAGGTAGGTCTTTACCATTTTAGCAATGTGTGTGTATCACTTGAAGCAATGCTACTTAAGTCACCCTCATAACACACCTGCATTAACCTGTATTTGTAGCTGTTAAATTCACAGGAGATACTATGCATAGGTGCAAGCATATGTCTACTGTATGTCTACTTCTATGTCTAATGTAATTGTATCTAAACACTTAAATATTGAAATACATAAAATTTTATAAGTGTTTTCTTTTAATTATTTTTGTATTTTAGCTAGAGAATTGTATTAATTTTTAAAAATGTGTTTATGTAGGTTAACTATGAAATATATCTAAAGAAAGTAAAGAAAGCCATACAAAATATTTTTTCTTAATGAACTTTGGTCATCCAATGATCTATTTTCCCATCACAATTTCTTCATTCACTGGTTCCTACGCTTAACCTCATCATTACCAATAACTATAGCTCCTCTATAATCTCAGTTTCAATCATACTCTTCTCTACTCATGTCTCTCTATTCTGACAGTTCACTGTTTTCCTTTGCATCAGCAATTCATTAAGACTTCTAACCCATTGACTTTGCCCCTTCCTCACTATGTCTGGCTCCCCTGTATTCTTCATTATCCCTCTTCTTGTACCACCACGCCAATGTCCTCCTGTCTCCTAGGCTTGTCCTCAGCCTAGGACTTGGCATTAGCTGTTCCCCCTACCAGAAACACTCTGATCTCATACTCAATGGCTCACTTCTGCTCATTCTTATTTCAGCTTAAAGATTACCTATTCAAAAATTGCTCTCTCCTGACCCCTTCTAACATAGCCATTCAGTCTATCTGGGATGCCCTCACACTCTTCATTTTAATTCCATGTAAAGTATTTAGTACCAATAAGATTTTTTTTCTTTGCTGATTTATGCTCCAATCATTTCAGTATAAGCTCTATAAAAGCAGAAGCCTTGTCTGCCCTGTTCATTGAGAAACTGTACCTGACACCAGACTGGTTATTCAATGGCTATCTGAAAAGGTAGAATGGAAATGTGATATGTATAAACAATGGAGTTTTATTCAGCCTTTATGAATTAAATTATGTCATTTGCAGAAAAATGGATGGAACTTGAAAACATTATGTTAAGTGACACAAGCCAAACTCAGAAAGCAAATGTTCCTGTGTTTTCTATCATATGTGGAAAGAGGAAAAGAAAATGAGGGGATCTCATGAAATAGAAGAATTGAGGGAGTTTAGTATTGGAGCAGACTAGGGGAAAGGAGGATGGAGAATGATAGTGACTGAAATATATTGAGAAATACTGGAGAATTATATTCGCCAAATTATGTTGTTATATTGTCTGCATGTATGAGTATGTAACAATGAATCTCACCATTATGTGTAATTCTAAAGCACCCATAAAAGTATGGAAAAAAAGGGTTAGTGGGGCTGGGGTTGTAGCTCAATTGTAGGCAAGCACTCTATTCCTGCCTAGCATGTATGAGGCACTGGTTTTGAGTCTCAGCACTGCATATAAATAAATAACAATAAAGACCCATCAACCCATATATATATATATATATATAGATATATATATAGATATAGATATATAGATATAGATATATAGATATAGATATAGATAGATGAGAGAGAGAGAGAGAGAGAGAGAGAGAGAAATAAAAGGGTTGGTGGAGCTGGGGTTGTAGCTTAGTGATGGAGCGCTCACTTAGCATGTGTGGTACACTGTTTAGTTCTCAGCATCACATATAAACAAATAAATAAAATAAAGGCCCGTCAAAAAACTAAAAAAAGTATTAAAAATAAGGGCTGGCAGGGTGTCATTCATTGGTGAATGCTTGTCCAGCATATGAAATACTTTGTGTTCAATTCCCAATACTGAAAAAACAAAGAAAAAATAAAACAATCATCACAACAACACAAAGCTGGATACCAAATTAAATATGCAACATGAGTTCATTTTCTCATTTTTGTTTATATGAATATATATCCCATTGAAAATCTAAAGAATATTTTTTATTGTTGCTGATCTATGGCTTCTGATTCTTCCATGATGAATATGTATTATCTATGTATTGAAAAAAACATAAAATAATTATTTTAAAAACAAATGCTGAATATTATTGATCTTGGAATAAAACCATGCAGTCACTTTTTAAAATATTCATTATTCCCAAATAGATTTTATATGATATTTGGGATCTTAACTGAGTTTTAAAATTAACCAACATTTCAAAGCACTCGAAGATTCATGCGTGTATATGTGTGCACATGGACAAATCTGTCACACTTTTTTGGCCTTTATTCCAACCCCCACTTATCACTTCAGAACAATTTGGATCATTTCCCTGGCCTTCTCAGCATTTGTGACATTTACACTTCTATCTGCAGATTTAATTAACGTGCTGTGTATTCACTCTTCCAAAGCACTGATAACTGGAGATATAAACTGATACCTTGATACCTTGATACCTCCCACAAATGGACAGCTTCTCCTCCTTTACCTAGTTTTCAAGCCAAGCTGATTGAAACTGATTTTGCAAGTACAATTCACTCAGACATTGCATCAAATGATTTATGAAGTCAATGCAGCCGCGTGGTGTCCCATTAATCACAGATACTACAATAATCTATTTGTGTGCAGTAGTCCTCATAAATCAGAATAAAATAAATTCCACAAGCACATCTTCAACTTTTGCAACAAGGCACATGGTATTATTCAGGGCACCATCCACATAATGCAATTTTAGCAGACTTGCAGATTCCTTAGCTTGGTCAAGCAAGTAAAAATATGCTTTCATTTACTAATGCATGTCAAAGCTAAAGAAATTACTGCCTGTTCATACACTGAGTGAGTGAATTTCTTTAGGGCTCAGTTCTCAAAATTTTTAATAAAAACTGATGTAAATAAACAGAACAAATGAGGTACAACAATAAGACCAGTATGACGATTTTGTTAACTAAGAGTCCAGAATTACACCTTCAAATATTGAGCACGTGAATGCCTTCACCATTTTCATATCTTTTTTCCATTATTTTATAAAACAATTTTGTAAATTCTCTTTTGAGGCTGATCCATGTTTCACATAATGAAAGCTTGTCTTCAGACATGGCAAGTCCACTTCATTTGTGAATATGTTTCATGTCTTAAAAACAGTTCAAAATTATTGCAGCCTGTGCCAATGTAGATCATATGTGTGTGAACATTTTTTCCAGAATTTTATTTATATATGATATTCTTGTGTATAGTAATAGGATATATAGTTAAGTATAAATATAAATAAAATGAGATTCTGCCATGATTATTATCATTATATTCCTTTTTTTAAAAAAATCAACAATGTATCATGAATATCTTTCCAGATCCAATAAAAATTTGTGGTATCTGAGCTGGGTGTGGGGGCACACGCCTATAATCCCAGTGGCTCAGGAGGCCCAAGAAGGAGGATCATGAGTCCAAAGCCAGCCTCAGTAAAGGTGAGGCACTAAGCCACTCAGTGAGATTCTGTATCTAATTAAAATACAAAAAACAAACAAACAAAAAATAGGGCTAGGGATGTGGCTCAGTGGTCAAGTGCCCCTAAGTTCAATCCCCAGAACCATCCACCCCACAAAATTATGATATCTGGATCAGGAATATATCCAGCTAAAACTTCATATATATTGCCAAGCTGCTTTCCAGAAAAAAAGGAACTGTGTTGTAGTACTATCAATAATTCACGAAAGTCCTTATTGCCTCCAGCCTTGCCAGTCCTGGATATTGCCAATCATTTACATTTTTGTCAATTTAATAGATAAAAATTGTTTTCTCATTATAATTTGCATGTCTTTGACTATATTTCCTTAAACTATTTTTGTATGTTTATTTGTCATTTCTATTTCTTCTTTTGGGAATTAACTGATTTTGTATATTTCCATGAGGGACAATATTTATCAATTTTATTGATTCAAGGAACTATTTTTATACTAAGCTAATGGTGTTTTAAAATCAAAACCAGGCTAAGAACCTAATAAGTCTAATTTTCTAGTAGATTTATAATTGGATCAAAGGCCAGTTCCAAAAATATTTTGGGAAAATGTAAACATTCTTAGGAAATAGGTATATATATTGTCTCAAGGTAACAGCATTATTACTTTGAAAAACAACACTATCTATAATTTTCTATTTGTCTAAATAAAACATAATTCTTTAGGTTTGATGGAAAGCTTATGCTCTGAAATCAGATACACTATCTCCAAATCCTGACTCTTCGATTGATAACTTATAACCTGATCTAAGAAAAGTTGCTTAACTGATTTGTGCCTAGTTTTCCTCATCTATAAAACCAAGATAATGGTCCCTGTTACGTAGAATTGTTTGGGGATTAAACAAGAGAATGTACATAAAGTCTGGGAACAATATACATAATCAACAAACGATAGTCACCATTAATTTTATTAACTGTAATAATATTTGGATTCACGGCCTGCTCAAATCTAAACCACCAATTTTACTTTTTTTTACATGCACACACACACACACACACGCGCACACACACACACACACACACACACACATATATATATATATATATATATATATATATATATATATATATTAGTTGTAGATGGACACAATACTTTTACTGATTTATCTTTTTTTATATGATGCTGACAATTGAACCCAGAGCCTCATGCGTGCTAGGTGAGTGATCTACCACTGAGCCACAACCCTAGCCCCAAGTTTTACTTCCTGAAAGCATTTTTTAATGTGTGTTTCACTGCACAATTGGCAGATAAACTGCTCTGATGATATGCTTAGAGTCTCAAACTTTATTTTAGCAACTAAAAAAAATAAAGTTCAGAATGAGAAACAAGGAATTCTCCCTTCAATCTTTTGGTGGCTTCAGAATGTAACAATATCAGAATAAAGATGTAAAATCTTCACACAGATCTGGACACTGACATATAAAGTTTCTGCCTCATCTAAGCAGGATTTAGCATAGAAGTAAGATAAGGATGAGCTGGATGTTGGGGAGTTAAGAAAGACCTGTAAGCCCAGTTAGCCAGTAAGACTTGGGCATACTCCTAGTTCTAAACAGGTAAATGGCCACCACCCTGATCAGCAACTAGGGACGTGGAAACACAGTGAAACCTACCAGAGACATTTTGATGTGGAATATGATAAGCAGACCAGACTCCACGACCAACAAGCTGATCCTGGATGGAAAGCAACATAGTGTCAACATGAAGTCACCAGAACCTTGACCTGAATCTTGACTCAGGCACATACCCTATGGACCTTTGGAATAATTACATAATTTCTCTTAGCCAGGCTCTCTTCTGTAAAAAAATATCTCTGATCATAACTTATGATGAGATTACTCTGAGGATTAAAAGAGATATCAAAATCATTTAACATATACTGAGGCTCATGTGTTCAATTAATGATTTCTAGAAAGCAGTCAGGAGACACTATGTTAAAGAACTAAACTGCATGGGTGCTGATCAAGCAGTACAGATGCATGACCAAAGAGGACAATTAAAAGTGACCCCTCAATGAACAGGAAAGTTGGACCAACCAATAAGAAGTGATGCAGCCCTGAACACCCTATTGGTACATATTGCTTCTTAAAGATGAGGAAGGAGTTTCTCATATTGAATAAAGATAGCAGAGTTGGGAGGTTGGAGCAAATATTCAATAGAGCTCCATCTAGCAAGCCACATACAATTTGAAATCAGACAGAGGGAAAGAACAATAATGTGTGGGAGTTCTAGATTATAGAAACTCTGATGCCAGGTGAAATGCTTCAGAGTAGTATGGTCGACTCTAGTGTATAGAAAAAGATTGTGCCACATCCAAAACTTGGAAACCAAATCGCCAAATAGCAGACCCTAATCCCAGATGCCATGTCTAATGAGAAGAAGACAGGACAGACAGTCAGATATCTAGGTAAATGGGAAAAAGTTCCAACTATAGAATGAGTCAGAAAGACAGGAATTAGGAACAAAATTATGAAAATTGTGAGACTTGTAGTAGAAGATACTTTAGCACTGTCTGCTCAAGGCTAGCACTGGAGACAGAAATAATTCAGAGGTAGAAAAATAGGCAGCCTATTGTTACAGGAGCACATGAAGGAGGCTTCTAAGTGTTGGCAAATTTAAAGAAATCAGCACCCCAGGACTTCATTTTCCTCATCTATAAAATGAAGATGTTGGACCTGGGGATATTTGAAGCCTCATTCAGTACTATAAGTTTTCTTTATTTCTCTAAGAAATCTGAGGACAAAGAGAAGATACCTTGCATGCATTAGTCCTTGGTATTCTCTTTTATGAGAACTAAGGGCTTGTACTTGGCTCACAAAATTTCAAAATCTAGTAGATATTAATTAATATTATTTATACTTAGCCTATTCATCTGAGGAAATACAGGTTTTGTGGAAAGCTAGCAGCTTTTTTCTAACTGTAGAATAAAAAAACACTGAATAAGAATGTGGAAAACCAAAAAGTAGATTTAACCCATTAAAATGGCAACTTCTAATCTACTTTGGAATTTCAAACTCTGCTGTAGCATATTTGATTTTCACCACATCTCTCAACTGGTCTCCTTGCTTCCCTTTACTGTCCTTTTGTTCCTCTTCTGCCATAATTTCAGTTTTTTTACTAAATATAAGATGCCATCATTTGTAAACAACATTGTTTTATATACCACTGAAAAAAAATGAATGACTATCAATTAAATTATGACATCTCAAAAATTGTAAAGTGCATTCTACTTCCACAGTCTTTAAAATATTTTAAAACTGTGCCTTAGAATCAATGTGCTATCTTTATAAAATAGGAATCTGATGAGGTTCTTTGTCTCTAAAAGCTCCAGAGATTCCCACATAAAAAAGTCTACACTCTTTCAGATTTTAGGCCTTCACCATCCAACCCAACCTTACCAGCTTTACCTCCTAACATTCACACTGATCATACCATTGCCTCAAAGTATTTAAAAAAATATTTATTGTTTAATTATAGGTGGACACAATGTCTTTGTTTTACTTTATGTGGTGCTGAGGATCAAACTCAGTGCGTCACACATACTAGGCGAGCACTCTACCTCTGAACCACAACCCCAGGCCTCAAAATATTTTTTTTCCATTGCAAAAAACACATGTTCTCTTTCTTCCTTCAACAACATTTATTGAATACCTGTCGTGTAAAAAGCCCTATTCCAGGCACTTCATCATTTCTTTGCTTGAATTCTTTCCCCACCCTTGCCCTACTTCATAAACTTGGTCTCTATTTTTCCTTCAAGATTCAAACTATCTTCTCTTATGAAAAAGTTTTGTGAAACTTTCTTCAGTTTCCTTATGTAGACTTAATTTGATAAACTTGTATTATAATATGTCAAAACCATGCTTTACATGTTGCTGGTACTAGGCAGTGGGCCCTTCAAGCACAAGGAAATTAACATTAATTTTTGTAATCAGAGCAGTGATTTGGAAAATAGGATTCAACTTGTTGACTCTAAAGTCCCTATCTTCTCTAATAGAAAATCATATACTCTAAATGAGGGGATGAACAGGAAAAATTGCATTATAATGGAAAACACAGGTTTCCAGGGACCATAGTGACTATCAGGTGAGGTTCTTGGGTTTGAACATCGCATGGGACAGCAGTATTCCTAAATCATAGAACCACAGCCTGCGCCCTGTCCTACAAGCTTTTAAAGTAGCAAGTATCCATTGGTATTTTGAAGTAGCAAATATCTATTGTAGTTTTTGTTTAATTCCACCACAAAAATACCAACATAAAAGACTTATTGAACATTTTATATTATCAGAATCTTGTAGATGCTAATTTCTGAAGCAGTTAATGAAAAACTAAAAGTCAGTCTACATAACTTGCTCAATGACAAACACATTCAGAATTTGATCCCAGGTCAATCTGATTCCTAAGATCATGTTCTTTTCATGAGAGCGTTTTATAGCATGATGCCTCATCATCCTTGAGGACATTAGTGATTCAGTCAATTATTTGTCAAATAAAAACTGAATAGTCTTCTTCTTCAAATACCTGTGATTGGTGTTGCTGGTTAGCTCATCTCCTTGGCAAAACCTCAGTGGCAAACATGACCTGATCTTTGGCAGCAATCAGCTGCTGATGGAAACACTCCTGGAATCTATTTCCTATATTTTTCTTCCAGCCTGTTTTCATGCTTTAAGAGCTCAATCTTCCATTTTTTCCTCTTGCCAATATAAGGCCAAGAGTCATTTAAACAGTTATAACACATTGGGAACTTTGAGTAATAAGCTTGATTTGTTGAGTGAGCTTTAGTTTGAGCTTGAAAAAGCTCTTGAAGCAAAACAAATATAGCCTGTAAGGTGATGAAGAAATATTAAGCTGTTAATGATAAGGAATATAGGTCTGATGACCTTAGCTTCCCATATCAAAATGTTACAATATTCCTAAAGTTCACATGATAAGTAGAAAGAGGTGCTTATTTATAGTCCACAATAAATCTGCAGATCTTGATGAAATGGAAAGAGTAGAGAAGGTGTCAAAGGGGAAATCATATAATAGTAATACAAAGGAGACTTAGAAAGGAAGAAAAAGACTCTTAAAGACTTGTAAAAACAAGAAAAATAAGAATTTGAAAAATCTCATTTTTCTTTAAGTACACAGGATCTTGGTTACTCCCAGTAGCCACTGTCAGAGATGTGTAAGAGTGTGGAGGCTCAGGAAATGAAACTTACAGGACAGCATAATAAAGATGATTATTTTTCCCACTTGAGTAAGTGGAAAATTTTGATATTACTTATCCTAATTTCCCCTAATCTGTACTAATAAACTTCTGGATCTCATTGTAATTTGATAACATTGAAAATATTTTGAATGCCAAGATTTGTAGCCTAAGAATTATATATTCATTACGCAATCAACAAGTGTAAGCTGGTTTTAAACACATACCAAAATTGCATTTTGTTAAGAACATAAACAAAATATTGGCTCTGAATAAACAGTAAAGTCCATTTTTGTGTAAGCTAAAATATTATGTTAGGATAGACTCAGTACTGTAATAAAGAAGCCCCAAATCTCATAAAATTTTACACTGCTTAATTTCTCACTCAAATTAGAGTCCAGTGAGATTCAATGAGGTGTATTTGAATGTGTGTATGTATGTGGGAAGTCCAATTTATGCAGTCATTCAGGGATCCAGAATTCATATATCTAGTTGATTTAGAATCTTCTAGTGCTTTAGAGTTCTCTTTGGAAGGCCTGTCAGTCAGCAGAAAGGGAATACCAGAGAATACAGAATGGTGGAGAGGCTTTTGATATCAGGCATATAGAAGAGCCCCCATTGTTTCCCTGCACATTTCATGACTCCAGAAAAAAACTGCAAGGAAGCTGGTAAATGCTGGTAAGATGTGTGTCCAGATTGAAGAGAAGGTGCAGACATAATGGTGAGACCTACCATTTCCTACCAGAAAATAGGAAATGAATCCTCATCTCAATGACAATGTAATTGCAGGATATGTAGGAATGAATGCAAAGCCTTAGCATTCTAAAGAATATTATCATACAAGAATTTACATTCAGATCAGGTCTCCTTGTCAGCAGTTGGAAAAGCTGTATGATTTTCCCATGAATACTCTCAATGCCTACTTTTTTTTCCTAACTCTTCTTTTGCTATTTTCTTTTGAACATGTTTTGGTTCTTTTCAATATTTCCAACAGATGCAAAGCTTCCTTTGAGGATGAACTTGGTAAAGATGACAAGAGAATAGAGCCATGTCTGGTGAATGAAGAAGATTATCTGCCTGAGTTATAATATGTTGGGTTATATATGACAGACAATAAGGCTTGTTTCTTCAAGGGACTACCTAATTCAATTCCCAAACAAACATTATAAGAACATTTGAGCAATGTTGTCATGGTTGAAATAAATTTAATTGTATTTATTGACATAGATGCCATATAGATTGGAAGGAAGAATGATTGCAATTTAGAGCTATGAATCTTCCAGTTATTGAAGACATGAAGGAGAAAAGGAGTTGAACAGAGAAGACAGAGAGGTAGGTAGAATTGTTCTTAAGTGGAACTTCCTCCACCTCATTGCAATGCCTGGCTGGGCTCTCTCTTCTCAATTTTCTTACTCTTGCTTTTTCTAGCTATCCCCCCCCCCCGCCAAAAAAAGGCTTTCAGTCCATATGACCTCAATTAGCCTCCCTTTAGGGGAGGATCTCAATAATTCATCCAAAAAAATTTATAAGTTCAGTTTTATAAAAGCATTCCTTCTTAGGAGAAAATTTTAATTAAATACATAACACTTTCCCTTAAAAAAACCATAGAGCATACAATATGCCAGGTTACATGATTTGATACTTTGTAAGGTTGAAACATTCGATAATCCATAACTAAAACCTCCTAATGCTGAACATTTTTAAGGATCTAATGGAATAATCAATGGGAAAATTATTTTTTAAAAGTTGACAAAAAAGGTAAAAAGCTCTACAATGTAAGATGCTTTTATAGCAACCGAAAAAGGTTTTTAACATGAAGGGCCATCAAGCTGGGAAGATGAGTACTTTCCATAAGTATTTGAGGGAATGTGTGTTTGTGGAGGGAGTCTGACAATGCACGCCAAAATGTACATACCTTTTGACCCACCAATAATTTCACTTTATGAATTTATCAAAGAAAATAATTGAACAAATATGTGAAAATTTGATGGAAATGCACCATAGCTTTTTAAAAAAAATTTTTTTTAGTTGTAAATGGACACAATATCTTTATTTACTTATTTTTATGCGGTGATGAACAGGACTGAGTTCCAAACCTTATATCCATATGTACAACCTTCTTTGCCTCTGATTCTTCAACTGTAAAATGAAGACAACATAAGACACTGGAGATAATATAAGGCTTTGAACTTAAAGGGGTATTCTGTACATTAATTAAAATAACCCATATAAAGTGCTTAAGGAATTGACTAGCAATTAAGGTGCTTTTTCTAAATGTTATGTATTACTTATTTTATCATCATAAATTATTGTTCTTTCAAATGAGATCAAGAAAATATCACAAAGGCCAAAACCCCTATATTAGACAGACTGCCAAAGCAGGACCAAGAGAAGATCCTAAGAAGGAAAAACAGCAAGTTTCTGGGCAGGCAGATGTTTCAGAGGAATGGATGCTAAGATATCACATATCAGAGATGCCCACCCAAGCATAAAAAAAATGAGAGGACAATCAGAAGAACTCTAACAAGTAACAAAAAAGGGAACAATTTTTGATTTATACAACACCCTGTAATTTTGCTATTCTTATGTCCACTTTATAGAGGAGAAAATGAATGCAGAATGCATTAATAACTTGCTTGGGGTAAGGGGGGCAGTGTGTGTGTGCGTGTGTGTGTGTGTGCGTGTGCGCGCGCGTGTGTGCGTCCCCTAGGCTAAACCTTGCAGAGAATCTATGTTCTATGTCCAGGCCTTGTTACTCTTCTAGTATCTCTGGAACAGTTACCATTCACTGGTAGAGTAGATAAGAGAAGATCCCTTTAGTAAATATGAAGTATTAAGTGGTGATAGTACAGCCCAAGTACCAGATCCAGATACCAAATTAGATAGCTGAGCCCATAGATTTAGGGTTTCACTATGTCATGAAATGGCCAAGGCCTAGTTTAGGTGAGAGTGTATGTAAGTGATCACAGCTATGGGGACCAGAGAGATGTGGCAGGAAGAGAGAGAGAAGGAGCCAGACCTATTGTCCTGATTTCTTCTAAAATGTATGAAACATTTTTATAAAATGATGAAACTTTTTCTCTTGTGCATCTCCACTATAATAATACTTGTATCCAACTCAAAAAACAGCTTTTACATTTTTCATTTCAGGAAAATATAAATAGTATGCAATCCCAAAGAGTGTGAGTCCAGTCAGAACATTAGAATAGACATTGTATCTGGGAGGAAGGCTCTAATACCAGCATTCTGACTAGTGCTTTCTCATTTCTATTAGACACTTTGATTTCCAAGCGGTTTCAAGTATATTAATCCTCTCTGTCCAACATGCCCAGTGGCCAACAGGGGGCAGACACTCTCTTCTTCCAGACCTCCATCAGAAATACATTCTAATTCCTTTTCCTTTGAGACTGTTTTTTCCCAGTTTGGACGACTCCCTCCTGCCCCAAGCATCCCTTTTAAGTGCTTAATTTTAGGGGTATTTACTACAACAAAGAGAAGGGCCATACAAAAATATCCAAACATCTTTTTTCTATTTAATTCTTCCCTCTCTTCCCTTTCAACTAATTCATTCATGCATCATGCATTCCTAAATTCCACCCCCTCCAATGAGCTGACAGTCTAACTGGGTTCAGGGTTACTTAAAGAACTACTGATAAAATAAAATCATAAATGCAATAAGCAGAGGTACTTAAAAATATTGTCAAACAGAGAAGAGAATGAACTCCAGGAGGCTTCCTAAAGAAAGAGCCATTAAGCCACTGTCTATGCATATAATTGTTAGATGTACATGCCATTCAGGGTCCATGTAATCCTTACCAGTTCATTTTCTCATATGACATCCTATTGTTGTTATATTGGGCTAACCCAACTTCTTTCTGTACCCCTAATGGGGCTTCTGAAGATAAGGGAAACATTTTGTGTTTGAGCCTCAGCTTCTGGTCTCTGCAGAATCCCAGAGAAGAAAAGAGCTTAACTGAGCTCCTCATTCACATACTGTTTCAAATAAGCTGTGAGGCCCTTGCAGATTTCTCATTTGCCACTAGGAAACTTCAAGAAATCTTTTCTCCATTGCTTCTATAACAATGAATTCTATGGCAAAAAAAAGAATCATGTGTAACTTGATTCTTTTCCGCTGATACATCCATCTTAGTCTTAAGACTCTCTTTAATCCATGCTAAGGTTGACTAGAATTCCTTTGAGAAATCAGTCTTTCTCATATTGTGTCTATCTACCTTACAGGTGGTTCTGTCTCTGAAGGCCCATTAAGGATAGATATCGACCTCCATGTTGTCCCTTGCCTGTGCTCAATCTGTAGCTCTCTCAATCCTTACTACATTGATTTTAAAAGAGGAAAATCACAAACAATAAAAAAGCAAAACTTTGGCAATAATCATTACCACCCTTTTTTAAATGATAGTGGCTCTCTCAGATTTGCCTTTTTTTCCATCATCTGACCTTGGCTTCTCCTGTTGAGTTCTACATGTTTTTTTGCTACATTTTAATAATGTCTGAAAGGTTAAAAATGTAAAGGATAAGTTTTGTTTTCTTGGTTGAGTTTAAGCTCTGTTAAGTTTTGTTTTCTTGGTTGAGTTTAAAGCTCTGTTAAGTTTTGTTTTCTTGGTTGAGTTTAAGTTCTGTTTTCCTGAAACCTGGATTTTATGTAAATGTCAAAACAACTCCCAGAAAAACCACTAAATGTATATAAGCTCTGCTTAAGTTGTTTTCAGGGCTCTCAGCTCCTCTCAAGTGAGCTCTGAGCCCCAGCATGCTGGACCCCCAATAAACCCTCTGCTGTTGCATGAGACAGTCTCTTGGTGGTCTCTTCCTCCGATGCTCACCCGACCTTAACAGTCTTTATACTTGCATTTAGACAGAAATACAGATAACCTCCTCTCCAAGAGTGAAAGCAGCCTTTTAACACACTACAATGATGACAGTTTGTTGGCAAATCCCATAGAGAAGTGTGGGTGCCTTGTTGGGTTACAAGAAACAACTTAATATTTAACGGAGTTGTGTGCTTTATTTTTTGGTTTTGCTAGTAGAAAATCTGACATGCTTTAAATGATTTTACCATTTAATACCTATTATGGGACCCTATGGTATGAGGGTCTTTGAAGATCATCTAACTGGAACCCTACACCATTGCAGGAATTGTCTCTACAATATCCCTGGAAATTAATTCTCCTCCACAGCCCTTTAAACTCTCCTGGAAGATGGGGTACTTCCTCCCCCTTTTCAATGTTGAACAAATTCCCTATGACTCCCTAATAATCAGTGATAAGAGACTATAGACTATAGATTATTGAGTCCTTTTCTCTCTTCAGAATAAAGGAATGTGATTGAAGACATGCTTATAGTTTTCTGATGGCAGAAATGGGGGAATATTCCACTGGCCACTTTGGGTTTTGGTTGAGGATTAATGTGGTTAAACCAAAATATTAATCATAAGTATAAATTTGTTCCACAAACAGAAGATTTCAAAGGTATCTTGGTTTCCTTTCTCTTTACACTACTTCTATTAACTTTTGGATCATTAGGATTTTCAGAATCCACTTGTCCGCCAGGTTTCTGCTGCCAGACCATCTTGAATTAGAGGGTCACCATCCACGCCCACTTCATACTTGCCACAAGATCAGACCCCCCATCACCATACTGATCCAAGTCACTTTCTATCAGTCCATTAATTTTATTTACCCTAGTACACATCCTCCTGTGAATGGTGGGTAACTTCCAGAATGATCATTGGTTCTCATCCCATAAATTATAGACACATCACTGCAAGAACCTTTTCCACCAGCCGCAGAAAAGAAACAATCTCCACACCATGAACTTTGCATAATTTCAGTAGCTTCTTCACCTGGTTCATCACCAAGACCATTCTACCTCACATCTTCTGTATTAATACACACACAGTACATTTTTTAAAAAAGAAAAGAAAAAGAACCCATCACTTTTGTCTGTAAGGTTGGGAAACAAAAAAGGCAATGTCAGATGTCAGATGACATTGATGATGCATGCGACTATGGGTCCTGCCCCAGGTCAAGACTTGTAATAATCCAGTATTCGGTCCTACTCCAGGGACAAGGATTCAGCTATCATTACTTTCCAGTCACCCCCGCCCATAATACATCACCTTGGCACAGACAGCAGAGCGACAAAACATGAAGTGGACAGTTAAAATTCAACTTAAACTACAGTCATCCCCAACAGTCCTCCCAACCCTGGCGGAATATTTACCTAGACCATTTAAAGCACTTAATTAATTCACCAGCAGCGTCCTGGAGACATCTGAAGCTTCCTGAGACTCCATTACATAATCTTTACAGAGTCTATTCCCAGCTCAAGTGGAAGATGGATTCTTGTCCAGTTTGCGGAGCTTCCATGCATTTGTTTCCCTTTCCTGGGGTTCGCTTCAGCAGGTGCCCAGCTGAGGTTACAGCAATCTCCCTGGGCGGGAGATTCTGGGGGTCTCTGAACTCTAAACTGCCTGGCACTGGTGTAGCCTTCTGGCGCCGGGTGCTCCTTGGCTAGCTGCGGTGGCCACTGTGCTGGCGGGCGCTCGGAACGCGGCGATTCTCCCAGTTCTCTGGGTGTGCAAGCCGAGACGCAGCGCATCCGCGGTGCCAGGGTCAGAGCAGTAGCGCGGGCGCAGGGCAGGCTCCGGGAGGAAGAGGAGAAGGTGGGGAAAGAGGAGGAGGAGGCCTGCGAGGGAGGAAGGGCCCGGCTGCCCGGGTAGGAGGAGGAGGAGGAGGGGAAGGGGGCCGGCCGGACCTAGAGGGGTGGGGGGGCAACCAATGAGCGGCCCGGGGCGCGCGGGGGGGGGGGGGGGGGGGGGGTGGGGTGGGGGCGAGGTATGGAGGATGAGGTAGGATGGGGAGGGCGCAGCCCGAACGGCAGATGCTGGAGCCATAAACAAGCGTCCAGAGGAGCCGGCACCCACTAGCCGAGAGGATGCTGCGGACCTTCTGCTGCGCCACGGAGTCCACTCGGCGGCTCCGGAGGCGGGGACCAGGCCCGGAGGCTGCGCCGACTACGCCGGCCGGCCCACTAGGAAGAGGAGAAGGATGAGGCGCCACCAATCCGGGCTGGAGCCAAGCGCAGCCACCGCCGCCGCCAGAAGTTTGGGTTGAACCGGAGCTGCCAGTAGGAAACTTTTTTTTTTTTCTTTTTTCCTCCCTTCCTCCCTTCCACCGCTTCCTCTGGCGCCAACGCTAGTGGGCTCCAGTCGGCGCGGCCCGCAGGAGCCATACAAATAATTTTACATCTTCATATGATGATTCATAGTAGCTTTTCGTGCAATAGTCAAAAATGACAAAACTGGAAACAACTAAAAAGTCAACAACATGTGAATGGTTAAAAAAAATATAAATTATAGTATACCCATATAAAGGAGTACCACCCAGAAATAAAAACAAAGAGCTAGCAACGTAAGATGAATCTCAAAATAGTTATGCTCATTGGAAAAAAGGCTCACCCTACCACCACCAAATAAAAATTAATATACATACTCTATGTTTTTAATTGAACATAATTTAAGAAAATTCACACAGATTAGTAATCTATAGTGACAACAAATAGATCAATGGCTACCTGGGGATGCAAGGGGGAAGAAAGAAGGGATGGAGACATTATAAAGTGATGAAAATAAATTTTAAAAGATGATGTATATGTCACTATCTTGAATGTGATGATGGTTTCATGGGCATACATACAAGCTGAAACTTATCAGACTGCATAATTTAAACATGTGAAGTTTAAAACCCAACAATTATATCCAATAAAGCAAACAAAAATTATAAAAGCATCAAAAAGTTCAAAATTCAGCATAAAATTCAACTTTGCACATTTGTTCTAGGGTAGTCTCATAAACTTTAGTTAACTCAATTACCTCTTATAAATGATAGCCCTCAAGTCTTCTATGAATTTTTATTTTATATTTCAGAAGTCATTAAGTATTCTGACAGAAAAAAATATAAAGATTTTTAAGAAAAAAAGTTACTGTCAAGTAGGAGTTTGGGAGACAATTCAAATATAAGAGAGGAAGAAGGGAAGGTAAAGAAAGGGAGAAATGGAGGGGAGAGAGAGGGAAGTGAATGAGCAAAATCCACACACACAAGAAACCTTAAGGAATGACCTCAAATGCAATCTCAATTCAAAACATTTGTATTTAACCTGTACTCTAAACTTGAATCAAAAGCTATAGTGCTTATATAGATTGCTGTTGGTTCATTGCCCCTCATCTGCCTGTCATTCTCTCATCCACACTAAATTTACAACTGCAGGTTAAGTGGCTTCATCTTGAGTCAGCAGAACTTTTTGGAGTTGTCATACAACAAATTCCTGAGAGCAATTACTGTTTTCTGGCCTTCTCCCTATCCTGACTCACTTTCCCAGAGGCTTTGTAAGGCTCTGGTGTGCCCAGAATGAGCAATCCACATCCTCTAAAAGGATGTTAAAGAGGCAAAAGTCTTTTCTGAGGAAGCCACCACCATTCCTACCCAAATTGAGACATACTGACCATAATGGCTGCAACCACTATGTGGACTTAAAAAATATACTGTATTTGTGAAAAGACTTCAACCATTAAAATACTGACAGATGGATAAAAATTAGGACACGTGTAAAAATGAAAATAAAGAAGTTGTCAGAGGTTTTGTTTTTCTCCCTCCTGTTTTCACAAACAATCTTTATTGATGTTATACTGTCTTTTATAGGGGATTTAAAAAAGGTATATTGGCAGCTGCTAGCTTGAAGGCTTTTTCATTCTATCCAGCTGAAATGAATCTGAGGCTTTTCTTCATTTGGGGAAAAAAGGAAAAATAACATTTATTTTGCTCCTGTGGTGGGTGGTTGTTAGCTGGGGCAGATTTATTTGACTGCCAATTACTGGTAACACTTATCTGATTGTTATACATTTTATAAATGTGTCTAGCAGTGTTCTGTCTGTAAATGTATACAGTTCAGAAAATACCTATCATAACTTAATCTCCCTGTTCCATGGGATGAGAAAGCTTGACCCTGGCCAATATAGTGATATAGCCCTCACTTCATTGTAAGCACAGTGTGTGTTTTAATAAGACCCAGGGAGGCCTGGTCTGAATAGCATTCCCTGGGTAATAACACTACTGTGGCAAATTACATAAGACACAGAAGAAGCTGTTGTTGTGCCTGCTGCATGTCATGTCAGGAAAGCAAAATAGTAGACAAGCAAGAACACCAACACCAGGGCCAACCAGTCATTTTGAAAAATTATTTGTAAAATTTTACAAAAATGTTCAGGATGCACTAAGCGATTCTTTTCTAGGGTAATCTCTGCAGAGAAAACAAGTGCATAAAGCTTCAAGTATGAAGAAGGATGCTGCTACCTTAGTAGTCTTGTCCTTTTATGATAGTAAAAAACTAGTTGAGGGCTGTGACTGTGGTTAATTGGTAGAGTGCTTGCTTAGCATTCTCAGCACTGCAAATAAATAAATGAATAAAATAAAGGTTCATCAATACCTAAAAAATATTAAAAACAAAAACTGGTGAACAACTTAAATTGTCATAAGTAGGTGGACCAAATATGTACAAGCACAGAATGTACCACCGTGCAGCTGTTAAAACAAAATGAAGATTTATGTAAAATAATGGATGATTTAGGAGTTAAAAGCAAGTTGAAAACAGTTTTGTAACATTTTTTACTGAGACATACCATTCACAAACACTATGTATATGAATGATTACAAAGGAATAAAGAAGGAATATGCATGGAAATTTAATAAAATTTACCAGGAAAAAGATTAACTTCTGAAATTACAAACTAAATCTAGTGGGATAATCTATACTTTTTACTTTAGTTTTAAAAAAAGAAAATGAAATAAATTTAAGTTGAACAGGAAATCACTGTAGAGAACAATGCTTTAGAAAAATCGAATGTGATCAAATGAAGACAATGAATTTGGTAACACAAGTGTTGTTAGTAATTTCCATCAAGGAAAATATGGAGTATTTTTTTTGTGGGGGAAGAGCACATGTTAAAGTGGCTTTTTGTCCCCTTCCACCCACCTCTTAACCATACAGGGTCCAAATTTCTGGATAATTAGCAGGTGGAATGAAATATTAGTGGACAATTAGAAGAGGGACCCTTTGGGGAAAGTTAGTCTCAACATTAGAGCTACATCTCTAAAAACTAAAGTATCTATGGGAGGAAAAACTGTAAGTTCTTTTTCAGATTAAAATAGGCATGGTTATGCTAATTCTGAGCAAAGCCAGCAGGCTGAGTTCCCAGCCATTCTGGAGTCCAGGGCCCTGCCCATCTGAGGGTCCAACTGTGTCCGCCCACAGGGATGGCTGACACCATCTTGCTGCAGAGTTCTCAGGACTAGCCTGTGGCCATGACTGCCTCTAGGGTGGGACAGGGACAAGGCTTGGTGTCTTTATGAACTACTTCAGATCTTAAACCACAACCGCCCACATAACCATCTGTTAAGTGCCATGTGGACCCTAAAAGAAAAATCCATTTTGGTCCTAAAAATACTATTTGCATCACAAGGAAAGGTCTCCTATGGCCCTGCCTCACAGGCCTCTGTTTTACATAATATTAATTAGAGATGCTATTTCTGTGTCAAAATGGTACAGTGGTCACACCCTGAAATGTGAAATCATAAACCTTAAAATTCTGCCAAACTGTGTTATTTCATTGAAGTGTAACAAATGGATTTAAATTGTTTATATTCTATGGCTCTCTAACCACAAGTTCACTGGACTAGAATCATAATGTTGCCTGGACTTGGAGTTGTAACCTTTGACTCATGATGTGCAAGAGTGATTTCATTCTCTGTTGGTTAATAGTAAAATTATATATACTCTCATGTGATTGAGAAGAAAACAGTCTTTGAAATTTTTAATGAATCTCTCCTGTTTCTGCTATATGTCATTTAGCCCCAAGAGTATTTCCCATTGCCTCCTTGTGATACTGGAATATTTCTCTCTTGCCAGCAGATCTATGTTAAGCTTTATTAAGCAGATGATGCTGGAGGAACCACGGAGGAGGAAGAATCAAGGGGTAGGTGCTCACTTACCAGCTGGCCAGTCCTAGGCAGCAGTTCCCTGTTTGTCTATCAGCCTCAGCTTACCAGACCCAGCAGTGGATTTCCTGCTCACAATGCTTTGTCCACCTCCCTGGGCCCACCAGCACCAAAACGGAGGCTCCTAGAAGCTAGTTCTAGCTTGCAATTACATCTACCAGTATTTGTTCTGTAGCTGTGGATCAGCTCTAGCCCAGGGGTTCTCTGCCATCCAGTGGGCTGTGATGATTTCTTTCTTTCCCCATGCTATCAAAATGGGTCTCCTCTTTTTTTCTTGATCAGTTTGACTCAATATTTGTTGCTCCACTAATCATTTTTTAAAACAGCTTTTATTTAACTCCATTGTTTTCAATTTCATATATCTCTTCTTTGATACTGATTTTCTTTTTTCTGCTTGCTTTTGATTTAATTTGCTTCTTTCTTCTGCTTGATACTATAGACATATAGTCATTGATTTTAAAATTTCCTGTTTTCCAGTATTAGTTTTTAATACTATAAATTTCCCTCAAAGTACTGCTTTAGCTTTAAATCATATATTTTGATATGGTGTGTTTGGAGGATCTATTCAGTCTTTTAATCAAAGCACAGTTATTAAAATATAAAATTAAAGTTATTAAAAACTGTTACTGTGGGGATTAACATAATCAGACAATGTAAAATTATCTCTCTGTGTGAGAGTTAACTTATAGGTATTTTCTGTTTTCTTCATTAAAGCATCATGCCTAATGATTTTTCTCTGAACACATGGTGACACAGTCTCATAATCATCCTTTTCTAAACATTCTGCAGGATTCTGAACAAAATGCAACTTGTTTTTCATGTCCCTCAGAAGCAGTTGCTAGATGCCTAGAACTTGATGCTGTGGTGGTTACTCAGCTTCAACCAAGTGAATAATGATGATACCCAAGGAAAGAGAGGGGCCAGATATAACAAACAGGGTGACCTCATGGAACACAGCTCTAGGACAACCCACTAGCCTGCATTACACATAAAAGAAAGAAACCATCTATTTTCTAAGACATGTCATTTTTGCCTCTTTTAAAATAGGAAAATTGATATGCTATTTATTTCACTTTGGTTGCCATTTGGAAAGGAGAGGAGTATTGTAAGGGATGGGGAGAGAACAGAGCCTGCCACAATGACCAGTTGAGATATCATGGTGACGTGGACAAGCACAGTGGAGAACTGTGAGTTAATTCCATATCTTTTTGAGAACTAGAACTAATTAAGCTTTCTATTATATTTGGTGCACAGGACAAAGAAAGGGTAAAAATTAAGAACAATTCTTATATTTGGATGGATTTCATCTGATATTGTTATTGAACATCCAAGAGGAAGGAAGGAGTAATAGCGATGCTGAACATACAGGGCTGACTCAGAATTTACCACGTGGTATTATAACCATCTGCTGCCTAGCCTTCTCCATCTCACACCATTAGGTACTTGGAGGAAGAGATAATGTCCTATTTGTTTTAATGGTCTAGGTTCTAACAGAGTAACTGACATAAAGTAGACCGTCAATAAATACTTCTTGAATTAGTCCAAAAATAAGCTTTTGTTAAAGGAAATTTACATTATAAATGATGGGAAAAATTGTTTTGGGATTAAAATACCTACCTATACTACAAAAGAGATCTAAATAATTAAGTTGCTAAAGGAATTCAGCAGACAGGGATTAATATTTTAATGGAGACAATACATTTAGAACAGTGTATTGAGACATAAAAGGATCTTAACATTAATTTATAAACGTATAAGAGATATTAAAACAAAAATTACTACTGTGGAAAAAAATAATAGTTTTGGAAATGATACCACAAAGATCATTTGGTTTAGTGGTTTTCATAGTATGTTCCTCTGAGTCCTGTACTTTCTTGGAAGCACACCTGGGAGGTAGGGGAAGTTGTCAATCAGGTGAGATTTAGGAGTCTAAATATTATTGGTGAAATTTAATTCTAAAAAGGAATTACACTATTAAACTTTTTTTTCACTCAAAGCTATGATTCCTCTAACCTCCTTCTCTAGGTGAAGAAATTGAACCCTCCTTAAGCAGTCCAGTTACAAATAGAGAAGTAGAAGTGGGTTCTTTCAACAACTAGTCTAGAGATCATGAACTTTTATTCCAGAATTTATCTAAAACAATCCTTGACACATATTTACTATCTGTTTTAGTCAGCTTTTTTTTTTTGCTGCTGCAACCAAAAAATCTGACAAGAACAATTTTAGGAGCAAAAATTTATTTTAGGGCTCACCATTTCAGAAGTCTTAGTGTATAGATGGCCAAATTCATTCCTCAGGCCTGAAGAACAGCATGAGAAAAGAGTGTGGTGGAGGAAAGTGATTCAGGGCATCACATAAGGAAGCAAAGAGACACTTCATTCACCAGGTACAAAATAAATATCCTAAAGGCACATTCCAGATGCCCACCTCCCCCAGCAACACCCTGCCTGCCCTCAGTTACCACTCACTCAATCCCCATTAGGGATTATTTCACCAACTGGGTTGAGGTTCTTAGAGTTCTCATTCACCTTTGAATATTCTTGCATTGTCTCACACATAAAGTTTTGGGAGGCATCTAAGATGTAAACCACAATACTATCTATCACTTCTTGGAACTGTAAGTTCCATACGTTTATTACAAATGATTAAATTATTTCACTTATACTGGGCTTAAACACAATGTAATGCAAAGAGAAGGAGCTTTGAGAGTTGCAACTAGGTTCAAGCTCTGCCAGCCACAGTTACATGAAAAAAAATATTTTAATGGAGGTATCACATTAAAGGTAATTAATCTGTCACTCTAGACAGTGTATTGATTCTCCACAATATTTAAAAATTTATTTCATTGTCATAAAAATTTATTTCATTGTGATAAAATTTCAATGTGATAAATAGATGAACTAGAACAAGAGAAAAGAAACATTTTTAACCAAAGCTGTTGAAGAGCATAAAGGGAAACATTATCTAGAAGAGCTTTGAGATGCTCAGACTAAAAAGAATGACAGCAATAACAAACAAAAAACAATACTTGTCCTGCCAATTTTTACTTTTTTTTTCTGATTTAATTACACAGTTCTAAAAACAGATCTGACATATGGCTAGCTTGCTCTCATAAACTTTATGCAATGAAGACTGTACAAATTTAGAGTATAGAGATTTAGAAATGTGTTGATTTTTCCAACTATAATCCTCTTAATTTGCTAATCTCCTTTTAAAGTTTCAGGAGGATACAGAAGCGCTTTAAGTAACTCCTCTTGCTTTTCTGAAGATGTCATTAAGTGTGAAGACTCACTTGGATGTCTCCTTTTACTAAGAGATTGAGAGTCTCTTAAATTTTTATTTTTGTCTTTCATTTTCTACTTTCTAAAATGTGCCCTACATATTATCACAGACAGCCTTGAAGCATAAAAAGTACCAAAACATAACCCAGGTTATGTGCAAGAAAAAAAAGAGAACTCCGTCATGATAGCAATGCCTTAGTGAACAATGACATCAAAATGATCTTGGCATCTTGCAGGAACAGCCATGTCTGTACAGTACATCCTTGAATCCCGTCCCAACACTATGAATATAAGGCTTGGCTCATTAGCTGACATGGTGGAAATGACTGGAGTAGGTGTGCAGGTCAGTGAGAAGGGGAGCAGCTGCTTCTGGGGCATTATCACATGAGGAAAGATGGTAGAATTCTGAGCAGTGAAATGCAAGTAGTTTATTGAAAACTGACTTGTAGATCTTTTAATTCTGATGTGAGGTTTGGAATACTAAATGCAAATTATAGGTTAGATTGCTGGTATTGGTCAAACTCATACTTGGACCGCAGGCCAATGGGTGCATGGGTGCAGGGCAAGTCAAAAGGTAAGAGGAAACACAAAATCTGTTGTACATCAAAACAAAGCAAAACAAATGCTACAAAGGATCAATCTTAACAAAATCATAATTTTAACAAAACAAAACAAAAATAAACAAAATCATTATTTTAGAAACTAGAGGTTAAAGAAATATGGATTAGTTCAGGGGGGAAACTATTTCAATTGCATGAGACAGTGTTTTTTTTTTTTTATTTAAGAAACATCAAAGAAGTGCTAGGATGGTGACTGAGAATAGTTTAATTGTCAATAATAACTCAATATTTGTAAAAGTCATAAAATATTCATTTGAACACAGACCACTCTCTAAAAATGCAAAGCTAAAACCTTTTTACCTATTAAAGTCACTGAGCTTTGTGCAAGAAATAATATGATGGTATATCTTTTTGCTTTTTTGAAAGAAAGTTGATACAGATCTGCTCAAATAAGCAAATGCTCCCACTTTACCCAACTCATACCAACTAAAACACACTAGAAGAAGAAAGTTTATTAGTGACATTCTCACACCCTTGCCCCTATTTTTAGGGTACTGACTGTAGGTTATCCATGTCTCAACTTGGTGGTGTGACTACACTGTTTGTTCCATTGCTGCATAGTCTGATATTTCCTTACCATTGCATTTCCCTACCCCACCTATCGCAGCTTTCATTAAATTGCAAGGCAAAAATATTTGTATTGCCTAAGTGCCTATTCCCTTCAACACTGTCTCTCACTGGCAGAAGAAGATAAAAATTGTGGTATGGGGAATCTTACCATTAATTCAGAAGAAGAGAATGAATTTTGCAGATAGTATTCTCCTCCATCTACATCAGTTTTTTAAAAGAATTTTAATTTTTTAGAGCAGTTTTAGGTTCACAGCAAAATTGAGTGGAAGATACAGATTTTTCCATATAGCATCATTGTTTTAATTGCTTGCAAAAAAAATTGAACTAAATATTCAGAAAGAAACAAAAAAAGATCACATTTATTTATTTATTTTGCTAGAGAGAGGGTTATAATTTCCTTAAAGTTAATGCCTTTATAATTTCATATTGAATTTGATCTGTGATGTATCACAAAAATCAAAATTATGAATTGGACTATTCTATGCACTTCTCAATTATTTTTATCTGAACAGAATTTTCAATATTAGGATGAAAATTAAAAAGGACCTGAGATTAACTGGAGTGCCTATATGATTTTAGCTTCCTTATTCCCTCAGAGTAGCAGTCCCAGTAGTGTTACCAAGAAAATCCAAATGAAAGTCTGTCAAACTTTTTAAAACAGACATTCATCAAAGTCTACTTAGAGGCCCAAATCTTCATCACATAAGATTAGGCCCCAACTTCCTTGACAAAACTCCTAAAATGCAAGAAATAAAATCAGGAATTAATAAATGGGTTGGACTCAAACTAACAAGCTTCTTTTCAGCAAAAAAACAATCAATGAGGAAAACAGACAGCCTACATTTTGGGGACAAATTTTTGCCATACACACATCAGATAGAGCACTAATCTTCAGGATATATAAAGAATTCAAAGAACTTAACACCAAAAAAACAAACAACCCAATCAATAAATGGGCTAAGGAGCCGTACAGACTCTTCTCAGAAGAAGATATACAATCGATCTACAAATATATGGAAAAATATTCAACATCTCTAGTAATTAGAGAAATGCAAATCAAAACTGCTCTAAGATTTCATATCACGCCAGTCAGAATGGCAGTTATCAAGAATACAGACAACAATAAATATTGGCGGGGGTGTGGGGGAAAAGATCATACATTGCTGGTCAGACTACAAATTGGGGCAACCAATTTTGAAAACAGTATGAAGATTTCTTAGAAAAGTTGGAATGTAACCACCATTTGACCCAGCTATCCCACTCCTCGGTCTACACCCAAAGAACTTAAAATTAGCATACTATAGTAACACAGCCACATCAATGTTCATAGCAGCTCCATTCACAGCTCCATTCTAAACTGTGGAAACAACCTAGATGCCCTTCAATAGATGAATGGATAAAGAAACTGGGGTATATATATATATATATATATATATATATATATATATATATATATATATATATACACACACACACACACACACACACACACACAATGGAATATTATTCAGCATTAAACGATAATAAAATTATGGCATTTGCAGGTAAATGGATGAAGTTGGAAAATATAATGCTAAATGAAGTAAGCCTATCCCAAAAAACCAAAGGTTGAATGTTCTCTCAGATAAGTGGATGCTGATCTGTAGGGGAGGCACTAATAGGAAAAAGGGAAGAACTTTGGGCAAAGAGGAGGGAGAGATAGGGAGGGTGCATGGAGACAGGAAAAATGGTAGAATGAGATGGCCATCATTACCCTGGGTACATATATGACTGCACATATGGTGTGACACTACACCGTGTACAACCAGAGAAATGAAAAGTTGTGACGCAAATGTGTACAATGAATCAAAATGCATTCTGCTGTCATATGTACCTAATTAAAATAAATTAATTAATTTAAAATACCAAAAACAAAATAAAAAGTCTACTTAGCTGTGCATATTGAGGACACAATTGCTAAATGAACTAAATCACATACTAAGAGTCAATTACCAACTGTAATATGCACACATCACTATTCTGTATGAGACATAGACATTTTGTCACAAAAGAGATGGGATGCATAAAATGAGCCTAACATTACTTCCAAAAAAGGTTTCATTAACATCTTACAGCTATTTACTTTCCACCTGACAAACATGAAACATTTTTAGTACTGAACATTTCTTAGAGCAAATGGATAGTAATTTGTTCTATTGAATTTCAATAAGATGAACTTTGCATGAGAATGTTAAATGTTATCTGCTATTACTGGTTTCTATACTATTACAACTGAAAAGGGAGAAAATAAGGAAAAATCCAAACCTTTATCTATTTTTAATATGTGTTTTTTTAGTTATAGGTGGAAACAGTACCTTTATTTTATTTTTATATGGTGCTGAGGATGGAACCCAGTGCCTCACACATGTCAGGCAAGCGCTCTATCATTGAGCCACAGTCCCTGCCCTTATTATTTTAAAACAAATAAAAGAAGAAAAATCATTTTTTTATTTTTTAAAATGATTCTTAAAGTGATCTCCAGAGAATTCTCTAAAAAGATTAATTTTAAAAGGAGCAGAGAAGTTCAAGAAATATCCTTGGCCTTTGCAATAATTCCATCATCACAAGTCAATATCTGCGCAGTGTCAGAGTGCACAACAAAATTTTTTCCACACAAAGCACTCCTCTCCTTTCCAACCCCTAGTCTCAAATCCTAAACTCTGTCAGAGAGTAAGAACAAAAACAAATGCAGTGCAAGGTCAAAACTGAAGGGAGACGGCAGAGGGGTTTGGGTCAACAGATCAGAGGTCCGGGAGCAGAGAGAGCTTCTATTGGGAAGTCAGAGAAATATCCACTGTGAGAGGGGACAGGTCTAGTATTTGGAGTGAAGAGTTATAGACATTAGAGATAAGGAAAGAGGAATACCAGGCAAGCATTAGGGTTTGATAATGCAGGATGTATCCCCAAACTAAATCTTGCATCTTTACAGGGATTGGTCGACATGATAGGTAAAGGAAGTTCAGACTGACACTTGCTTTTTTCCTGGAGAAGAATCTACTCCCAAGCAGAGACTCACATTCTCTGATAATTTTTTCTATTTAATGCTATTAAAAAATAACAGAACCCTAGATTTAGATTATGCACTATACTAAGAAAAATTCATTCAATGGTACATTTAAAATACACAGTTTTGACACTCTCAGTGCAACTAAATTCACAAAAAGATTTTAGAAAGGATCCAAAATCATAGCATAGAGACTATTTGGAAAATGTATGCCTGTCACTATCAAAGCAAAAAGTGAGATAGAGGACAAATTCACCTTTAAGGTTAGATAATCTGTTAATCTGACTTATAAATAAAACTGTTCTCTAAGGGATGTGCTCCAATGACTTGGGTAGATTATGTTATAGGAATTATAATCAAATATCTCTAGCTTTTTACCAAATTACATAATAAGAAGACATGAGAGATCAATTGAGGAGAGAGTGCTTGGATTAGGTGTCTTTTCTTGCAGGGGTTTGGGCAGGAGATGATGCAAGGTCAGGTTTTAAATGAAATCGTGTCTCACAAAAAGATTAATGGCCTAGACTTACACCTGAGAGCAGAGTCTTCAGAATAAGAAAAGGCAGGATGCAACATGAAAGTGGGAAACATAATGTTAATTGAGTTATCAGGAGAGATAAGAAGTTATGGGGCTGGTGTATGATGACTAACACATCTTCATTTGCTTGTGTACACAATAACAGTCATCTATTATCAAGATACCAGAAGGAGGTAACAAACTTTCTGTAACCTAGTGTCAGAAGTGATACTGCCTCATTTCTAACCTATTCTATTAGAATCAAGTCACCAGGTCCAGGCCACACTGAAAGAAAGTTTGTTTACACAGGGCATCAACAGCAGGAGGGGTGTTCATTGGCAGCTACCTCCAATGTTCCCTACATAAGATAAGCGATATTCTTATGTGTGGATGAACTTTACATATCAAAGATTTCAAGACAGAATATGAGTTATTAACATCTGCTTATGGATAATCTTCTGGGACTTGACAAAAAAGTGTTAACACCCTCTCACCTGCCTCAGGTATGTCACACCAAGGCAGTGTTTTGCCACCTCTCTCTGTCTGACACATCTGGGAATTTGTTAGTGAAAAATGGAGGGTGAGTGAATGAGGGAAACTCACAGCCCTCCAAGTAATATCGACAATTAATCCTTTCATATTAACCATGGGAAGTGGCATGGTAATGGGTTTAATGAATATAGGAAAAATATAAAATAATTTAGGAACTTGATAAATTTGTTTACTGGTTCCCCCCTCGACTCCATCTCACAAGCTGTTTATCAGCCTGACATGGAAATATATACATTAGTGAAAATTTACATGGTTAGTGTGGCAGTTAAAATGCGGCCATCATTCTTGACACATCTCCCTTCTAGACTGGGTTCTATGTCCCCTGCCCTTGACTTTGGATGGGTCTATGACGGGCTTGACCAACACATGACTTCCAAGACTGAGTTAAGGGAAGGCACACAGTTCCACCTGGTCCTCTTGGGACACCCACTCTCACAGCCCAACTGTCTTGACATAAAAAAGCCCAAATTAGCCCACATGGAAAGAACCCACAGAGGACATAAGACTCTATGATGATGAAGACAGAGATGTCTGGCCAGTCCCCAGCTGTTCTAACTCCTGATTGATCTGGCTCTAGCCTCCATTTGTCTGCCACAAAGTCCAAAATCAGTCAACCTTTTATACGTTACTGACCCTAAAATCATGAAAAGATTTTTTTTTAAGTTTGTTACTGATACAATTTTGAGGTGGTTGCATGATAAGAGATAACTGGAATAGCCAGGAAGTCATCATATACTAACAATAAATTAATGTACAGACAAAATGGTAATATAAAACAGGGATATATTCAATTAAAAATTTTCAAAACTTAAATGTAAGATATAAAAGTTTCTGTTAAAAAGCTACTAACTATAACTGGGAAATATTTGTAGGGAGGACGATGTAGCTAAAAGTAATACAATATTAATAAGTACAAATTACAAATTAGAGCAATTGGAAATAAGGCATTCTATTCCTATTGTAATGTTCAAATCAACAATAGATTTTAAAACATCAGAGAAGGTAGTCAGCAACTACTCCTCTTGTCGTCACATTATGGCTACAAATCATTTGTTTTTGTACCAGGATTTTGAATATAACACATTCTCTCAAATATATGCTCCCTACATGCACATCACTCTGCTGGCCCCACTTTCATTTAAGAATCAGGCAGATCATGTTATCCCCAAAGCCCTTTCTTCTTCTCTATACTATTTATTCAAATTTCCTCTTCTTCCTTCCCCTCCTGTTTCATCTTTTGGAAAACCTTCTCAACCACATTTCAAGGCACCATCTCCACCATCTATCCTCTTGAGCCTGCTCCAATACCTTGATCCATCAAATATGTCTTCTTACATGTTAAGTGTCCCTTACCTTACAAATATCCTAGTCTTCATTTCTTTAAAAAATATGACATACCATATATCATAAATAATAATTGAAAAATATCCTCAGAATGACTTCAATCCTCTTCAATCAATTCTCAAAGTGATCTCTGCTCAATGTCTTCCAATTCCTCACCATCCACTCACATGTTATGAGGCTGTCATGAGGCTGCACACATCCAACACTCCTGGAATGACTCTCTCAGATTTACCCACAGTGGTCTTGTCTCAGCAGCAGCCTTCACTGCCCTTGCTGCAGTATTTGAGGCAGTTGATAAATCCTTTCCTTCTTGAAACTCTACTTTAACTTAAAAAAAAAACAACACAGTGCTGTTGGGTTTTCTTTGTAGTCTGAACATTCTTTTTCTTGTTCTTTTCTCTGAACCATCATCCATTCTCCTGAATAGAAACATTTCCCATCTTCTTCTATGAACTCTCATGCTGAATTAACACAGAAACCCCGAATCTTTAACCTCTGCATGATGCTGGCTTGAAGCTGCCTCAGAGGTGCTGTAAGCTCTCTTTGTTGGTTCACTCCACCTAATGTGATCAGTACCATAGACAGGAACTGAATGCTTCACACAGCAAGCACTTCCCAGGTAAGAAAATGCTTTGTATAAAGAAGCCAGAGTAACAGCAGTATCAAAAATCACCTTGGTCATCATGAAGAATGATCCTCAATAAAGCAAACTTAGGATGGAGAACTCTCATTTTAATACTATTATCATTAACTATTTCCCCTGCCTGAAATGCTCTGATCCCTGGTATCTTTGTGTCTGTGTCCCATGACCTTCCATGAACAAGTTATCACCTTCAAAGATACCTTCCCAGAACATGCTACATAAATTAGCGTCTCTTGCAGTATCATTTAAGAGAATTTAAGTTTTATAACAACAGGGGTTTTTTGTTTTGTGCACTGCTGTATCCATAGAACACAGAAAGAGTATTTAGCACAGAGTAGACCCATAATAAATATATGTCAAAGAAATTAATACTTTCATGAGAAAATTATTTAAATAAAGTATTCCCATTTTACATTCTACACAAAGTTTGTAACACTGTAATTAAAAAACATTTGGAGCCAAAAAATTAGCTATGTAAGCTAATTCAAATGTCTATATAATAGACAGCTGGTCTTATAACAGAAGTTTCTTTTCAAAAAGTAGTCATTCTATAGTGGGAGCCCACTGTTCTCATCTTTTCTCAATACAAATTATCTTACTGAAGTTTTCTCCCTACACTTCTATTAGTTTAGGAAGCAAAAAACTCTCCTTATTAGAACCTCTATCTAATGTCTACATATGTGAGCTCCTCAATATTTATTTCTCTAACATCTTCAATTTCACTGGATTTTTTTTCAACATTTTTTTTCCACATGGACCTTTTTTAATTTTCCTTTCTCATAGAACTCCTGATAAGGAGGACCTTAAGATATCATTAGTCCAGGGACATTCATTCTTTCTTTTGACATCAGGATTCCTTTTATATATAAAACCTTAATAAAGGTAGAGCCAAAAGTTATGGCCTGAAACTGTGCCTTCCTCTGAGGCTCCAGCATCACAGAGACACTGAGGAGAATCATAGGTCTCCTTTGAAAAAACATGAGAAGTTCACACTTTTCTAGTGAAACCCAGATGTATTTTCTGTGTTGACTCTCACATTTCTTTGGCAGAACACTCTTCTCTTTTTCCTGGGCTATCAGCATTTACTGAACACATACAGCATGACAGACACAGTATGGGCATGGTGCAGACCATGCTGACAGAGCTTAAGGAAGGGTTCTGGTTTTGTTTCTCCCCCACACTAGTTGATGTATATCCTCCCTCAAGTGAGGGATTTTTTTTTTCTTCCTTATTATCATTCACTTCTTACTGTCACTCTTTCCTTGACCTGATTTATTGCACTGACTCTCCTGGTCTGGCTCCCCAACCTACTCTACTCCCAAAACTTGTGAGTATCCCCTAAAGTTTAGGCCATGTTCCACTGCATTATCCAACCACCTTCTCATGATCCAAGAATGAGTGAAGTCTGAGATCATCTCTTTTATGAAAAGAGACACTCAGCAATTGTCTCTTTTGATTTCCATCTTTCTCCCAATGCTGTTGTATATGAGCTGTATACTGAACATCTTCTTTGGGATCACCTATAAAGACATGAAGGCCATTACCTTGAGTTCTCTTCCTCATCTACTTTCACTGGTTCTCCTTTATAATGTGCCCATTATTTGAAATGACCTCATTAATCGCCTAGTTTCCCAAACTTGAAACTTTTAAGTTATCCTTGACTCCTTTGTTTCCTTACATTAACCAAAACATAAACGCTTAGGAACAACATTCTTTTGATCTGATTTTCTGGAAGCTTTTCCAATGCAGCTCAGTTAACCACAGTTTTAAGATGTGCTTTGTGCTACCACCTATAGACAAAGTGATTGGCAAAGAATACTTGTCTATTAACTTTGCTGAATAAATAAATATTTGAGTAAGTTCACTATATGCATTACTTAGCATAAAAACCCAAAGCAAATTATCTATTAGTTGGATAATATGTTAGCACATTTATAAAATATTATAGTATCATTAAGATATTATTTCCAAGTACACACTAATTACTTAAAATTGCTCCCTACTTAAAATAAAGAGAAAGAGCTGGAGCCTTTCTTAAACTGTAGTACAGAGTTTAGCCTTAAACTATTCTACAGAGCAATAGTAACAAAAACATCATGGTATTGTCACCAAAACAGACTGGTAGACCAATGGTACAGAATAGATGACACAGAGACTAACCCACAAAATTACAATTATCATCAGGATCCCTAGCACCACCTAGTACTGTCACCGCCTTTATTTTTGATTCTCTAGCATCAAGAAATAAAAATAAAATTAAATAATATAATGTAAAGAGAAGATGAATACATAATCACAAATTTATTATGTACTCCACTGTGAAAAACTAGAAAAAGACAACATACAAAAATATTTAAACACTGGTTATCTCTGAGAGGTGATTTTTACTTATTCTCACATTATCTTTAATTTTTTAATTTACTTCTGTAAGCATAATATTCTGAAAACTTAAAGGCATTCCCTCTAAAAACTGGAACAACACAGGGATGCCCTCTTTCATCATTTCTATTTAACATAGTTCTTGGCCAGAGCAATTAGACAAAAGAAATTAAAGGGATACACATAGGAGAAGAAGAACTCAAATTGGCACTACTTGCTGATGATATGAGTCTATACCTAGGGGACTCTAAAAGTTCCACCAGAGAACTTCTAGAACTAGTAAATAAACTCAGCAAAGTAGCAGGGTATAAAATCATCATGCATAAATCCTCAGAAAGGGAAATGAGGAAAATTACCCTATTACAATAGCCTTAAAAAATACTTGGCAATCAACTTAACGAAAGAGGTAAAAGATCTATATAATGAAAATTACATAACCCTAAAGAAATAAATCAAAGAAGACCTTAGAAGATAAAAAAAATCTATCTTGCTCTTGGATAGGCAGAATTAATATTGTCAAAATGACCACACTACCAAAAGCACTATACAGATTTAATGCGATTCTGGTCAAAATACCAATGACATTCCTCATAGAAATAGAAAAAGCAGTCATGAAATTCATCTGGGAAAATAAGAGACCCAGAAAAGCTAAAACAATCCTTATCAGGAAGAGTGAAGCAGATGGCATCACTATTCCAGACCTTAAACTATACTACAGAGCAATAGTAACAAAAACATCATGGTATTGGCACCAAAACAGACTGGTAGACCAATGGTAAAGAATAGAGGACAGAGACCAACCCACAAAATTACATTTATCTTAAATTATACCAAGGTGCCAAAAACAGGCATTGGAGGAAAGATAGCCTCATCAACAAATGGTGCTGGGAAAACAGGAAATCCATATGCAACAAAATGAAATTAAATCTCTATCTCTCACCATGCACAAAATTCAACTTAAAATGGATCAAGGACTTAGGAATAAAACGAGAGACCCTGAGTCTAATAGAAGAAAAAGTAGGCCCTAATCTCTATCATGTGGGATAAGGTCCCAACCTTCTTAATAACATTCCTGTGGCACAAGAATTAAAATCAAGAATCAATAAATGGGGTGGACTCAAACTAAAAAGTTTCTTCTAAGCAGAAGAAAAAATCTGTTAGGTGAATACAGAGCCTACATCTTGGGAGAAAATCTTTATCCCACATATCAGATAGAGCACTAATCTCTAGTGTATATAAAAAACTCAAAAAGCTACACACCAAAAAGCCCAAATAACCCAATTAATAAATGAGCCAAGAACCTGAACAGACATTTCTCAGAAGAGGATATACAATCAATCAACAAATACATACTACAGTGATGCAGCCACATCAGTGTTTATAGCAGCATAATTCACAATAGCCAATAGCTAAACTGTGGAACCAACCTAGATGGCCTTCAATAGATGAACAAATTAAAAAATGTGATATATATATATATATATATATATATATATATATATATATATATATACACAATACATATATACATATTACTCAGCAATAAAGGAGAATAAAATCATGGCATCCGCAGGTAAATGGATAGAGTTAGAGAAAATAATGCTAAGTGAAGTTAGCCCATCCCCAAAAAACAAATGGCGAATGTTTTCTCTGATATAAGGAGTCCGATTCACAGTAGGTAGGGAGAGGAAGCATGGGAGGATTTGACGAATGCTAGAAAGGACAGAGGGGTGGGAAGGCAGGGGAGGGAGAATGGGGTTATAAATAATGGTGGAATGTGATGGACATTATTATCCAAAATACATGTATGAAGACACAAATTGGTGTGAATATACTTTGTATACAATCAGAGATATGAAAAACTGTGCTCTATATGTGTAATAAGAATTGTAATGCATTCCACTGTCATATATAAATAAGAAAATTTAATTTTAAAATGTGGACAGAATTGCCACTATCCAACTCCTACTGCAGGTACTTCTTGAGAATCAATTTGTGAATAAAAATGATAATTGATCGAAGATAAAAAAAAAGGCTCCTTTCTCACTTTATTATCAAATCTTCCAATCTTATATTTTCTTCAGTGCTTACCAAAAATTTTATAAGCAATTTCTTCTTTAAACTCTCACAGGCCTTAGACACAATCCTGTAATATCATGCATTTTTAGAATTTTGAAAGGTTAGAACTGCAAGACAATATTGAAATCATTTAGTTCAAATCTTCCCTTTGCAGAAATAGAAAATACCATTTTATTAGAAAAGGTGATTTGTTCAGAGCAACAAAGAACCTAGTATTAGAATCCAATATTTACCTCTATAATCAATATTTTAAAACTAAATCTAACATAAGACCCACTGTTATTACCTGGTCTTCATCTGCTCATCATTGCTTAGCAATTAATCACAACTTCATTGCTAAGGAATGCCTCATTCCCTTGCCTTGACTGTCATGGTAATTTTTTCCATTATTGGCACTGTGGCATATAATTCCTTTACATACCATAGCCCCTAGTGCTGAAAAAAGAGTGTTGAAATAGCACAGTAAACTGACCTAAAGCAAATAGAACAATTGTAATAATGGTACAAATCTGTAATACTAATATTACACCCTAACAATGTGGCTGCTCCTGGATGATAGTAACCCCTGAAGGAGGCAATGACAGCTTTCACTTATGTTCTACAAGACTCCTCTAGCCTGCTACTAAGTCTTAGGATCATGGTTCCAGTTCTAAGACCCTGGAAACAGACCCATACTAGGGAGCAAGGACAGAAACTGGGTCTGCAGAGAATTTCTCTTCAGTTAGTTTAGTGCAAAACACAGAGGCATAAGGAAGGATCAGACTCAAGAAGCCAGTAGTAGTCGCTTTCCAAGTTGCTAGTGATTCTTTTCACACACACATATACATATGTGCAAACACACCCAGAATTGTGTGTATGTATATGTGTGTGTATACAAATATAGATAGATAAATAAATTATATACATATGTATATATATATATATATATATATATATATATATATATATATATATATTTATCTATATTGATAAGGGGGGTATTTTGACAAGTGTACCAAGAAAATAATGCCATAATAGGCTAAGAACTGGGAAATTCAATTTGATCCAGGAGACCTGGTCAGCAGGGAAAGGTGAGATGGTTAGGGTTATCAACATTCAAAGAGGAAAAAAGAACAGTTCTGAAAAATAGAATTATGCCACCCATCTGTTATGACTGCTATACTTTGGGCCATGAGCCACACAAGCCCAGAAGCAACTGCCAGAGTTTTCAGACAGCTGTGCAACACTCTCTGCCATTTGTTCAGCTGTTTTGAAGTGAGAGAGATACATACATATTCCCATGGTTCCACCAAGTAGAACTTTTAATTTTCAACAATGTGATTAGAATACAAAGTCTTTTTATTAGGTGTGATTTTGTTACTCTGAATACATACTCACCTGAAGGAATGCATTTGCTGCTTATTTTTTGCAACTAATGGAGTTGCACACAATACATCATGTCACATTTTAAAATGGGTTATGCTGAAGAAATGAAAATAAATCATTCTTTCCACCAAAAAGGAGAGTTGCTGCTTCGAGAAATAGGTGCCTATTCACTTAGCAACTCAAAAACTCTTGAATATAATTTGTCAAAATTCTATCACCTTCCTTCCTTCCTTGCATATGAGCATCACAATTTCAAAGAAAATAATTTAATGATGAAATCTCAAATTGTAGCAAAACCAACTCAACTTGTATATATGCACACAATTATTATGTTTGGAAAATGAATTCACTGGATTTGTTAAAAATGTGAAATGTTCCCTTCCTCCAAAGGAGGGAGAAAGAAGCACAAAGGCTTTTATTAACTGATCTTTGTTGCCTTCCACATTTTTTATAAAGACTCAGTGTGTGGGAGCTAATTACACTAGTTATGTTGGGTAATGAGCTATCAATTTTGTGCTTCAAACTTATTAACCACCTATCTATATTCAGCTCACAGGCATATGAATAAACTTAATCCCTGTATTAAAACACAAACAACCCAAATAATCCTACTTTTCAGACTCAATTATCTCCTTGGCAATACTATACTAGAAGTCAGATATACCACTGCCACTTTAGAAGGGAGTTTCTGGCAGGTTATATCAGAAGCCTGTTAAAGCGAATATAATCTCTATAATGATTTAATAGTCATCCCTCTTCAGACCAGATATAAAAGGTCACTGAGGAAAGGCATTTTTTCCCAGTGATTCAACCTGATTAAGTTTGTAAAAATTTCCTCTTCCAATGATCATTCAAGTCTTGAGAAACATTACTTGTGTAATACACAGCTAACATTTGTAAATGTAAACAAATCCACAGAGAAAATAAAATATTTAAGATGATTACAATTAGTGCCAAAAGAAGTTTTTAAGATTTCTCTTATTTTGATTGTTTTGTCTAATTCTTTGGGGTGAAATGTATCATCATTTAGTTCTAAAGCAGCAATTTTATATAACTGATCTAGTTTCCAATTATCAAAGGGCATTTTATTTTAAAAAGCATTTCACATGTTAAATAGCTACAGTAAATGAAAGCAGTATTGCCATCAATCATGATTCTTATGTGCATTTAAGGTCTCTATGCTAAGAGGAAACAGTAGTTTAGTGTATCAATAATTCCAAGGGAAGTTCATAATAATTTATTTCTATGGCTTATTAAAAGCACAGTCATAGCCCAAAGGTCTCTGAATACCCATAAAATTAGAAAACTATTGCCATAAAATTAAGAAATAATAGCGGAATCTCCATAGAAAAAGCAATTCAACAAGGTACAACCCTTTGGAAATCACTTAGATTATATAAGTATTTCAAGTCAAAACTTAAACAAAGTAAACTATGTCAACTATATGATTCCTTTTGAAGTTTTCTGATTTTGAATATGGGAAAATTAATTATTTTAGCATAAAACAAATCATCAACAATTTGATAGTTTGATAGCCACAAGGGAGTAAAAAGCTAAGTGAAATGCAAGATAAGAAAATTATTCTCAGAATATAATTCAGTGGAATTGTTATTATTATACTTAAACTTTAAATAAATTTAAAAACTAAACATTTGAAGATAGGTTGTAGCATAAAATCTGGATGCTTCAAAATACATCTTATTAAAATTCCCTCTCTACTGATTTTTTAAAATAACAAAATATAAGGAAAAGTTTATTATATTTTTAAGAAAATACCAGAAAAAATTGTATTTAAAATAAGTGAATGAAAATTAAAAGCATGAAAGGAAAAAAGAAAATATGCTCAAAAAACTTTACATTTGTACTAAGGAAAATAAAATATTAATGATTTTTTCCTAGTAGGGAAAGCTCAATTTGCTTAGGAGCAAATTGACAGTCTCAATACAATCTGACAAAGAAACCAAGAGATGTTCTTGGGAAAATGATTTTCACATATTTAGATAAAGAGGTAGGTATATAAGAGCAGTCAACAAATTTATGAAAATTAAATTTTATTGAATTAGAAACCTTCAATTCTAATCATTATTCCTAGTAGGATAGGTATGCAAAGTTTATTTCTGGCAGCACTTTGTTAACAAGTATAACAAGTTATTGATATTAGGCTGCTCTTGTTTATACACTGTCTCTTCCATACAATGAAAAACACTCCTCTGTCATCAGAAATGATGATTGGTTTCAAAATTTATTTTTAATTAAAAGTGTTCATTATATAGTATTAGATGAAAATAGCAAGTTATAAAGTGGTATACAAGATACAATTTTTTAATGTATGGAAACAATATATCAAAATCCTAAATGTGGTTTTCTCTGAGTAGTAGGACAAAGGGCAATTCTTCAGCTTCTACACTTTTTAATATTATGGGAATTTTTCATAATGGAAACACATTTCTTCTAGTCATAAGAAATCTTTTCAATATTTGTGGGTGGGAACTCATAAATATCAGATACAATAAAATTAAAGGAAGTGGACGAAGACAGCTGCTGGGAGAAGAAAAATCAATAGCTACACTTTGATGAGGGCTTCTGTTTTAGGGACTCTCGCACGGGCCATCTGATGTTAGTGTGCAGAGACTTGCTGGGATACAGGATACTGCAGGAAGAAATCATGTGCTTTAATTTCCTACTTTGTAGTTTCCTTTTCTTATCATTTTACTGTTGGCATCAAGGTGAACACATTAGTGATAAAGTCTCAATTCATAGCATTACTATCACTCTGCCCATAGTTCTTACACATGATATGAAAACTACACTTTGATATAGCACTTGAATAACTTAAATACAAGGTAATCCAATAAGTCTCTTCACATAGGCCATACTAAAATCTGCCTCAGTGATTTCATAGGGGGGTTTTACCAAAAAAGTGAAAAGTAATGGTAATGTTGGCTATTATAATATATTTAGTTTAAATCCTTTCAACAAAAACCTAATTTGTCTAGTTCTGATTTAATACTTAAATATTAGGTTTATAGGACAATTTGCTAACATAAAAGCCTACTGAATAAAATTACCTAGCATAAAAATGATGTACCAAAAATAGTAACGTATACTTATGGTATATTTCCTATGCCAGGCACTCTATACCAAGTCAATGATTCCTTAAAGCAACCTTTGAGGTAATTTACCCCTCAATTCACTCATGATCAAACTAAGGCTCAGAGAGCCAAGTAAGTCCCTCGTCCAAGGTCACATACCTACATACCTAAAAAGTGACAGACAGAAGGTAGTGCTAAATCCAGATAATCTGGCTATAGAATACTTATTTTTGCAGACTTTTAAAAACCTGAATATGCTATATAATATAAGTCTAACCTTATATTGTACTTTTGTCACAACTAAGGAATCACATGCATATATTGACATTCATTAAAAACCATACTTTATTCAGATTTCATTATTTTTTTTCCCTAATGTGCTTTTTTGGTTCAGGATTCTGCCCAGGAGACTACATTACATAGAGTTGTCAAGTGTCCTTAGCCTCCTCTGGGTGGTGACAGTTTCTTAAACCTTCCTTGATTTTGATGACATTTGACACCGTTGAGGAGTACTGGTTAGGTATCTTGTAGAATGTGCCACAGTTTGGTTTCATGTGATGTGTTTTTCATAAATAGACTGGGGATATAGTTTAGAGAGGAAGACCTCAGAAGTAAAGCACCATTCTCAACACATCATCTCAAGGCTACATGCTACCATGACTTTTCACTGATGATGCCAGTCCCAAGGACCTGGCCAAGGTACTGTATGCTTGGGGTCTCCATGGTTCCTACCCTCCCTACATCCACCATTTTCCATGTTCTGTGTTATAAAAGACAGTTACCAAAGTCATACAGTCAAGAGCTAGAGGGTGGCAGGGTTTAAGCTGGGCTTCTATATAAATCACTTGAAATTGTTCCGAGTACCTATTTTTAACCCATTACTCTGTATTGCCTCTTATATCTTTCTTTCTATATTTGCATATTATCAATTTACAATAGCTTTAAAACACAATTTTAACTAATTTCCTGCTTTTTCAAAAATCCAAAAATATGTTAGAACTAAATGTGACAACAGATTAATTTGTTAAAAAATATTTTCCATGGATCACTCTAGAATCTGTCACTAAGTGACTAATTAGAAACTAATTTTTCTCAGAAGCATTATGTAAAGAACTTACCAGAAATATACTTTCAAGTTGATCCTGAATGTCTTTCATTCCTGGAAAAGCAGCAACTCCTTGAATCATCTCAACAAACATGCAGCCGACTCCCCTAAAGAAAGAAGAAAGAATAAAGAATTGTTATATAAAAGCTTCAACACATTCTGCTTAGAAAACTAAATCTGAGATTAGAGTATCTACTCCCCACAGGGGAAGCAATGAGTAAATAATACTGTGAAAAGGCATTAAGAGCTGTGTAGGTACCCAGACCAGGTCTCTCCTTCTTCACCTCTGTCTAAAGCCCCAAAAGGATTCTAAGCAGATACAACTACACTGGCACCCAAAACAATGGAAACCCATAACATAGCGGCCTCCGTGGCTTCTTCTCATTTAGAGGATTCAGTTGAGAAAGTCCTGGGCTGACATACATAAGTTTGTACAGTCTTGTTCTAATATCCTTTCCCAGCAGTAGTTCATAAACCCCTAATGTCCTGCAGGCTATGGCTGTCCAGTGGTTCTGAATCCTTTTCACCTCAGCATCACCTGGGGAACATTTGAAAAACACAAATGCTCTGACCACAAACCTGAGAGATTCCTCCCAGGTACTGAAATGAGCTGCTTGGATGGTTTAGGGCAACTCACCAAAGATTGCTGAGCCAGACTGACCTAGTGCCAAGCATAAACCGAAAGGACTTAGCTCAATTTGCTTCATTACCTGGAACACCCTCCTTCTTCATCTATTTAATCTTGACATCTAAATCAGACTCAGCTTTGATATCTCCTCCACGAAGTCTTCCATGAACCTTCCAGTAGACAAAATGGCCCTCCCTTATGAGCATATTGGATAAGCCCTTACTCAATATATTAGCCATCAACCACACTCAGCCTTCTCTCCTTCCTTGACCTGCCATGCTCACAGTTCCTCTCTAGCAAGGAAGTCCAGCATATGAGAAGAACCAGCCTCCCAGGCCACAGCAGCCTGCACTTAAGCCAAAAGGAATAACGAGTCTATAGGTTGGGCAGAGAGCCAGTTTTGCTGGAATTTTGGAGAACAAGTCATTTGTAGTGGGATGGCAAGAAACTAGCATATGTTGATGGAATAATCACATTAATGTCAGAGAACTATCACAAATACCTATACATTCCTGCACGCGAAGTCCACTAAACTGATCTGTATTCTGCCTTCTGGAGGACTGGATGTTCAGATAACCCAATGTTTTTTTCTACATCTCTCTGCATCGTAGCAGTTCTCCATATTTTTTAAAGGCTTTATGTTAAATGGGTTTATGTTTCCTGCAACTACTCCTAAAAAAGTCATGAATTTTTTTTATTAATTGTTGCAATCATATTCAACCTAGGGCAAGCTAACCCTTGCATCATTAACTTATTTCAGAATCCCATGGGGTAAAGGACCAATGATCTACTCCTCTACAGCTTCTCCAGTTGTTATCACATTTGTAAATAAACTGTATACAAGCTGTATATTAAATGTTTTGAATTGAAGTAATACTTTTACAGAACCTTTCCTATTATACACCTAATTTTTATTTAAATATACATAGTGCCAAAATGACTAAAATTAAACAAGTCCAACTTCATCTCATAAAAATTATTTAAGTAATAGAGTATTAATTTCAAACCATTGTTCTGAAGAGATGGTTTTAACACAATTTGTTTTTATTTTAGATTTGAGAGAGAGCATAGGTATAGAGAGAATTATTTTATTAGCATAATAAAATGCAATGACATGTCTATAAATATTACAGTTGCAGATGTCTAATGAAGTATATTTAAAATTCCAGCATGGTGGTTTTCCAAAGTTTTTTTTTTTTAACCAAGAATTCTTTTCTAATAGTGCCCTATATTTTTTTATTGCCTTCTTATTTACATTTACATAAAACTGCACTACCTTTATGTTCACAGTATGCTTTCTGTTGTCCTCCTTTTGGCCCTTATCTTTTCTACCACAGGTTGTAAAGACCCCTCAGCAGATGCCACAGCCACCCCACTGTGTACACAGGCACCCTCTCATGGTAACTACCACACTGTTAGACTGCCAACAGAACTCCTTTTACCGCCACTTATTATTAGTTTATATCCTCTCCAGAGCAGGATACTTAGAATGATTGGAAAAACAATTATGATGCAATCTTATTTAGCAGAAATGGAATGATAACTGTTTCTCTATTGGTGCCTATCTGCTTGGCTAGCTAAGGGATCTGGATGTCCATTTCTAATGGATTCTTCCCATGATATCATTTCCAAAGATGTGTGAGAGTATATTAAAAAATCTGAAAGAATTACACCTAATGGTGTGTGTGGGGGTGCACACTTGTAATCCCTGCTGCTTAGGAGACTGAGGCAGGAGGATCATGAGTTCAAAACTAGCCTCAGCATCTTAGAAAGGTCCTAAGCACCTTTGGGAGACCCTGTCTCAAAAAAAAAAAAAAAAACAAAAAACAAAACAAAACATAAAAAGAGCTGGGGATGTGGCTCAGTGGTTAAGCATCCCTGGGTTCTATTCCCAGTCCCCTAAAGCAAAAACAACAACAACAAAATGAATTTTAGATAATATACAAGAAATTATACAAACAAAATAAAAGTGCATTTTAAAAGCAAATTAGCCTACTAATAGGGCAGAATCTTTGTTACTGGAAATGCCTAATTACCGAATGGCAATAAAAGTCTTTCAATTTAATATGATGGTACCACTGCCACTGCCTGCTTTCCTTCTCCTCCCTTTACTACCATCCATTAGCCCTGTGCTTCCTTTCTGACTTCACTGAGTAGCTTACTGGGAATAAATTCATCCATTTAAGTACAATACTTATGATAAATAATCTTGTATTAGGAAATGTCTAATTTGTGATTTCTTTTTGGAATTTGAATATCTATGTAATTATCATTCACTAGTCAAATTTTTTCAAGAATAAGAACTAATAAAATCTTATAGTTAAAATATCATAGAGTTCAGCATATTCAAGAGAAAAGAGGTGATGTTTGTGGATAGAGATGGAAGGTTTGGAAAGCAACTAGAGGGGAAATAAAAAGAAGGAAAAGAGGGGAAAGTAGCTGGAGATCAAAATGGAGGAATATTTCAGAAGGCTTAGGATGTGACAACTTGACTGAATATGTATAGTAAAGGAAAGGCAGGATTTCAGATGGCTCCTGGGTTTCCGGCTTAGATAGTAGGACCAGAAAGCAAAATACAGCTTTGCCATTTGATTAAAACAGACAACCAATAAAATACACATCCACAATACTTAAAATGTATGTGCAAAAATTGGGCCTCTTGGTCTTCCTTGTTAGTCTCACTGCAGTTGTAGACTCTGGTGAGGGGACTCCAGTCACCTGCCTGGGGCCAAGTCAGCAGCAGGATCCCCTGGGACTCTCCTTTTGAATGAGAAAGTAACTGATAGCCTGATGCATTAACCTTAATTGCCAATATTTCCCCCCACTGCAACCAATGATCTAAAGTATCTCTTTTTCCAAAGGAGGATCTACCCATTCTTGGGGGGAAAATTAATAGTGTAAACAACGGTTTAAATGGATTAGCACAGCCACTCCATGATAGTCACCTTTATTTTTAGCATTTTAGAATATCATTAAATGATATTGGATTTATTAGAGGTCATTATAAAATTTATGACAATGGATCTTAGGATGTTTGATGACCAAGTTTCTTTTACTGAAAGCTACAGATCTACACCCTACAAAAATAAATATCTCAATGTGTACATAAAATGTTGCATATATTTTCAGTGGCTTCACAGATCGACACATCCCCTTCCTGGCCTTGGGGAGGGGCTGCTGGAAGGCAAAATCAGAAAATCTCTTCTGTGCCCCACATTACAAAGAACTTGACTGATTTCTAACCATAAAATATTTGGATCAAACAGACCAGGGCAGAAGGCAGGTCTCATCACAGCCTAATTTACTGAAAAAGCCAAGATGACTGGGGACAGAGCAGTGAAGTGAGTACTCAACAGCAAGACACACAATACATAATGAAGTCTGACTGGGGTCACAGACATGGTCACATAGCTAAATTCTATGCTTGGGGGGCACAATCACTAGGGGAAGGTCTGTGTGCTCTGTGAAAAGTCTCATGAGAACACAACTGTGAGTCAAGGAAAGGAGTGTTTCTATGAATAATAACCATGTGTGACAGTGAGCCTGTCTTGAGTGCTAAAAATAAGATTAATCCTTTATAATATGATTATAACATTTAAATCACACTTGAGTGTGATCTAGAGTAGTTTACTATTCATAATAATTACGTATTAAATCTTGCCAGTCTTCGGACCTCATGATATATATTTTTAAGCTCTGCTGAGACACTGTATAAAACTTGAGACTACCAAAATTAAACTTCAGATTTTTTAAACTAATCATTTTATTTCATTTTGGATAACTGGTATCAACAATTTTCAGGGCATATTGTGAGTCAATTTGATACCTAATACTTATGTTTAAAATTTCAGACTATGTGTCTGAGTTTTGTTGTGAATTTAAACACGTTTCCCACAACATCCAAATAAATCTATTGCTGTTTGGAGATACATACTTCCTTGTCATAAAATAAAGGCACAATTAAGACCCTCAAGGAGAAAAATAGCAATTATTAAAATGTCTCTGCTTCTGTCCATCAAGAATCCATTACCAGACACCATCTGCAGGCAGACTCTGATTAGGGAACATTCCCAATCATGTTTTAAAAAATCTACTAGTACTTCCACACACAGGGAACAATCCTGTACCATTAATCTTCATCCAAACTGTTAAGATGTTTGTCTAGGCTTGACCCAGACCAAGCAACACATAGATTAGTAGAGTAAAGCTTCCATTTCTCACCACATGTCAAGGCAGGTGGAATACTCTGTGGAGCCCAGGAGGACATCTGGAGGTCTGTACCATAAGGTAACTACTTCATTGGAGTATGTGTGGCTGGGGACAGATTTTGCTCTTGCAAGACCTGTGGGTCAGATAAAACATAAACAAGTTAAATCGGCATTAATAGAAAAAGGGCTTTAAATCTGAACATTCATAATTTTAAAATGCCAAACACACTATAGTAATTCAGAATCATGAATGCAATACCATGAGAAAAATATATTGTGATCTCTATGTTTTGACACATGGTAATAACCATTAAAACATTCATATTTCCAAGTAAAGCACTAATATCATGAATCAGTAAACAAATAATTTAAAGACTATCAGACTTAGCAGAAAAGCTTAGATATATCCTGGATTTTTTCAAGTATGTTTCATAGAATTCTATTCTGAGAGTTATAAATTTGTGTTATAAGAGAGGATTCCATTGAGAAAAAATGGGATTTAGGAAAATATACAGTTTCACAATTGGAAGAGTTCTCAGGGCCCCTACTTTTTTTATATGTATTGTGAATCTGCAGGAAAAGTGTATGATACTTTTTTCAAAGGGTTGTCCCAAAACTTTTTGTACTTTCAGTCTTCTCTCAAATACTCACTAGGAAACACTTAGTAGGGAAACTCATTTAAAAGTCAACAATTATAACAGAATCACCAAATAAACCTGGAACATATAGGTGATGAGAGAGTATATAATAAATTAAAATGTCTTCTGAAAATCTTTTAAAACTGGGAAAATGATCACAATGTGAAGTGAAAGAAGTACATGCAGCTTGACTTCATAACTGAAAATCCTTACACATAGAAAAAGACTGTCAGAAAATAGGGTAAATGCCTCCAGTGATTACTTCTAGGATACAGGGTTTTTCTTTTTTAAATTTATTCTTTTTTTCCAAGTGTTGTGCAATAAATATATCATCATTTTAAAAATCACAAAATCTATTGATATTATTTTCTAGAAGAAAAAAAACACTTTGATAGATCTCTATTTGGTATGTTCATTGATAACAAATGCAATACTTTGAATCTGGAGTGTTCTTCAAAGGCCCACATGCCAAAGGCTTGGTAATCAACCTGTGGTACAATTGGGAGATGGTGGGACCTTTGGGATATGGCACCTAATAAAACCCTGGTCACTGGCCCATGACCTTAATGGAATACTGGTATACCAGTCTCTTTCTCTTTTTCTTTGCTTCTTTTCTGTCATGAGATGAGCAGCTTTCTCCGCCACTAACTTCCAGTCATGGTATTCTCCCTCACCAAGACCCCAAAACAATAAAAACAACCTACCATAGACTGAAACTTTGAGCCAAAACAAACCTTTCTTTCTTTTAATTTGATTACCTCAGGTATTTTGTCACAGCAATGCAACACTTACTAATACAATAAAAAGTAATATTTACTACTATGATGCTCAAAGCACACAAAACATTTTATAGTGCATACTCCTTTCCCTATTCATTTTAATGTTCTGATTACTAAAATTTTTATGTAGTATTTAAGAACATGAGTTTTTCTGCTTATTAAATATAGCATTCTATTTTCTGTATTCCACATGAAATTAGAATTTATAGGCAAGCAGGTAAGATAAAGAATTTTTCATGAATTCAACCAAGGTTATAGTCACTCAGTTTTTTCTAGAGTGAAATTTTTATAATAATGTGAAGGTATATTATAAATTGGTCAATGCTTAAAGCATTCTATATTAAAATATATAGATTATATGCATGGTACTCAATTTTCCTGCACATGAATAGAATAACTATTTCTAATAACATATTTACATAATAACCTCTTTTTTCCTCTGCAAGGTTTTGTCTAACCTCAATTCAGGCAAAACTAAGTAACAGAATAATCAGAATGGAAAACTAGCACTAAAATTTGGTAATCTCATTAAAAGGTCTGCTTCCTCGGATGATTATGCTTTCATAAAGAGACCAAAGAGCTAAGTACAAGTCCTAAAATAGATTCTGACTCATTCCATATGCTGTTGTCAACTCAAATAGGATGGAAAAAAAATCAGACTGGATTCCCTCGGTTTTCCTGAGGCCCTGTTGTCAAAGCCAGGCAACAGGGATAAAAGAATGAAAACCCACGAGATTTCTTTGACACTTCAGATGACCAGTCTGTTTATAGAAAAAATTGTGACATTCTCAACTGTAAAGAGAAAATTAGGTCTTAAGATAACCTAGAAAAAGTATAAATCAAGATAATTACAAGTAATTTCCAGATCAAATATGAATCTGTTAAATTGGTTAGATATTTGTGGAAAATATAAACGGAAAAAGATCTGAATCTTCATAATTCTCTCTTCCTTCCCACATGCTGAGGTCAAATAAAGCCCCATCTTCATTCAGATGGGCCTTAAACTTCACAAATGACAGTGAAAATGAGTTTTCAATATCTAACTTTTCAAATCATTAAGACTGAGCTTCTTAAAATGGCTTTATGTAAGTGTGAACAGAATGAAGAATGCTATATACTTTAAGATAGTCTCCTGCATTGCTTGAAGAAAAACTCTTTCATCCTCTCCCTTTAATAGAGTTAGTCAATTAAAACAGTTTCTTGTGGAAAGTGTCCTGTATATTGATGAACAAAAGGTTTTCACCTGAAAGATGTTTCTTTCCAGTTAATAAGGTCAATAAACCCAAAGTATTTCAGGGAGGGAGTACATACTTAAAACAGCAGCTCAATCAAAAAAAAAAAAAAAGAATATTAAAGAAAAACAGAAAGAATACCATTAAGTATGAATATACAACCGAATATTTTTGAAAAAAGTTTGATAAAGCTAATACTATGTATTTATATAGTTCATGCATCAAAATACGCTTACTCGTGCAAAATTTATTAAACTGCATCCTCCAGCTGAAGGAAAGTGGTAGGACAGGATTAATTAGCAGAGCATGCGTGAAAGCTCTCTTTCTCTGTTCCTTGTCAGCTGCTATGGTTACCCTACAGGAAGAGAGCTACACTACCTTTTAAAAAAGATGAAGTTCATGGGTTATTATCAAAACTTCTTATGTAATGTTTAGTTTGAATTAAAAGTCAAAAAGCAAAGTAAACCGCTAACTGAGTAAGTCTAGGTTATTTGCACATGGTTGTTTTGGCTGAGTCTGTGCAAATGAGGCGGAAGAGTTCCTATGGGTTCTTAAAATGGCTTACATAATGACTTAGTGTGACCAGCTTTGAGGTGTTGCCATGTCCACCTGATGAAAGACCCTACACCATCGGGGGAATATCGTTATTCAAGCCCTACTGCCAAGGATTCAAAGTTGGTCAGCTCTGATACCAGTATAGCAGAATCCTGGACGCCCAGGAGTTACAGAAGCTTTATAGCTAACTGCTTACCAATGAAAGAATCATTTTCCATTTCTCTCTACGATAGCCATCTTCTGGATATTGGTTCTACCATCTGGCAGGAACAAGAATGACTCACAGGACAGCGCGTCCAACTCTTGACTAAGCACATCAATCCTTCTGTACCAAACAACAGAGACTCTCCGGACCTTATCTTAACAGCTCTCTCTGCTTTCATTAGACTCTGGACCACTTCCATTCTTTTTTCACTTTGTTTTGTTGGTTCTTTTTAGTTATACTTGACATTAGAATCCATTTTGATACAATTTTACAAGCATGGAATATCTTATTCCAATTAGGACTCCACTTGTGTAGGTGGACATGATGGTATTTACATATATACACATAGAAAAAATACATTAAATTAATTCTACTGTTTTTCATATTCCTCCCTTCCCTTTGTTCCTCTTTGTCTAGTTCTGAATAATACTGAATTTCTCTTCTTTCCCTTCCCTCTCTTTATTGTGGTTTAACTTCCATATATCATCAAAAAATTCAACATTGGTTTTTTGGGAATGGCTTATTCACTTAGTATGACATTGTTCAGATCCCTCCATTTCCTGGCAAATGTCATAAGGCTATTCTTCTTCATGGCCAAGTAATATTTTATGCATTTCCATGATATATATATATATATATATATATATATATATATATATATATATATATATATATATAATTTCTTTATTTATTCATTGATTGATGGGCATCTAGATTGTTTTCACAGCTTATCTATTGTGAATTATGCGGCTATAAACATAGATGTGGCTGTGTCACTGTAGTATTTAAACTTATTTGGATATATATCATGGGGTGGGATAGGTGGGTCAACTGGTGGTTCCATTCCAAGTTTTCTGCTTTCCTGAGTGGTTGCATCAGTTGCAGTCCCACCAACAGTGTGTGAATGGGACTTTTTCCCTTTTCCCCACATCCTTGCCAACATTTGTTCTTGATAATTGTCATTCTGACTGGAGTGAGCTGGAATCTTGGCATAGTTTTAATTTGCATTTCTCTAATTGCTAGTGATGTTGAACATTTGTTGATTATTTGTATTTCTTCTTTTGAGAAGGGTCTGTTATGTTACTTTGCCCTTTTTTTATTGGGTCACTTCCTTTTTTGGTGGTAAGCTTTTTGAGTTCTTTGTACATCCAGGAAATAAATACCTTGTAAGAGGTGCAGTTGTCAAAGATGTTCTTCCATTTGTAAGCTCTCTCTTCAGTTTCTGATGTTTCTTTTTCTGTGAAGAATCTTTTCAGTTTGATGCCATCCCATTTGTTGATGTTTGATTTTATTTCTTGTGCTTTAGGAATCTGTTCAGGAAGTCGGTTCTTGTGCCAGTGTGTTGAAGTATTGTGCCAATCTTTTATTCTAGTAGATACAGGGTTTCTGGTCTAATTTCTAGGTCTTTGATGCACTTACAGTTGATTTTTGTACAGAGTGAGAGATAGAGGTTAACTTTTATTCTATTAAAAATGGATTTCCAGTTTTCCCAGTACCATTTGTTGAAGAGGCTAACTTTTCTCCACTGTGTATTTTTTGGTGCCTTTGTCTAGTATGAGGTAGCTGTATTTATGTGGATTTTTCTCTGTGTCTTCAATTCTATTCCATTGGTCTTCTTGCCTATTTTGGTGTCAAAACCATGTCATTTTTGTTACTATGGCTCTGTGGTATAATTTAAGGTCTGTTATTGTAATAAATCCTGTTTCATATTTATGGCTAAGGACTACATTTGCTATTCTGGGCCTCTTATTTTTTCAAATGAATTTCTATGAAGAACATCATTGGAATTTTGGTGGAAACTGTATTGAATCTGTGTAGCACTTTTGTTAGTAAGAACATTTTTGACAAAATTGATTCTGTTTACCTAAGAATATGGTACTCCCTTTCTTTTACATATCTTGACTTCTCTGCTACAGAATAGTTAATTAGCAATTACTTGGTTTCCTAAAACCTTTCTTTAATTGCCCCTTAAATACTTGTTTTGCCTAGGGCAATATACTCAACTCTGAGCTTTCTCAAACATAACACTCTGTGGTCACTGGTAGCTAATGTCATTTTTAAATTGTCATCCAGAGTTGAGTTTTCCCAAAATTCCACTTACCCCTGGGCTTCAGATCTGGTTCTACTCAATTCCCCATAAGAGATGGGCACTAGAATTTCCTCCTGGCATACAGAATGAACCCACCAGAATTAACACAGGAAATATACCAGAAGAGTCTTGGAGAAAATGCATTTAGTAAATAGTTTTAGATCCCCCAAATAATCAATTTTTTTTACCTGTACCACTATTATATTTTATGTTCCCTGCACATGTAATTATTGTTTCAAATTCCAATGCATTCTGTTTTGTAGCTGTTAAAATTTGTTTGGAAGTTGACGAACTCACTCTATGGAGAAATTTGCTGAATCTATGATAAGGGCAGAAATGATAATTCACATTTTTCTGCTTTGTCCAAAGAATTGGGAAGGAGCTGGTAACATTGATTTGCTATTGTCTAATAAAGTGGAATTAATAATGGCAAAAGCTGGATAAATTGCAGCAGTTGAATAAAATACAGCAAACAGAATTATCTCCGACTTCTTTAATGTCTTTCCACAAAGCAGGGCACTGTTTTTTCTTGACAAGGGTTTCATTATTATATGACAGCCATTCCCACACTTTTCTCACACTCTTCATTCATTCACCAAATACTCAGAAAAAGAATGCCTTGGTCTTAATTCAGAAATCACTATTCCTAGGAGAAGGACTCCTTTCTTAATGATTAATCTCCAAAAAGACATAAAATATTTGGGTGATATTTTCATTGAGGTGGGAAAATACTGGAGACCTCTTGATTCTTGGATTGAGTCCAAGGGTAAGGGCAGAGAAAAGCTTTCAGATTTCTCTCCCATTTCATGGTCCTACAGACTGACCATGAGATAACATTTTAATGGAATTATCTTTCTTATACAGGGTTTATATTAAGTAAATTATGGTGGACTAAAGCTAAAAGACTGGAACCTCTTCCCTCTTCACTTGGCAAGTTTTTCCTGGATAACTTTATTTAGCTCCATGGCTTCTGTCACTACTCATAAGCTAATGATTCCACATCCATATCTCTAGCATTGATGTTCCCCTAAAGCTTTGGACTTCTATATGTATTAAAAAAAAGTCCACTTAAAACATTCATGATTCCATAGGATGTGTCTCCTTTCCATGAAATCAGGGCATCTTGAGGACTGGCCTTTGCTTTTTGCACATTTTAACACCACCCAGTATTGTTTAAGGTGGAAAAACATTTCAAGATTACATTTAGAGCCTTCCTTTCCTTGAACAAAACATCTTTGTTTTGGTTTTCACCCAAATTTCTACTTTAGCAGAAGCTGATCTTTATAAGATATGAAAATCCCTTTAAACTGTTTTGATTAGCATTTGCCAGTCTTTCTACTGAATAAGAGTAAGATTTGAAGATAAATTTTAGTAAAATGAAAGTAAGTTCAGACACATTTAAATATTAAAGTAATATTTTCATTTACTAGGATTTTATTTAATTACCCCTAAAATTTTAGGTCCAAAAATGATGTCTAATTTGTCTACCCTAGAAGACAGAGTCTTTTTTCATACTTTTCACTTTTAAGTAAGAGAAATTATCATAGCATTTTAATGAAGATGTTCCAAAAGTGAACAAAAATATTAAAATAATTAACATTAATATACTGAAGTTTAAAATTTTCTATTTTTATCTGAAAGATAAAAACTTCTACATAAATATTACTTTAAATAAAACTGATAAATGAAGTAAGACCAATTAGTCATAATTCTTCAGATGTATATCATAAGAGAAACATGCTTTTATTGTCTCATTAGCCTGCATAACTAAAGACTTGTAATATGGGACCAAAATATCATATTGGTTCTGGCACCACCTTGTTAGTTGTGTCTTTTTTATTAAGTCACTGAATCCCTTAAGCCTTGGTTTTGTGTATAATGAAGGGTTTAAGGTCAGGGATCAGCAAACTGTGAACTAGTAGCCCACTGGCCTCCTGTCTTTTTGCTGGAAAATGCTTATGCCCATTTATTCATATATGGCAATGGCTGCTTTTGCACTAAACAGCAGAGTTGAGCATTTGACAGAGACCACTTGAGCCATAAGGGTACAATATTTGGTATCTGGCCCTTTAAGAAAAAACTTGCTACCAACCCCTGAGGCAGTCTTTTAATATTAGGACATTAGGGTTTGTCCAAGTATCAAAATGCAGAGATCCCATGAAAACACCTAAAAATCTTATTTATGAAATGTAAGATTATATATGTACAAATTCATAAAAAGCCTTTTATCTAACCCCACCTCAATGATCCCATCATACAGCATCTGCAATAGTAGAGAATACAAAATCATCTTCAACCGAATGCATGTGAGTATCTCATCATTCTCAAAGTTCGCTGCTTTACATTTCATTTTCTAGTTTCTGCTTCCCAGTTAATGAAACTCATGGTTATTATTCTAATGCTAGATGACACCACAACACAGAGAATGAATTTAACAACCTGACTAAATTGCCAGTTTGGGTGAATTTTCATATCCATGCTGATTTGTTTCCAGTTTTTAGAAATTAAAGGTATAAAATATTAAATTCATCATAAGAATCTGTTTTAAAATCAAGACATAATACTCATGAATGCTAAAGCATTCACTTATAAGTGTGTATTAATATATAATCAAAACATTCTATGAGTATGAATCAGTATGTGTTAAAGAAAAAAAAAAACAGCCATGAAATAATCACAACTCTGATTAAGTCAGATCAGGTAACAATATTTATGAATTTATGACAGAGGTGTGATTTGCACTAGACAGGCAAGAAGCCAATCTGTAATCAATATTATGACTACATACTACTACTGTGTCAATATCCTCAACTTTCAAAACAAGAAATGAGGACAAGTGTTTGGGAACTTTATAAGAAAATTATTCTCATTTCCTTCCTAAATCTCTCTCTCTCTCTCTCTCTCTCTCTCTCTCTCTCTCTCTATATATATATATATATATATATATATATATATATATAGATAGATAGATATAGATATAGATATAGATAGATATAGATAGATAGATAGATAGATAGATAGATATAGATATAGATAGATAGATACATTTTTTTAAAATGGAATAAACAGGGGAGTGTTTTAGTTTGTTTTCTGTTGGAAAATAAAAACATAAAATAAACCTGAGGCTGGGTAATTAATAAAGGACAGAAGTTTATTTGGCTCACAGTTTTGGAGCCTGTGACATCCAAGAGCGTGATGCCAGCATCGGCTGGGCATCTGGTTTTTTACTATATCACCACTTGGCAGAGGATGCCATGTGGCAAGATACAGCCATTGAGCTAGCTCAGTTCTTTCCTCCTCTTCTTATAAAGATATGAATGCCATTATGGGGGTCCAACCCCCATGACCTCGTTTAATTCTAAGTACTCTGAGACACCCCTCTTCCAAATATCATTAACATAAATTTGGAGATAAATTTCCAACATTTGAACTTTGGGGGAATATTCAAACCATGACAAAGTTCTTACCTGGTCTTATTAGTGATACTAAAAAGACATGAACATCAGTGGATGTGGTGGTGTTCATAATATAGAAGCAAACTGGCAAAAAATTATTAAGCAATTATAATCTGTTAAGTACTCTCAGGATTTTAAATGTATTATATCATTCAATGTCCAGAACAACCTAGAATGTAGTATGCATATTAATATCCCAATTTAACAGAAAGAAAACTAATACCCAGAGAAGCTAATTTACCTTGGGTCACAAATCATACTTGCCTGTGACAGGACTTAAATATAGGCAATGTAACCATTTCCCCAGGAAGACTGGGAATTTGGGGACCTGTGTCTGGGCTCTAGATGGTGGTAGGCTAGACTCAGCAATTCCAAAGTCCAGAACGGTGGACAGGTTAGTCTGGTGAAAGAGAGGAAAGGAGTTCAAGGAAGGCAGGCAGGGGAGCTGAGCAGGAGGAGCAAGGAGAAAACAGAAGCTGGGTGTAATGTAAGGAGATTCCAAAAGTAAGACAAACAAGAGACTATGACTGTGTTGTCTAGAGGGTCTCAGAGCAATCAGACAAAAAGTCCTCAAAAAATTTTTTGATAAAGAACTACTGTGAAGAAATGCTAGGGAAACTTCAAGATAGAGTCTGGTTGCTAAAATACAAATAGTTCTTATCTGCTTTGTTTGTTGATTTCTTTTAAAGTGAAAATAGCAGGAGGCAGGAGCTCAGACCTGGAGCCCTCAGCTAGATGGCTCTGAAGACTTGAAGAGTTTCAGCTGGAAATAGAAATTACGGGGTGGTGGGGGGTCAGGGATGGCCTATTTATGTGAGAAGAACCCAAAGGCTCATTTTTTTCACAAACCTCAAACCAGGGTATGGTCCAACCCAGACATGAAAAAAATCTGTTTGAAATATCCTGACTAAAGTGAAATTTTTAAATGTTCTATGACCTAAAAATAAACAATTACCTCAAACATGAACTAAGGGGTTTTATGTTTTTATGATAGTAAACACCCATCTATACCAGTAAATAATGAGGCAAAAGGTCAACTTTCAAAACAAGAAATGAGGACAAGTGTTTCTCTGGGAACTTTATAAGAAAATTATTCTCATTTCCTTCCTAAATCTCTCTCTCTCTCTCTCTCTCTCTCTCTCTCTCTCTCTATATATATATATATATATATATATATATATATATATATATATATATATATATATATTGATGTTTTAAATCTTGAGTATAAAAATTTAAAGGCTTATTCAATTTTTTACCATTTTATTGAATATATTTGAAATCTGTTTTTACAGTTTTTTTGGTAATTGTGCCGTGAAATTTGAAAACCACCAAAAATTAAGAGAACTTTTATAAATTCCTTTTCTGGTGTAATGTTAAGTTGTATAGATTATTAATGCATGTCCAATCAATATAACCCTGGTTTTGTGATAAATCTGCTTAGATTTTATTGGTGACATGTTAGATTAGTGGTTGCATTAAATAACTAGATTCCCATTGTGGTTATTAATTGAAATTGTCTTTAAGCAGAAAGTTATTTGTGACTATAAGCTTTGTGCTTAGAGAATGTATGTGTTTTTATCTGTCAGTATGGGAGGACATAAACTGTTTGCATCATTAGTGAAGTCATTGGATGTGTAATCCTTTGCAAGATGTAATTATAGGTATTTCATAGAACATTGAGAGTGTGTGTATATATGTGTGTGTGTGTTGTGGCAGGGGAAGTAGAGATTATTGGCCATCACTACTGGCCAGGGGTTCGTAAATACAAGTAATTTCTATAACCACAGGCTCAAATGACTCACCAAACTTGATAAAGGCCTTTGTATACATTATTTTTTAAAGTTTATTATGGTAATATATATATAGTCAATTTACCATTTTAACTTTTTGGGGGGTGGGTGGGTGAGGGGAGACAGAATCTGGCTATTTGCTTAGGTTGGCCTCAAACTTCAGGACTCAAATGATCCTTCTGTCTCAGCTTTCTGAGTAGCTGGGACATGGAGGCTCACTCCACCATGCCCAGTTCATTGGGATAAGATACCTTTACAGTGTGGTGTAATGTTTACCATTATCTATTTCCAAAACTTTTTCATCATTCCAAAAAGAAAGTTTATACAGTAAATAATCTCCATAAACTCTTCCCTTGTTATGTGACTGGATAATAACATATGTAAATACCATATTTTGTTTACTCATGTATTAATAGACACTTTTTGGTATTGTAACACTATAACAAACATTATTACTATGTAAGTATAAAATAGAGTCCCTGCTTTCTATTTAAGATATATAGGTAGAAATGGAACTACTAGATCATTCTGTAATTCTCTTTGATTTTTTTGAGGTACTCCAAAGTTATTTTCCAGTGGCTGCAACATTTTACATTGCCATCAGCAGTGAATAAGAGTTGCAGTTTTATACATCTCTGCAACACTATTTTTTAAAAATAGCAATCCTAATTGTTATATTTAACCATCCTAATGGGTGTGTCCTCCAACTGTAGTTTTTACATTTCCTTAATGACTTTTGATGTTGAGTATGTTTTCATGTACTAGTTGACTATTTGTGTATCATCTGTAGAGAAATGTGTATTCACATCCTCAGCTCCTTCCACCACCATCACTGCAGGTATCAAACCTAGGGCCTTGTATGTGCTAGGCAAGCATTCTTATCACTAAGCTTCATGCCCAGTGCTTTATTATTAATATTACTTTTTGAGATCAGGGGGGTGTCTCAATATGTCGTCTCATCTGACATTGAACTCCTGGGCTCAAGCAGTTCTGCCTCTGCCTCCCAAGGAGCCGAGACCACAGGTGTCCTGGCTCCTTTGCCCATTTTAAATTAGGTTGTTATTGGGTTGTACAAGTTCTTTATATATTCTGGAAATTATTATATGACATGCAAATGTTACCCCATTCTGTGTCTGTGTGTATGTGTGTTTTTTTTTTGCTCTTGATCAGTATCCTTAATGTACAGAAATGTTTAATTTTGATGAAATCCATTTTATCTATTTTTTTTCTTCTGTTAGCTGTGCTTTTGGTGTCATTGAAGAAATCATTGTGCTATCCAGTAAAAAATAAATAAATAAATAAATAAAATAAAAATTAGATAAATAAAAGTGAAGAACTAATCAATCTTTCCTTTAAACTTTTATATCACCTCTCATTCGCATTTCAGCTTACTTGGAAGTCTGCATATAAAACTGCTTTAGTTCATATATGTACCTCTATGTGTATCTCCCTAGCTAGCTTCTCTGGTTCTGCTTGACACCTTAGCTGCCTCTCAAAGAGTTAAGCATAGCAAGAGGTGTGCTCAGACACAAGGGCTTTTTAAAACCTTGATGGGCAAAAGTACAAAAACACTCATTTCAAAGCTTCCAGCTGTTCAATTTAACTGGAAAAAGAGACCTGAGTTTACCTTTGAGGCTGTTTTTTGAGCAATAACTTGATAAATAAATTTGATCAATAACTTATTCTAATTATAGTTCATATATTCCACATATAACTCTAAACTTTCAGAAATTGAAACTTTCAAAAGAAAAGTATACTAAATAAATATATTATAAATTATTTTGTTATTTATACATTCTTTTGAAAAGCCTACTGAACCAAATATTTTATTATCAGCTCACTCACTATTAGTAAGAACAGTGACCAAATATGGCCATATTTAGTTTTCAACATATTGTCTGTATTTTTTTTCACTGAAATAACAGATCTGTGTAGTTGCAAGAGACTTCATAGCTAAAGACAGTCATTATCTGACCCTTTATTCAAAAAGTTAGCTGAACATTTTTTTCCCAGATACCCATAAGACAGATACTTTGCTTTCAAAGAAACATTTTATTATTTGGGCTCCTACTCTTCTACATGGACTAAATATGCAAAAAAAAAAAAAAATACTAGTCAGAAAAATAATATTGACAACTGCTTTAGAGAATGGGGGTACTTTCTGAAGTGCTGAAAATTCTTTAAAACTTAATTATGGTGGTAGTTTTAAAACTGTATACATTCATGAAACTCATCAAATTTAAATTGGTAAGTCTTGTTTTATGTAAAATGTCAGACAACAAAAACACTAAAATCTAACTTGAAGATAAATTCACCTCATTGTCATATTTGGTTAATAAAAGCATCAAAACTGAAAAGTACTGAAAGGACTTAATAGCAAAAGTTATTATCAGATGGTCCGATCTATAAGATTTTTTAAATAAATGTTTCTCCAGTTTATTATATGAACACATAAAAATGCAGAACTCCAGAAATGTGTTCTTAACTATTATATATAATACCCTATACTGTGAATTATTAAATATATTTTAATTTAGATGCCACATTCAACATGAGTCTTCATCCATGTACCAGGAGGTTGAAGACAAGGGAGCAGTTAATTATTTGGGGATGAAAACTGTGCTTTCTAAGGATACCCAAGCTGAAGTTCCAGAAGAGTTTAAAGAACTATTTAGAAACATATTACATATAAAATCAATGACCATTTAACAAATTTATTATGAACTAAGTGTATTTAATAACTCAGTGAGTTCAAAGGAAAAAAGAAACAGCATTTAATCTGAATCATCCAGATTTCCTGCATTAAGAGCTCTCTCTTATTGTACTAGTATATATATATTTTTAATATTGAGAAAAAAGTGAAAGCCTTGTTTATGTTAGAATACAATGTTACTGGATTTCAATATCAAGGTTTTGACCATTTTATGAAATAACACTTGTCCATTTTCTACTGCATTTATGATATTCCACGTAAATCTCCACTTTACTATCAACTCCATTTGGGAGTTGATAGTAAATCACTAATAAACTAGTGATGGTGTGATAAGAAAAATCACTGAGTTAATAAGATCATATGGCCTTTAAAGGCAATGTCTGTGTTGATGTCATACTTAAATATCCCACAGAATCATTAATGTGTTAAAGCTTGGTCACCATCCCGGGGTCCTAGAGGAACCCTCAGGAGGTGGGGCCTAGTAGAAGGACTATAGGTCATTGGGGCATGTCTTTCACAGGAATGTTGGGATCCTGACCCCTCCCATTCTCATCCCTTGATTCCAGGACACCAGCTTTGCTCTACCACATAGCTCCCTGCCCAATTGTTCTGCCTCAACATAGGTCTCCAAATAACATAGCCACAAACCATGGGCTGAGACTTCCAAAACCATGAGTCGAAATAATCGCTTTCTCCTCTGAAGTTGATTTTTCCAGGTATGTTGTCACACTAATATAAATATAACACAACTGGATTAAAAAATAAAAAAAAATATTTTCTTTTTTTCTTTTTGGCATTCTTGGGGTCTAAACACAGGAACTTGCACAAGATACGCAAGCACTCTACCACTGAGATGCACCCTAGCTCTTTTATTTGACACAGGGTATTATTAAGTTGTCGAGGTGCCCAGGTGTGATTCTCCTGACTCAGGCTCCAAATATCTGAAATTATAGGTGTGTGCCATTGAGCTCAGCTAGAGCAACATTTAAAAGAAAAGTATGTCTTTGTGTGCAAACAGAAAAGGCTGTAAAATGTTAAAGGGGCTGAATTAGGAAAGGAGAAAAACAGATAATATTTATTTTTCTTCTTGGTGACTATCTATAACTTCTAATTTAAAAAAATTAAATATTGATTATAATTGTAAAAGCTAATATGTGAAAAATCATGCTGGTGTATTAGTGAAAAAATAGAATCCAGCTGGGTGCGCTGGCGGACACCTGTAATCCCAGTGGCTTAGGAGGCTGAAGCAGGAAAATTTCTAGTTCAAAGGCAGCCTCAGCAACTGCAAGATGCTAAGCAACTCAGTGAGATCCTTCTCTAAATAAAACACAAAATAGGGCTGGGGATGTGGCTCAGTGGTAAAGTGCCCCTGAGTTCAATCCCTGGTACCAAAAAAAAAAAAAAATAGAATCCATGTTATCAGTGATATAATTGCCTTTATATGAAGATATATATTCAAATAATCAAAGATCTGAATGTATTTAAAAACCAATAAAATAGATACTGTGATTAGATTCATGAGACAACGAGCAAGTGTTTTTATCATCATCATTTTTGGTGTTGTTACTGTATACTTAATGCCTAGTAAAATGAATACACAGAGAAAAAGAGGAAGGATTATGCATCCTCTTTTGTTCTAAAAATATTAATGCCATAATTTTCCTTGAATTTACTTTTAATAATAACATTTTTGGGAAGCATTAAAATTTTGATGCTCTTTATCCTATTGCTTAGTTACAGTGATTGGAAAGATGACTGCTGTGGTTTAAATATTTGTTCCCTCGAAATCACATTGAAATTTTATTGCCATTGTAATAGTATTAAGAGGTGGGAACTTTACCAGGTGAATAGGTCAGAATGGCTCTGTTCTCATGAATGGAGTAATCCATTATTACAGGATTAGGTTTCTTAAAAAAGAACAAATTCAAGTTCCTCTGACCCATTTCTTTCTCCTCTCCTCTCCTCTCCTCTCCTCTTCTATCTCTCTCTCTCTCTCTCTCTCTCTCTCTCTCACACACACACACACACACACACACACACACACATTAACTCACTCTTGCCCTTCTACTTTCCACCATGGGATTACCAAGAAAGCTTTCCCAGATGCTGACACTGTAGTCTTGGAATTCTCTGTTTCCAGAATTATAAGGAAATAAATGTCTGTTCTGCATAAATTATCCCATTTGTGGTATTCTGAAATATGAAGAAAAAACTAAGACAATGATACTAAAGAAATTATAAAAGTCCTCATTGCAGATAAGTCAGACAGTTACAGTAAATAATTTCTTTCACTCTTCATGGTCCAAACAGAAATTTTCTTTGAAGTAAGCATAAACATTTTTTGTGGAAATGACTAGAATTTGTATATACTATTAGTAGGGAATTAAAGAAAGTTTACTTAATGGAATAGCTTTTAAGGAATATTAACACCTAAAATGTAATGTTTAAGGTCACTGAACTCGAGTCTTTATATTTTAAACTTATAGAAAACGAAACTATTCATTTGAGTGACTTGTCCAAGATCAAACAGCTAATCATTGACAAAGCTAGAAAACACATCAGGACACCTTTATGCCATGTGTGACTGTAACTAATTGCACTGCTAAACGAGTCTGCCTTTGGATACCATATCTGTGTGAGATTGAATCTCCAAGAGAAGACATCGAGTTTGTGTTAGTCAGCTTTTTGTTGCTGTGACCAAAATACTTGACCAGAACAATTTAGAAGAGAAAAAGTTTGCAGATCATGATTTCAGATGTCTCAGTCTATAGAAAACTGACTCCATTGCTGTGGGCCCAAGACAAGACAGAACATCATGGCCAAAGGGCAAGTTGGAGGAAAGCTTCTCAGTTTTTGGCATCCAAGAAATAAAATGAGGAAAGTGGAAAGGGAAGACACAAAAATGGACCCTTCCATGTATGTCCTCGATGATCCATCTCCTCTAGCGATAGCCAACTCTCTCCATTCAAACTAGAATGGACTGTTTAGGTCACAGTTCTCCCAATCCAATCAGTTTATCTCTGAACATTTCTGCATTGACACAGGGATTTGGGGGGAATACTTCATATCCAAACTATAACATTTCACAACTGGCCACCAAAAGCTTATGGCCATCTCACAATGCAAAATGTATTTAGTTGATCTTCAAGAGTCCTATTGTGATAACATTCCAATAATGCTGGCAAGTCTATGTCCAAACTCTTAAGTAAGAGTCACAAGGCAAATTCATGGCTGTTAGTCCCTGCAAAGATCACATACAAGTAACATCTATCTGATATATAATGGCACAGAATAAACATTCCCATTCTAAAAGGGAGGAATGACAGCATTGGAAAAAAGGGATAGGACCAAAACAAGACCATACAGTGGGGAAAACAGGTTGCATAACTCCACATATAGCATCTAGGACACATGGTGACAAGATGTTATCTCCAAAGGGCTTGGGCAGTCCCACCCCTTTGGCCTTTCCACTTGGAGTGCATATGGGTTCTCTTTTGGTCTGGATCTCTCCTCAGCCAGCAAATTTTCTCAGCAGAGAGCTCACATTACTGGCATCTCTTAATTTCTAGGGTCTTCATTTCAGCTTTGGCTTTACTTTCACAGCTTCATGCATGGCCCTATTGGGAGTGACTTGCAAGGATTCCAATATTGCTACACTTTGCCTGGCTCCCCAGGTTCTTTGAAATCTTGGTGGAAGCCTCCATGATCTCCTGACTTCAGCATCCTGTATTCCTGCAGAACCATCACCACATAAATGATACCAAAATCTACCACTAGCTTGTGTAGTAGCTGAGCACCCTGGAATCAGCTATAGCAGCCTCTGAGTGCCTGGAAATATTAAGAATAATGAAAAAAATTCTGAGGCCCCTCTGTGCAAGCAGGATGACCATACTATCTCTTCTCCAAGGAATTTTCCCTTCTAGACTCTTGAACCTGAAGTGGGTGTGGTCTTATAAATTTCTGAGATGCTCTCAACCCATCTTTGATATTATATCTGTATAAAGTACTTAGCATCTCTTTTGTGGTTATAATCTCTTTAATAATTATACCTTCCTTAACCCCAGATTTACATGCACTTTTATAGCCATTCTAAAAGATTTTTAAATCCTTCAGCTCCACTTTCTACTTCTGATTCTCACAGTACCCCTGGCTAAAAGTTGATAGCAATATCCATGCCATCTTCTGAATGCTGAGCTGCCTTGAAATTTCCTCTGCCAGATTAATTAGTTCATCATATTTCAATTCACCTTCACTGAAAGTTTCAGGATGTGGGCAAAATGTAGACAACTTTGCCAAAATGTAAAACAAATGGCCTCTAGTACAATTTCCAGCTGAATATTTATTTCCTTCTGAAACTTCATGAGCACAATTTTTGTTCTTTGCATTCCTATCAGCATTCTGGTCTTTTAACCTCCCACCAGAATCACTCATTAAGATCTGCTCACAACACTCTAAGACTTCTCCATTCAGTATCTCCTAACTTGTGCAAACTCCTCCTGCAAACCAGTGCCAAAGGCTTCTGAACCATATGGCTAGATTAGCCACATCAATGATCCCACTTCTTGATACCAACTTCTGTGAATGTCAGCTTTTTGTCACTGTAACCAAAATACCTGACAACACTAACTTAGAGGAGGAAAAGTTTATTTGGGTTCATAGTTCCAGAAAGTTAGTCCATGGTCAGTCAAATCCATTGCTCTGGGCTTAAAGTAAGGCAGACTAACATAACTGAAGAATGTGGTAGAGGAGCACTGCTCCATTCAGGGTAGCCAGGAAAGCAGAGAAAGAAAGCCAGAAAAAGCCACAAGAAAGATGAACCCTTTCGAGGTAGCCCCCAGAGACTCTCCTCCTCCAGGCATAACCTACCTGCCTCCAGTTACCACCCAGTTCATTCAAACTAGGATGGACTGATTAGGTTACAGCTCTCACAGTCCAATCATTTCACCTCTGAACACTTCCGAATTAATGTAGAAGCTTTTAGGAGACAGCTCCTATTCAAATAATAACAGTGTTATTAATCTTTCAGCCTCATTTTCTGATGTTAGCCCCACCTTGATCAATCTCCTTCTTCCAGTGGATTTGAAAATTGGACTAGCACTTATTTTCTCAGCCTTGACCTCCCTAGATCTTTCAAGAGACTTTGTACAAGTACACTGGATATTGCAAGCATCTGGATCAGGGTTCTGCCACAGTTCCCGGGGGCCTAACTGGACAGGAATTGGTTCTGGCCCAAATCCTAACTGGCAACAGGTTCTAGCTGACAGGAGGCCAGAGAATGTGTGCTGAAACCTCTTGTGTCTCAGCACTCTAAGCCACAGACCCACTGCTACTGCCTGCCTTTCAGATGCATGCAGATAAAGACAGAACTTGGACACTACCCCTAGAGTAGGGGCAGATGGTAGATGGAAAAAAGTCTGCCTAGCAGGGCCTACAAGCTAAGAAAGAATAAATAGAGTGAAGTGTCGGATCAGCAGCTGCTTCAAAGCTATTTTGGAAAGAGGCTGGGATTAAATTAATAATAAAAAATATAAGCAACATAACCAATCTGTTGTTGTTGCCATCACCTAAATGGCATTTAATCTACTCTTTGACTTTGCTGTCTACATGTCTACCAATATCTGTGCTCATAGCTAAATAGTAAAAGCTCTGTTCTTTGGCATATTATAGTAGATGATTATAAAATGTTGGTATTATATATCCTTGGCTATCTTTATTTATACTGGGCCCTGCCCTATCCTTATCTCCATTCTATTCATTCTTTGAAAAGACATCTTTAGGTCCCCTATAAATTGCTCAAGCAAAAAGTGTGGTGCTTTTTCTGGTCTTCTATTCTGAATAGAGAACTTATTTGTCATCAAATATTATAACTAGAGGTGTAAATTATCTGTTTTCTCAGTGAGTTGCTTGAGAACAACCTACAATCTTCTGCTTATATACCTTCTCAATATTCTGTTTTGCTATCTGAAAAAAAAGAAAATTTACATGAGTTTTTTAGCATTTTTATTAGAGAATTATAATTAGACATAGTAGTTGTGTTCATTTTGATAAAATCATACATGCAAGGAATTTGATTTATGTGAATATTAAATGAGATACTATAGGCAAAGGGCTTACTCCTGTGTCTGACAAAGACCAACCAATAAGACTTGCTTATATCATTTGTCATCATTATCACTACCACCAATATTCCTTGTAAATATTTAGACTGTGGAGTAAATTTGGCATACACCACATGTTCAGTTAACTGTTTTTCTCTACAAAAAATCTCATCACATAGTTTAATAACCATGATGAGATAACTGGATAATACTCTGTGTGTGTGTGTGTGTGTGTGTGTGTGTGTGTGTGTGTGTATGTCTTCCTCGGTATTGAACCAGGGCAATGCATATGCTAGGAAAGCACTATACCACTGAGCTATATCCTTAGCCCTGCATAGTACTTTTTTGACAACAGTGTTTGACAGACTCAAGGTGGTTCCTAGGACCACCGTGCCACCTTATATTCATGCTATTGAGTGTGGGTGGGACCTTGTATTACTAGTCAGCTTTGCATTACCACAGTGAAATAGCTGCAGCAGCTAACTTACAAAGAGAAAAGGTTTACTTAGCTCACAGTTTTGGAGATTCTAATTCTAAAATCAGACCAATGGTTTGGCTTATGGTGAGGGTGGTGGATGTTGACACATCCATGGAAGAAGCATATGTAGGAGTAATATGGTCACAACTCGAGCCAGAGCAAAAACAGCAACGTCATACAATCCTCTTTGAGGATACACCCCCCCCACACGACATGAGGACCTCCCAGAAGGCCCCATTCTTTGGAACAAGCCTTTAACACATGTGCCTTTGAAAAATGCTCAATATCCAAACTAAAGCAGACCTGTCACTTCCTTAAAAACAGAAAGACAAAAATGAAACAGAATATGGCAAAGGTGTTTTATGATGAGATTTACATAAACTGCAATTTCTGTCTTACTGTAGACATTTTCTATTGACTTCTTGGCTTGCATGCTTTCATGGAGCAAGCAGACTTACCAGAGAAGTCCATATGTCAAAAGAATGGATTCTGTCAATATTCATGTGAACTTGTAAGCAGATTCTATCCCAGTATAGCCTTTAGAAGACCTGGCTGATTGACTGCAGCCTTGTGAGAGACATTGAAATACAGGCACCCAGATAAGACACTCCCAGATTCTTAATGTACAGAAACTTTGAGATAATAAATGAGTGCTATTTTAAGCAGCTTGATTTATGATAATTTATTATACACAGCAATAGATAGCTAACACAACATTCCCACAATTTATGTTCCACAGTGTCAAAAATTTGTCCTTAAGTGATAAATCTAAGAAATGAAATGGCAGATTTTATTTTAAGTGTGGAAGACCAAGAGCCTTTAGACATTAGAGCTAATACACATTGTGATTCTACTGTGTGGAAGGAGGTGAAGACAGGCAAGTGCATCTCACTCTAAATAGACATGGCCAAGGAACAATTTTAACTTTTAAAATTATTTTTCACCAATGAATGTATCATGGACCACAGTTTTACAAAAGTCATTTTATGTTTACAGAAGTAGTAAAAGACCAAGAAATCCAAAGCTGGTTCTGACTGCCTTAGAGAGAGATAGGAGAGGTAGTAATAAGGACGACAGCCATCTAACCAGAGGAAGAATTTATCTGACTCCTCTTAAAAATCAAAGCTTCACTTTCAATTTTTTCATACTCATTTCTGGTATTTCTTGTCCCTTCCTTCTCCCAACACTTCATTGGACTCTACTCTGCTGTTTTCCTTCCTCTTCCAAGCAACCCTGTCCCACCCCCAGCACTAACAGTGACATTCAGTGTGCTGAGGGTGGGACAGGGTTGCTTGGAAGAGGAAGGAAAACAGTGGAGTGGAGTCCAATGAGCAACCTGTTTGATGTCAATCATATCAGCCACTTATAAAAAAATTTAAAAAAAAAGAAGTTTTGAGATTTAAAAAAATTTTTTTTTATGTCTTCCTGATTTCTAGAAATTTCACAACTTTGGGAAGGAAAGGGCAAGCTGCTATCTTTTTGATTGTCTTATTGCCTTCCATGTTTATGCTTTCAATTTATAGAAAACCCTTTAGAGTTGGCTGGTAAAACTGCCATGTTTATTCTGGCATTCACTTTCTAATTCTCAATTTCAATTTTTTTTTACCTATGTGCATTTCTAAGTAAATTGATACTATGTCTGAATTTTAATATCACTTATTTCAATTTCT